>NC_079169.1:42918574-42923574 GCF_947568905.1 Ostrea edulis | reverse complement strand
CACAATACCTTTTATATCCTTATTTTGTTTAATTAAAATTGCAAGAATTTCTGCACAAAGGAGGAACAAATAAGGTGCAACAGGGTCGCCTTGTCTACAGCCCCTCTCAATATTGAATTGAGTAGATAAAAACCCACCTGTAACACTGCAGCCCTAAAATTTGTATTAAGAATCTTCACCCATTCAATAATGTATTCACCAAAACCGAAATATCTTAATACTTTATATATAAATGACCATGAAATGGAGTCAAAAGCTTTTTCAAAATCAATTAAAACCAATAGTCCTGACATATTTTTACTTTCTGTATAATGCATAAGATCATAGATAAATCTGGTATTTTCTCCAATGTATCTTCCTTTTATAAATCCAGACTGGGTGTCTGAAATAAGATGATCTAAAGTAGACTTTATTCTGTTACTAAGACAACCTGAAATAAGTTTATACAAGACATTTAACAATGTAATAGGTCGCCAGTTTTTTAAAAAGTGTCTAGATTTATCACCTTTAGGCAAACATGAAATAATCCCTAATTGCTGAGAGATGGGAAGCTCTTTTTGGAGAAAATACAGTGAACAGATTTTAATATGAGTTCTTTCATATCTGTCCAAAAAATTTTGAAAAATTCTACACTATAATATCCATCACTACCTGGAGATTTATTGTTTTTCATATTTTTTAATACTTCAAACACTTCTTTTTCAGATATTGTTCTTTCCAAAGACTCTGAAATATTTTTGTCCAACTTTGGAACACAATTTTGAATAATTTTGTTAAGATCTGAATCTAAAAGTTCTGAATCTTTATTTGTATATAGAGTTTGGTAAAAACATTTAACTTCATTAAGTATATCCGCCTGTTCATAGATCATACCATTTCCTTCAACGTCTAATTTTTTAATCGTTTTATTTAAATAATTGCGTTTTTCCAGATTGCAGAAATACCTTGTGGGTTTTTCCCCTTCCTCTATCCATCTAGCTTTAGATCTTATGATATGACCTTCCATTTTTTCTTTTCTGAAGTTTTCTAAAATCAACTTTTTGAAAACTTAACATTGCTAATAACTTTTGAACAGTAAGTGCTAGAACTTTGATATTACACATGAGTATTCCTTGTGACAAGACCTTTCTGTGAGTACCAACATTTTTTACCCTTTGACCCTAAGAGTTTGACCTACTTTTTAAAAACTTTAACTTGCTAATAACTTTTGAACAGTAAGTGCTAGAGGTTTGATATTTCATATGAGTATTCGATGTGAGAAGACCTTTTCATGGGTACTAAATCTTTTGACCTTGGCATTTGACCTACTTTTAAAAAAATTGACATTGATACTTCTAAATGGTAAATATTACAGCTTTCATATTGCACATGAGCATTTCTTGTGACAAGATCTTTCTACTATTACCAAAATATTTGTCCTTGTGACCTTGGCCATCTTTGGAATTGGCCATTATCGGGGGCATTTGTGTTTCACAAACACATCTTGTTTTCCACTACAAAATACTTTACAATGGTGTTGTTGATTATTATGTATTTTCAGATGGACAAAATTATGCAAAGTGGCAATTTGTCACATATCTATTTGGAAACTAAAGTTTTATCCTTCAGGTAAAAAAACGATTATCATATTTATGATGAAAGTATTCTTCTCTTGTTGCACCAAGGTATGCAGATCATGTGATTACTGGAGTAACATACATCTTGATGCCTCTTTTTGGGAATATTCAATGAAGGACAATTTTTGGAAACATCTATTGGAAATGATAATTATACCCCCCGAACGAAGTTCTGGGGGGTATATAGAAATCACTCTGTCTGTCTGTCTGTCCGTCCGTCCGTCCGTCTGTCTGTCTATGCAGATTCGTGTCCGGGCCATAACTTCTTTGTTCTTTGACTTAGGCATACCATATTTGGCACACAGGTAGATCACCATGAGACGATGTGTCATGTACCTTCATGACCTCAAGGTCAAAATTAAAGGTTTTTTACAATGGATTCGTGTCCGGGCCATAACTTCTCAAGATCAACATGTTCATAATTAGTATGTGCAAGCAGGTCAGAAAGTGCAGATTTAGATTTGATATGGGAATATACAGTGGAGCTTCATTTATCTGAATGCTTCGGTTCCCAATCTGAAGAAGTGTAGTGTATGGATATCTTTATTGAATTTGCTATAAAGTATATGAACTTTCATACCAATGGCAATAAAGAAGAATCTGAATTAATATGTTTTTGTATTAAAGAGGTCTGCACTTGAGTTTTGTAGTAATGTCAATTTTTTGGGAAGCGTATCTTTGATTTCTACATTGAAGGAGAAGTAGGAAATTAAGCAGAAAAACTAAGGTCATTGTGCTTGTTATTGAGCTACAGTGGTTTCAATTTGACCTTTTTGCTCTTAAAAGTTATTCAAGATTTATGCATTTAAACTTAATTTGTTTGTTGGTATCAACACAACATAAGCAAAACAAATCAATCTTTACATAAGTATGTCTTCTAACAATACAGATATAAGAAAGTTTAATACTAGTAGACTGGAAATAAATACATTTTTTGCACTTGATATATGGAAAAATTCATGATATTGAATTTGAGAGTTTAAAAGAATATATTGGGAGTAATGTCAATTTATGAAATTGTACATGAATTAATAAATTGATAAATTAATTGTCGTAGATTTGAAAATGGATCCTAAAAACGTGGAGGTTATAGATCAAATTTTTAAATTATGGGCCCAAATACTGAATTTTTATATACAATTTCGAATAAATTAGTTAAGACTTTTTTAAGTATAGGTGTTCTGTTCGGAAAAATATTTCAATCAAATTAATGAATTGCAACATTTGAATTAGTTCCAAGTCTCAACTACTTGTATCATAAATTATAGAATTGAAATACAGTTATAGGGGTATAAAAACTGATGATATATTGGAGAAAATGGAAACTAAAATCAAGCAGATTTAGAACTTTTTAATTAAACAATCCTTCCACTACAAAATATAGTCCCTGCCAAACCCTTTCAAAATTTTGATTCCCACAAAATTTTTAAACTGGACCAGTCTGGATAGGGCTAAGTAGTAGATGTATAATGTGTTTGGTTCAATGGAATCCTTATTGAACTAGTACAGACAACGTTATAGCATCCTGCGTAGCTGAGGAGCTAACTTCCTTAACCCTTTCTCTACCGGTACTTTTTGGAGGTTTTTAAAGACAAGATGACAGTGTCTTTTAAATCGATTTAAATCAATATGTGCCTTCATTTGATGTAGGCATATGACATATAATTTTGTTCACAATTGGACGGAGAACAATTTTCTAAAAATGTTGTCAGGATATTCCATGACCTTAAAGAGGTCTACAGGGTCAAAGGTCAAATAAGTGCAGATTTTTCAAACATTTTTTTTCAGAAATATATATATCATGACCCCTCTCACTCATCTTCGCAAGCCAAGTGTCCGATTCGCTGAGAGTAAGCGAATCGGACACTTGGCTTGCGAAGATGCCTCTCACTAGATTAGAACCAAAAATAGGAAATTCTAAATGTATGAGCTGATGTGCCTTTTAAAATACTACAACAACATTACAATCAAATTAATTAATTTTATTGACATATAAATATTTTTGGTTGCTAAGTAACAACACTCGCAGTGCAATTTTGACCAAAATTTGCCTTTCTGCAGCCATTTGATACAATTTAAACATAATTGCATATCATGGTTATTAGTAAATGCCACATTATTTTGAAAATATAATATGTAGGCAGATCTTAATGATTTTTAAAATTTTTTAACAAACATTATGAACACATGGGAGATAATTAAGGTCAAAGGTCATAAATTCAAAAGTTGTACGTAATGTACATTGACATCGTTTTTTTAACAATATGATGTTCTTTGAATATCTTCCACTAGATAGAATACTGCAACATCAAAAATAAAGATCTTTAACTGTTCATTCAAAATAATTTGATTTTTTTTTTTACATCAAATATATTTGGTTGCTAAGCAACAACACCGTAACAAATGTTATCATAAAGTACTACCCGTTTTTCCTCTCCACGTAGGAATGTTCAAGTACATGTACATGTACTTGCTTTGAATCACTATATCTAACTGCACTTGCATCATGTTTAACAAGAATGTGCTTATTATATGCAACCTTTTAAAACCTCTGGTGGTTAATTACACAAGCCATTTAACATATTGAAACAAAAATGTACATGCAGTAAAATATTCCAGATTTTAAGAACTACACACATTTTATGTGTATTGCATTACATTCACTTGTGATACCTCTGACATCAGAAAAAAATATGCATTGAGAACACAGTATATTCATAATTTTCTCTTTTTACCTGACAAATTTGCACAATTTCTAACATCTTCCCCTTCTTTACTGTGCCATTTTTTAAAACAATTTCTGTCATTTGATAAACAAAGAGGAACTTGACATGATACACAAAATACAGATGTCTTATAACTTGGAACCTTCTCATTCATAAAAATTGCCTCAGCATTACAAAATGTACAGTCTTTCCTTTTATCTAAAAATTCAGGTATACATGCAATAGGACTTTCTTTTGATACACACTTTTCATTTAAACCCATCAGTGACATGGCAAGTGATTCGCGGCAAAATGTACAGTCTTTCCTTTTATCTAAAAATTCAGGTATACATGCAATAGGACTTTCTTTTGATACACACTTTTCATTTAAACCCATCAGTGACATGGCAAGTGATTCGCGGAATTCAAGTTGTCCATATACAGAAGAACAATTTGTAAACTGATTGGCATGTAATTTTCTAAATTCTTCAAAAATAATATAAGAATTAACAACCATGATATCAAGCAAATGAAAAAACAGAACTTTCCACCAATGATACTGTGTTCTAATATAAGACGGATATTTACTTGTAAACTGGTTTGAAAGATCTACAGCTCCCATACATTTATTGTAATCATTAGCAACTACAGGTTGTACAAGTCCTTTTTTGTTCCAAGT
>NC_079169.1:42816074-42913574 GCF_947568905.1 Ostrea edulis | reverse complement strand
AATGCATTAACTAGATTGAATAGCAAAAATCTTCAGCTGCCTGTGACAATTTTGTTTTGGACACAGAAATAATATTTCTGCTTTGCTCAGATTTGTTGTCAACCAACCATCCATGACATAACTCTATGACAAGATAATTTGTTTGATATTACTATAGCATCTCTATGAAAAATAGCAATCCTCAGCTTATGATAAACCCTTACATCTATGCCAATACTGATTTTCATGTCATTTACCTAGGTAAGGAATAACAATGGTCCCAGCAAACTCCCTTAGGGCACACCATAGGTGACATGTAACAAAGTTCTCAATTGTTTAAAACTATTAATGTTGACAATTTGCTTTCTGTGTGTCAGTTATGATTTAAACCAAGAAATAGATTTGATTCCAAGAATTTTTTTTTAAAATAAGATGTTGTGCAATTGTGTTATGTAATTGTCCTTAGTGTTTAAATTTGGTAATGTTTATTTTTATTTCATTAAAATGATAAATGCCTTGACTCCACCCTTTTGCTTGACAGTGTAGACATAAGTGGCTTGTGAAAAGCATATGTGATGATCGACTTACATTTATGATTTGATGCAACACTGTTTATATGGCTTTGGTAGTAATTATGTCCAAACTAATTTCTAATGAGTGAACTCCCCAAGCCAATTGATAAGCAATCATATCTTGTACTGCTTTGAATTTATTCAAACAAGCTGTTATTTGAGTCCCCTCTTTAGTCGAATGCTCATCCACACTTAAACTGACATGAACTACACATGCACTAATCATTCCAAGCGTTATGCACACATTTAAATTTGATGCAGATTCTAATCGAATGTAGTATTATCATGTCATCAAATTAAAAATTCAAAATACATGTATTAATTTTCATTTGTATTTAGAATGCTGTGTGTGTTAATATGAAACTTTGGAGTCAAGTTTATAAATAGCAACATGTAAACCTACTACTTAACCTATATAGATGTTTATAAATAGCAACATGTAAACCTACTACTTAACCTATATAGATGTTTATAAATAGCAACATGTAAACCTACTACTTAACCTATATAGATGTTTTGTCAGTAATATTTAACTTACATGTACAGTACTGGTTGGAAAATTATTAGAAATACATATTCAACACATGCTCAGACAAGTGAAAGTTTCATGCACGCATATCGATAATACTCTATAAATGAAAACTTTGCAGCAAATCTCTGACAACAGGTGATCATTTATGAAAACCCCAGTCTGACAGGCTATAGTGTTCTTACAACCATTAGCACCCAGACTGGAATGGCTGGATTCAAAAGATGTACAACTGAATACATACTACCATCCAGATGAATTAACCAGTTTAGTTTTATTTCATCAAAACATGATTAAGTAGTTAATTCAATGTCAATCAGAACCCCACCAAAAATAACATAGTATATCACTTTCAATAATCATGATTAAGTAGTTAATGTCGATCAGAACCGCACAAAAATAACATAGTTTATTATATACCCATCAATGTATCGTTCTTTGATACTGTGGATTTCACAGCGTGTGATCCGGTTTTCCGGATCACCACACTGGTTTTCTGATTCCGTATCAGTATCCTCTGAAACTGATGCGATCACAATGACGTCACAATGCATCAACGCAACGTTATTTGTAGAAAATATTGACCATGTCACAAACAAAACTACGTACACAAAATATAATTTCACTGTATGTCTGTATTTTTTATAAGAATTACATTTAGTATCATATAAATGTGGATTTAAAATGCATAAGGGAGTATATGATAAATTTATCATTACTACAGTAACTTGATCCGAAGAGTTGGATCATGTCTTGTTGACAGGTGCAGATCATCAGATCAAACTCGACGCTTCATGTCTCGTGTGATCTAATGATCCGCGCCTGTCAACTTGATGTGATCCGACTCTTCGGATCAAGTTACTGTAGTAACAGTATATATATATATCACTTTCAATAATTGATTATTCTTTAAATAGACATGATACATTATTTACTGAAAAGTAAACGGTGAAAGTTCTCCGTTTTCTTCATCGCTGGACAATCTGTTATTCTCTATTATTTTATTTTTCAGTGAAGGCAGTATTGTGACAAGACTACACATATATTTTCGGCCCAGCTATATTTCAATTTTCAAAAATATTGAAGAGTTGGCTTCAAGTGCAGAACTTCAAGTGAAGGGAGCTGTCCAAAATCAATTCACAAATTTAAATATTCTGTCAGTCAACTTAACTGGTAGGTATCTTATTTTGATAGCAATCTGGGCTGGAGATTATAAAGGGACAAAAATTTGTATATTTTCAATCTTTGGGGACATGTATCCATGCATGACCTATTTAAACCATGAATAATACTTTAAATAACAATTTGCTGCAGATAAACTTTGCTTGAAAATTTTGAAAGGTTTAGAACTTTGACTTGATGAATTATCAGTTGGTCATCAATTGAGCCTGATTTAAGTCGACCCTTAAATCTACTCATGTGTAGCAAACTATGTAAGCAAATCTAGGATCTGATTTCAGTTAGAAAAGAATTATTTCAATTGTTTGATATTTCATTTAACAATCATATTTACAAGTGTCTGATTTGCTAGCTCTCATTGGCTGATGGTAAATGAATCACACATTTAATATGCACAGAAGATGTCAAGTAGTAAGTTTATGAGTTGCAAACACTTTTGTATGGTCTGCTGCACTTAGTAGATTTACAGACAGTGGCGTATTTTAGGGGGTGGGGGTGGGTTCTGATCAGACAACCCCCCCCCCCCCCCCCCCCGCTCTTTTTTTTATAGTGATAACTATGCATCAAAGCAAGAAGGAACCAGAATTTCAGTCTGTAATGCATTAAAATGAATTATTTTGAATCAATAAGTCAAGTTTATTATACGTTCAGGGGGGTATATAGGAATCACTCTGTCTGTCCGTCCATCTGTGCAGATTCGTGTCCGGGCCATAACTTCTTTGTTCTTTGACTTAGGCATACCATATTTGGCACACAGGTGGATCACCATGAGATGATGTGTCGACGTGATAACTTACTGAGCTACTCAGCTAGGCAATGACATTGAAATGAATAGACAAATATTGCTGATACTTGATAGTTTCATTCATGTTTTAAGAGGAAGTCAGCCATTATGACAATATAGAGTACCTCCTTAAATGACACTTTAAGTACTGCATTTCAATTGTCATGTAATGCAGTCCCTGAAACGTTCTTCTTTCCCACTTGAACGGTGAGCGAACGGTGAACAAACGCAGAGTGAATGGTGAACGCAATTTGAACGGTGAACGCAATTTGGTGAACGGTGAGCGAACGCAGAGCGCAAAGTGAACGATGAACGAATGCTGAGCGCACGCTGAACGCAAAATGATCTATTTACTCGGAATGTTTCGGATTTTTCCCTGGGATTTTATTTATTTCATAATCAAGTAATAAAATGCATGTACATGTATATTTCATCAATTAATAAAAAATGAAATAAACCGAAATCGTGATACAGCATGTTTTACAGTTCTGGATATATTCAATGTAATATATTTTTGTACAAGTACCGAGTATACATGTATATATTTCATGAAATTGTCGCAAATTGTACATTAATACTTGCAACAGTCATACACAAACAAAAGTAAATTTCCTATGTATATTGTGTATACCATTACATGTACAGATACATTTAATGCATGGGTATAATATATATACAATGCATGTGAATACATGTGTAGTGACATCCAGAATTAACAGGTGTTCATGTATGCATGCTTCAAACTTTACGAGCTTGATCGTTTGGGATAACTGTAATTAACAAACACCCCGGCCTGAAAGGAGTCGAGATAGATGCAGTAAACAAACAATACAAACAGTATACCCTGTCTCAACAGTCCTAACAGTATTAAATATTCCGACTTACATTTTGTGTCATTCATTTGTCGCAGCTACATCGACCCGAGGAAATAATCCTAGAATTTATGCACTAGTACCATTTTTATGCCCCCCTTTGAAAAAGAGGGGGCATATTGTTTTGCACCTGTCGGTCGGTCGGTATGTCGGTCGGTCTGTAGACCATGTGTTGTCCGCTCAATATCTTGAGAAATTCACTTGATGATAATGATATTTCATATGTGGGTTAGTTATGAGTAGAAGAGGATCCCTATTGTTTTTCAGGTCCAAAGGTCAAGGGTCAATCTACTCTGGACATAGGAATATAATGTCCGCTCAATATCTTGAGAACCCTTTGTTTGAAAGACATCAAACTTGGCACACTGGTACATCATAAGGAGTAGATGACCCTTATTATACCCCCCGCAACAAGTTGTGGGGGGGGTATACTGGAATCGGGTTGTCCGTCTGTCCGTCCGTCTGTAGACGCAATGGTTTCCGGACTCTAAAGCATTATCCTTTCCACCTACCGTTACCATATCATATATATGGACTACCCATGGGATGAAGATGTTCCCTATCGATTTTGGGGTCAAAAGGTCAAAGGTCAAGCGCACTGGACATCGAAGTAGCAATATGGTTTCCGGGCTCTAAAGCGTTATCCTTTCCACCTACAGTCACCATATCATACATATGGACTACCCATGGGATGAAGATGTTCCCTATCGATTTTGGGGTCAAAAGGTCAAAGGTCAAACGCACTGGACATCGAGGTAGCAATATGGTTTCCGGGCTCTAAAGCGTTATCCTTTCCACCTACAGTAACCATATCATACATATGGACTACCCATGGGATGAAGATGTTCCCTATCGATTTTGGGGTCAAAAGGTCAAAGGTCAAGCGCACTGGACATCGAAGTAGCAATATGGTTTCCGGGCTCTAAAGCGTTATCCTTTCCACCTACAGTCACCATATCATACATATGGACTACCCATGGGATGAAGATGTTCCCTATCCTATCAATTTTGGGGTCAAAAGGTCAAAGGTCAAACGCACTGGACATTGAAGTAGCAATATGGTTTCCGGGCTCTAAAGTGTTATCCTTTCCACCTACAGTCACCATATCATACATATGGACTACCCATGGGATGAAGATGTTCCCTATCAATTTTGGGGTCAAAAGGTCAAAGGTCATGCACACTGGACATCGAAGTAGCAATATGGTTTCCATTTAAATTCTTTAATGGCTTTTTTCATCGCATGGAGATGCTGTGTTCCTAGATACCTTTTGGATCATAATACTGAAGTTTTACCTATCACCTACACCCTTTGGGAGATTGGGGTAAGCGGGGGGTATTCTTAGTGAGCATTGCTCACAGTACCTCTTGTTGATTTTGAGGTCATATGGTCAAAGGTCAAGGGTCAAACTGGGCATAGGAATATACTGACCATTCAATGTCTAGAGAACCCTTTGCTTGACAGACATCAAACTTGGTACGCCAGTACATCTTCAGAAGATGACCCCCATTGATTTTGAGGTCACATGGTCAAAGGTCAAGGGTCAAACTGGACATAGGAATATACTGTCTGCTCCATATCTTGAGAACCCTTTGCTTGACAGACATTAAACTTGGTACACTGGTACATCTTCAGGAGAAGATGACACCTATTGATTTTGAGGTCGCGTGGTCAAAGGTCAAGGGTTAAACTGTACATGGGAATATACTGTCCGCTCAATATCTTGAGAACCCTTTGCTTGACAGACATCAAACTTGGTACACTGGTACATCTTCAGGAGTTGATGACCCCTATTGATTTTTAGGTCACATGGTCAATCCACTCTTGACATAGGAAGATATTGTCTGCTCAATATTTTGAATTGATGATACTACTCTCAATTAAATGATGTGTGTGTGTATAACCCTTTTCAATTTTGGACCATGGGGGGCATATGTGTTTTACAAACATTTCTTGTTATTATTGATGTGACCATGAATTGCAGTTAGATCGTGCAATATTTGTATATATATGATTTAGATAAAACTGTTTATTGTACTGAACTACCAGTAGAATGTTTAAAGGTTAATGCAAAAATGTACAAGATAAACAATTACATCTTTGCATTAAGGACAAATGTTACAAAAGTTTCAAATTTGGCAAGAGTAGTAAATATCAGTTTATTGACAATGTCTTTCATAAATATAGGCGTAAAAATAGCTATATCAGTTTGACATTCTGACACGTACATACGGTACAATGTACATTCACGTAGCATCGTTTGTTTGTTTTTATTTTTCAAAGTAGGGGGGGGGGGGGGTTGACTTGTTTAAAACTCTTGTCAAGCATTGCAAAATAATTATAATAATTTGTGCTTTTGCCCGAACTTGTAAATGCTTAATCGTGAACACAGGGGAAGAGGTTTTCATTACCCGAAACTGCCTTATTTTTTGTACTTGAGTTAAATTCATAACGACAAGCTCTTGTATCCGTCTCTCATTTAGAATATTTTTAATAAAAGCTCAAATGAACCTTTCGGCATTCACAGTGGATAATCCTGACATTTTTTACTTCAAAATTAAATTTTTGATATAGTAAGAAAGTCTCCTTCCACTCTTACGCACACGTTCAATTTTCATTTTCGTCTTGCTGTCAAGATTGTTCCTTTCACTTTGGTGTTCCGAATGACAATGAAAAGACTGAACGATGAATGAACGGTGAGCGCACGCTGAACGCTTTGTGAACGGTGAGCGCAAAACTGTGAACGGAGAGCGCACGGTGAACGAACGGTGAGCAAACGGAAAAATGGTAAAGTAGAACGTTTCAGGGACTGTAGTTATTCATGATTAATGTACATGCAATATATGATCGCAATTTGCTTGTGAGTCTCAAACTGTCACACACGAAAAAAAATTCTCACGCTTTCCCAAATTTTCCTTTGTTTTAAAAAAAGAGACAAAAACATTTGTCACAGTGTGTCATAAAAGTCATCATTTCTCAGATGAACTGCACCAAATACATGTAGTAAGAACTAAAAGCCATGTCTGTCATCCTCAGGTAATCAGCTGGTTCACTGATATTATAACCAGTGTCATCAATTATTGTTTTTACCAAAAGTATGCTAAATAAATCATATGCATATTTTATAGATAATTATATATTATTACTACAGTAACTTGATCGGAAGAGTCTGATCACGTCGAGTTGACAGGTGCGGATCATCAGATCACACGAGATGTGAAGCGTCGTGTTTCATCTGATGATCCGTGCCTGTCAACTTGACGTGATCCAACTGTAATAACTGTAGTAATGATAAATTTACTATATACCCCCTTATGCATTTTAAATCCACATTTATAAGATAATAAATGTAATCCAAATTATCAAAAACACAGACATACAGTGAAATTATGTTTTGTGTACGCAGTTTTGTTTGTGGCGCGGTCAATATTTTCCACAAAAAACGTTGCGTTGAAGCAATTGTGACATCATCAGTTTCAGAGGATATGGTAGCAGAAAACCTCAGTGTGGTGATCCAGAAAATGGATCACACTCTGTAAAATCCACAGTATCAAATAACAAAACATTGATGGGTATATGATAAATATATGTCTCTTTATTCAAAGCAACAACATATTTCAATCAAATTTTGCACAAATCATCCTTGGAGAAAGGGGATTCAAGTTTGTTCAAAGTATTAGCAATGCTAGTTTCAAAGGGAAGATAATCAAGAAAAGAGTCATTTAAAATCCACTTCTCAAGAACCAGCTGGGCTAGAAAAGTTGAAACTTACATGATATCTTTTTGACATGGTGTAGATTCAAATTTGTTCAAATCATGGCCCCCAGGGTAAGGTGAGGTCACAATAGGGGAAAAGAAATTTTCATGTGGATATATACAGTAGCAAAATTCCTTAGACATCTTCTCAAGAACAACAGGACTATGATTAGTCATGTGAATATGCAAGCATTCCCAGGTAGTGTAGATTAAAGTTTGTTGAAATCATGCATGTCCCCCGGTAGTGGGGTCACAATAGGCAATGACGATTTTCTTCCGTTTATTAACAGAAATCTGTTACGTTTGCTTGGTAAAATCGTTATTTTACAAAGCATCCAATAGATTTTATAATCTGTTTTTATCCAATCATAATATGTTAATATTTAATCTTATCTAGATAAGAACTCATTATTTATATCTGAATAGTAGTTTATGCTCCATTGATATGAATCCCTGATTGGCTTTTGGTAATGGCATTCACTATGTAAACATTCAAGTGTAAGTTTGATAGAAATAAAGTATAAAAGAAAATCAGGAAAGCTCGTAAAGCCTGTCCATAACAGCGGGACTGGCCAGACCAGAAAGTGAGAAAATAAGTAAAAACATTCGCAAATTCAATCTAAGAAATGGAAAGAACAAGATATTTCATACATGTTATAGCTAAGTGTGGTTTAGAATGGGGAAAAAAATGAAGCCATGTACATGTGTTGATGATTTTATTACTCTCTGATGACTATTTTTAGCATTCATTTATGAGTTTTCTTCAGCAGCTGAGACCCCTACATTCCAGGAGGGCCATAAAGGGGCCCCTCCACCCCCAGCCTATTACAGATATTTCAAAAGAAATGTACAATTGTCACTGAATAGGGGATCAAAGTTTACATGGAAATATATAGGAAAAATTTTTCTTCTCAAGAACATCGGGGCCATGAATGGTCATATTAATATGCAAGCATCCCCAGGTAGTGCAGATTCAGGTTTGTTCAATTGTCACCTCTAGGGGTAGGGTGACCTCAATTGGGAATAGAAATATATAGGGAAACATCTTGAAAAGTCTTCTTAAGAACAGCAGGGCCATGATTAGTCATGTTGATATCCAAGCATCTTCAGGTAGTGCAAATTCAAATTTGCTCAATTCAGGGGCCCCTGGGATAGGGTGGGGCCACGATAAGAGACAAAGTTCATATTGGAATATACAGGAAACTTGATTAAATTCTTTAAGAGTAGCAGACCTTGGTCACACTAAATAATATCAAAATGCAAATGTTCCCAAGTTGAGTGGATTTAAGTTTTTTTTATGCCCCGATACTAAAGCCAGAGGACATATTGGTTTCATTCTGTACATGTAACTATGCATTTATTCAACAAATTCCTCCTAACTTACGAAGTTTCACATTCGCTTAATTCTACCCATGCACAATCATTACAATTTTAAATCGCAAAGCACTGGTTCGGTGTTAAAACTGACTAATTATACAATTACATGTAATATTCATCCCAGAAGGAAACACCTCATTAACATGGCCAAGTTAGCCGCAAGGAGAGAGAGATCAAGAGTGAAAAACAAAGAAATATCAAATTTCACTTTGATTGATCAAGAACTTCTAGATATTGAAAGATCAAGAGTAAATTTACTTAGTTATGTTATTAAGAGAAAAAAATCAGGACTGTGATGATCAAGAACTTCAAGAGATTGTAGACACGCCTGTATATATTAGATATATTTGAATATTTGTAAATAATGCTTTTTTAAAATTAATATATGATGATCTTTTTATTGTTTTAAATTTGTTTGCAAAAAGTAGGAGCATTTTTTGGTTTCAAAACAAGCAAATCAGCAATGCCTATATGAGTATTGTATGGGAAATCCATCAAAATCTGGGTTGTCACAATGCCAATAAAGATCTCGCCCCAAGGCCCCAAATCTCATCCTTAGATGACCAAGATCTCACCCCAAGACCCCAAATCTCATCCTTAGATGACCAAGATCTCACCCTTTGTCTCATTGAATTGATAACATGTATGTATTAGTATGTAATGATAATATCTTTTGCTCTTCATGTCTGATTTGGACCATTAAATTTCCAGTCAGGGAAAGTTTGTGCTGTAGACACCGAGTTCTTGAGAGTCAGTTATAGCTAAATGTTATAAGAAGCTAATAAAGATATATTCATCTTTATTCTAGGAGAAATTCCAACTTCCACTCCTTTACCATTGTCCACAGTTTCTTTTGCCATTTCATCAACATCCTCATCTAAAAAGCCAGAAAGTACACTCTTCAGCACATCATCAACAGTGTCCACTACAGGAAGTTCAACACCAGTTTCATCAGTCACTAACGAGAGAGATTCAACACCTACAACAGTCACAACAGCTGAACCTTCCACAACCACGCCTGAACATACCACAACCACGCCTGAAGTAACAACCACACCTGAAGTAACCACAACCACACCTGGAGTAACAACCATGCCTGAACCTACCACAACCACATCTGAACCTACCACAACCACACCTGAATCTACCACAACCACATCTGAACCTACCACAACCACACCTGAATCTACCACAACCACGCCTAAACCTACCACAACCACACCTGAATCTACCACAACCACGCCTAAACCTACTACAACCACACCTACCACATCTGAACCTACCACAACCACACCTGAACCTACTACAACCACACCTGAACCTACCACAACCACACCTAAATCTACCACAACCACTCCTAAACCTACCACAACCACACCTGAATCTACCACAACCACGCCTAAACCTACTACAACCACACCTACAACCACACCTGAACCTACCACAACCACACCTGAACCTACTACAACCACACCTGAACCTACCACAACCACACCTGAACTAACGACACCTAAATCTTCTACAACACCTGAAGTAACAACCACACTTGAGCCAACCACAACACATCAACTAACAACAACAAATTCTGAACCGACAACATCTTCATCGATTACTCCATTGCCAGGTACTACCTTCTCACCTTGTAATTCATCATAATTATACATTCCATCAATTTTACAGAATAATTACCACCAATTCAGAACATGAAAAAATCTCTTTCAATCAAGTTTAAATGTTAGGGGGAGATGTTTCAATAGTCACACTTAGCTTAGGGCTATTCCAGAAATAAATACATGGGGGGGGGGGGGGGTCGGGTCGGGTCGGGAGGCACCTTTTGTATATACCAAGCACCCATAAAAAAAAATTACCCCATGACCCATCAAATTGATAAACTCATTTTACAATGACCCATCTAATTAAAAAAAACCTAACCAGACCCACCACAAAAATATTTTTAAAAATGAAAATGGTACAAATCTCGCGAGGTTTTCGGGACAAACATTCTAGTAGTCAATGACGCGGTAATGCCTGTGTGACATTGTATCACAGTAGTTCTGAAGAAACGATGTCACATCAACAATCAAAGGCATCTATGGCAGGAATGTTGGAAAGATTGGGAGTCCAAACGATGCTATTATCATGAAATGGGTATGGATATGTTTTTCCACGAATCGTTCGTCTTCTAATGGAGGCCTCTATATCACCATCACACTGACTGATAAATATAACGCATCGGTACCCTCGTATAAATCAACCAAGGTGTGCCTATTTTTATTAGAAAACGGAATACCTATTGATTTCAAAATATTCCCAAGATCAATGCACTGTAAACTGTAATAATCTACAGAGTTCGCCGCCATCACGTCCCAAGGGACCCTACTAAACGCGCCTCTAATTTGAAGAGTGCCAAGTTATGCGCTACAAAGAGCGACAACTTGAATAGTTCTATGTTACTTCCGATTTCGAAAGCACATTTTCAATTTCCCCTCTGACGTTTTGTAACCAACACGACAAGAGCGACAATAAAAATATTCTGAAAACTCAACACCCAATTTTGGCACAAAATTTTTTAAACAAAAATAGAAACTACCCACTACCCATAATAAAAAAAATTTTAACAGTCCAACCACGGACCAAATAAAATCTGAAAAAATACGACCACCCACACAAAAAAATATCGTTTGCCGCCCGACCCCCCCCCACCCCCCCACCCCCCCATTTGATCATTTCTGGAACAGCCCTTATGGATAATTTTATGCCATGATATCCAATCAGATTGCTTTGTATGACATTTTGAAGTAAAATGTAAATTTTTAAAACTTTTTGTTAAAGTGATATGAAATGACCAAATTTTAATTTTTAGCTGTATGTTGAATTCTAGTTTGTAAACATCTCATTTACTGTTGAAAATTTAGATTATTATACTTTTATGTAAAATACTGGAATCTGATTGGTCAAGAAGCATTTGAAAAAACATATTGTTACCCTCTGAGAACAGAAATCACACGCTCCAGGGTGATAGTATCTAGCAACGTGTAAAAGTACTTGACAATGAGTGATGTTATAAAACATCATATGTGTCAAATTTATGTGCGTACGGTTCCCCATAGATTGTTAGATGATGTCGTTTGAGCGATTGTAATAAACACAAATGCCTGCATTAAGGTACGAAATATCGCATGACAGTGATAGATCAAATGTCAACAGAGGTATGTCTTTCTGTTTTGTTGTTTATATAACATTCAGTATAATAAAACAAATGTTGCAGGTAATTGAGGGTAACATTGAAAATTTTCACCTTCGAGAAACCATTGTCAACCTCAGCTACGCCTCAGTTGACAATGGTTTTCTCAGGGTGAAAATTTTTTAAATGTTACCCTCAACTACATGCAATATTTATATATTATTATATGATTGAATAATTCCTAGCTCTCTAATTGGCTGAGATCCAACAATGTAGAAATCATATACATTATGTTTACCTGCACGTGACCTTCCAGGTGAACATAAGGAATTATTTTTTCCACATAGGACCAAAAATAGGTCGGGAACTTCCAATTTGACGCGATCGATTATACTTATTTTTGCCGTCCAATGAAATTCCACGTTTCTCACTGGGTTCGGCTAAGATTTCAGCAGGTTTGTTTTCCGGTGGTCACATTAACAATCTTGAAGGGTTTTTTAATCATTTAATCATATAATAAAACAATTATTGCTGTTTTTGAGGTCAATACGATGATTTAGCCACTTTCGAAGTACAATATTCACCTCGCCCTTTGGGCTCGGTGAATATTGTACTCCTCAGGTGGCTAAATCATCGTATTGACCTCAAAAACAGCAATAATTGTATATTATGATCCTCAGTGATATAGGGAATTTATTTAGACAAGGATTTTAAATGTGACAGAAATTTTTATTTGAAATTGCATACATGTATCTTTGCCTGCAGCCCGAAACTGATACTGTAAATGTATTACATTTGGCAGTGTATTCATTTTAATGCATTTAGCGGAAGAGACCTGCTAAATCAAGTTCACAGCAAAATGTCTATTGTTATTAATTTACTTAATTATGGTTGCAAAAATGTTGAATTAAATCCAAGCTAAACGTTTCGTCTAGATATGGTACAACTAAATATAATACGTTTACGGTATTTATTTTAGGAACGTGTTTACCTCTACGGGTGGTGGCATGTCAGGCCTTAGGCCGAAACAGCACAAAGCTTCCAAATTTATTCAACCAATCAACTATCCAAGAAACACTGACACTGTTTGAAGTCTTTAAAATGCAGAGCTGCTCAGACAATGCATTGCTGTACATCTGTGACATGATGTTTCCAAGCTGTGATGGTCCAAGTCTCCCATGTGGTGACTTCTGTTGGAGTAAGTACATAAAGTTAAAAGGTGATTTTCATTGCCTTCAATGTCAAAAGTTATTGATCTCTCAAAGTCAGGTCCAGATCCTTCCTATTAAAATTAGCAAACTTACTCCAGAACTCCTGATCCCTTGAAACCCTGGATCTCCGTCTGCTTGTCCACCAAAACCTTTAACCTTGGCCATCATGATAGAAATATATCTTTCAAAGGAATTTTATTCACTGCATAAAATAAAAAATCTGGTAAACTATTGATTTTGAAAAAGTTTATATTTTCCATAGATTGATTATCTATGTAATTAAAAAAATGTTGTCAAGGGCAATAACTCCTATGCTGGTATTTCTTCTACCGTATGTCTATTTTACATGATTTCCCTAATATCCACAATTTATACATATTTATTTAATTTTTTTTTTAAACTGTTGACATTTAAAATTTGTCATTTCAACAAGTTTTTATCTATTTTATTATTCTGTATAACAAAAATGTGTGATTTTCTGATGTTAACATATACTTCCGTTTTTTTTATGTCTGATATCTTTAAAAATGTGGCAACATACACATTTTCTTTGGTTATTGATTAAATTTAACTATATTGAATGGAAATTAATAAAGATTTTGCACTTTTAACCATTAATATTGATAAGTCACATGAGGATCGACCCACCTTAAGTAAAAAGCATTTCAAAAACTAGTTATCCTAATTATGAAATTTTTGACTTGAGGTGTAAGGAATTATAAGTGATGGAAAGAAAAGATAGATGAAAATGATAATGATAAACAGAATAATATCTAAAAGTCTTTATACAGAGAGATAAACACAATATCAGTAGTCTTTATACAGAGAAATAAACAGAATAATATGAAAAAGGCTTTATACAGAGAGATAAACAGAATAATATGAAAAAGGCTTTATACAGAGAGACAAACATAATAATATCAATAGTCTTTATACAGAGAGACAAACATAATAATATCAATAGTCTTTATACAGAGAGATAGACACAATAATATCAATAGTCTTTATACAGAGAGACAAACATAATAATATCAATAGTCTTTATACAGAGAGACAAACATAATAATATCAATAGTCTTTATACAGAGAGATAGACACAATAATATCAATAGTCTTTATACAGAGAGATAGACACAATATCAGTAGTCTTTATACAGAGAAATAAACAGAATAATATGAAAAAGGCTTTATACAGAGAGATAAACATAATAATATCAATAGTCTTTATACAGAGAGACAAACATAATAATATCAATAGTCTTTATACAGAGAGACAAACATAATAATATCAATAGTCTTTATACAGAGAGATAGACACAATAATATCAATAGTCTTTATACAGAGAGATAGACACAATAATATCAATAGTCTTTATACAGAGAGATAGACACAATAATATCAATAGTCTTTATACAGAGAGACAAACATAATAATATCAATAGTCTTTATACAGAGAGATAAACACAATAATATCAATAGTCTTTATACAGAGAGATAGACACAATAATATCAATAGTCTTTATACAGAGAGACAAACATAATAATATCAATAGTCTTTATACAGAGAGACAAACATAATAATATCAATAGTCTTTATACAGAGAGATAGACACAATAATATCAATAGTCTTTATACAGAGAGATAGACACAATAATATCAATAGTCTTTATACAGAGAGATAGACACAATAATATCAATAGTCTTTATACAGAGAGACAAACATAATAATATCAATAGTCTTTATACAGAGAGATAGACACAATAATATCAATAGTCTTTATACAGAGAGATAGACACAATAATATCAATAGTCTTTATACAGAGAGACAAACATAATAATATCAATAGTCTTTATACAGAGAGACAAACATAATAATATCAATAGTCTTTATACAGAGAGACAAACACAATAATATCAATAGTCTTTATACAGAGAGATAGACACAATAATATCAATAGTCTTTATACAGAGAGACAAACACAATAATATCAATAGTCTTTATACAGAGAGACAAACATAATAATATCAATAGTCTTTATACAGAGAGACAAACATAATAATATCAATAGTCTTTATACAGAGAGACAAACATAATAATATCAATAGTCTTTATACAGAGAGATAGACACAATAATATCAATAGTCTTTATACAGAGAGACAAACACAATAATATCAATAGTCTTTATACAGAGAGACAAACACAATAATATCAATAGTCTTTATACAGAGAGATAGACACAATAATATCAATAGTCTTTATACAGAGAGATAGACACAATAATATCAATAGTCTTTATACAGAGAGACAAACATAATAATATCAATAGTCTTTATACAGAGAGATAGACACAATAATATCAATAGTCTTTATACAGAGAGACAAACATAATAATATCAATAGTCTTTATACAGAGAGATAGACACAATAATATCAATAGTCTTTATACAGAGAGACAAACACAATAATATCAATAGTCTTTATACAGAGAGACAAACATAATAATATCAATAGTCTTTATACAGAGAGATAGACACAATAATATCAATAGTCTTTATACAGAGAGACAAACATAATAATATCAATAGTCTTTATACAGAGAGACAAACACAATAATATCAATAGTCTTTATACAGAGAGATAGACACAATAATATCAATAGTCTTTATACAGAGAGACAAACATAATAATATCAATAGTCTTTATACAGAGAGACAAACATAATAATATCAATAGTCTTTATACAGAGAGATAGACACAATAATATCAATAGTCTTTATACAGAGAGACAAACACAATAATATCAATAGTCTTTATACAGAGAGATAGACACAATAATATCAATAGTCTTTATACAGACAATTTTAACAGGAAACACAATCAATGTTGAGAACCACATATGGTTAAAACTATTGTGTAATGATAAAACGGCATGTTGGCATTCCATTTTCCAGACTCTTGAAAACTTGAACTATTGATATCTCAACAATTCTTTCGGCAATTATCTGGACTTAAAGTTTTTGGCAGTCACCTAAAAGATCATCACTGAAGTTTAACATATTTACATAAAAATGTATATTGCTATAGTTCATTAGTCTCTCAGAATTTAAATGATGAAATTTGTACAGTACCTAAAGCAATTATATTAAATTTTCTGACAAACATGTATGTAAGAATAAGCAGGACAGTGGCATTGAAAAATTACTTACTTAACTTTCCTCGTAGTTGGTAAAACTGTAGTGCAGGAGATCACCCTCAATACAAAATAAGATTTCTTTAGAAAGAAACAAAAGAATATGTGAATTATGTAACCTTAATTGTGTTGAAGATGAATTTCATTTCCTTACTGATTGTCCATTCTATGTTGAAGAGAGAAATATGTTTTTTAATGGTATATACAAGCTCAACAAAAATTTTATCTATCTAACAAATAAGGACAAATTTACTTGGTTGATGATTAATGAAGACAAACCAGTAATTGTCAAATTGAGTGAATATTTAGTGCAAACTTTCAGAAAAAGAAGTGATGCTTTAAAACTGCAAAAATCATTATAGTTTATTATTCATATATTGGTATAATACTGATACTGTCCATCTACTTGTATATATACATGATTAGCAATTCATATATGTATGTACTTGTTTCCCCAACATGCTGCATCCACATGCAGTTTGCAGTCTATGTAACCTGTAGTTAATGTTGTAAACTTTCTTTCTTTTTTGAATTTCCTTCTTTATAAACTGTCTTACTGTTATGCCCTCTGGGCCCAAAATTGGAATAAACTTATCTTATCTTATCTTATCTTATCTATGCCTAAATTTGCCATTAGGCAAAGTTATGGACATGGAAGAGTTACCTTCCCTGAAATCTTGTGAAAACTGATTAACATTACCTCATACTCTTATTAAACTATCTTTGAAAATAAATTTAGTCTGAAATTCACACAAACTATAGAGAATGAATACTGATTCAATGATTTTTAGCTCAAGTGAGCTTTTCTGATCAAAATTTGTCTGTTGCCTTTCGTCAGCATCATTGTCATTGTAAACTTTTCATATTTTCATCTTCTCCAGAACCACTGGGTTAATTTCAACCAAACTTGGCACAAAGCAACCTTGGGTGAAGGGCTTTCAAGTTTGTTCAATGGAAGGGTCATGCCCCCTCAAAGGGAAATAATCACAAAAATACAAAATTAGGGTAGGGTCATTTAAAAATCTTCTTAAGAACCACTGGGCCAGAGAAGCTGAGATTTACATGAAAGCTTCCTGACATAGTACAGATTCAAGTTGATCAAATCATGGCCCCCGGGGGTAGGTTGGGGCACAATAGGGGATCAAAGTTTTACATACAAATATATAGGGAAAATCTTCTCAAGAACCACTGGGCCAGAAGAGCGATGATTTACTTGAAAGCTTCCTGACATAGTGCAGATTCAAATTTGTTCAAATGATGGCCCCAGGAGTAGGTCGGGGCCACAATAGGGGATCCAAGTTTTACATGGGAATAAATAGAGAAAATCTTTAAAAATCTTCTTTTCAAGAACCAATGGGCCAGAAGAGCTGAGATTTACATGAAAGCTTCCTGACAGAGTGCAGATTCAAGTTTGTTCAAATCATGGCCCCTGTGGGTAGGATGGGGCCACAATAGGGAATCTAGCATCTCTTTAAAAATGACCCATCAAATATAAAGAAATTTCACATGATTTAGATACATGTATTTAACTTACATACGGAGTTGGTGGGAAAAAGATTTACCAGGGAATTAAGGCTAATTTTTTTTCAGAATATATATGCATATACAGTTGTATTATGTGATTACATAGATTTGATCACTATCGTTACATTATAGAGATAACACAAAATGATTTGAGCCTTAATGTCTCTTTTTAAAAGAACTCAATGAAATTGTAGGATTGAATTCAGTTTGAATTGTGATTACTTTATAGGTGTTCAGAGAGAGTGTGGAAATAATTTCGAGTTGGCCAAGGAGATGTACTGTAACCTGCTGCCATCTACTGACTGTATCAGGCCAGAAGTGACCACTGTAAATCCTGTCACTACCACTCCGGTCACTAGCACACGTACTCCCACTCCGGTCACTAGCATCCCCACCATCACAAGCACTGTCGTGCCCTCTTCAACTATTGGTAAGTGGATACTCACGAGGGTAGGGAACATTCCAATATACACAATTAATGGATTACATTAAAACTTTCAATGTTTGTGGATATATACAGAAAGTTCAATGATATAATTATGTAGTTATGTTCCCCAAACAAAGTTTGGGAACATATTGTTTTTACTCTGTTTCTTATTATTATTATTATTATTATTATTCTTTTTCTCCGGTACTTTTTTGTCCGGTAGTGTTCTCAGAAACTACAAAAGGGATCGATATGAAACTTTCCAGGATGATAGTATAGCGTTTGTAGATGTGCATGGTGATAGTCATTTTGTCTGCACATGCATGCACGCGCGCGCACGTGCACTGCAATTTTGGTACAAAAATTGGAAAATCAGAATATTAAGGGGATTGATATGAAACCTAAATAGGATGGTAGTATATCATTTGTAGATATGAAAAATGATAGTAATTTTGTCTGCACGCATGCGCGTGCACATGCATCACAAAAGTTGTACACTAACTTTGGAATCAGTCTAACTTTTTTGTTGTTCATTGAAATGGCTTGATATTCATATCATAGGTAGATATTGAGACCCTTAACTGATTTGCATGGTCAAAATTACCAATTTGCACGCGCATGCACGTGCGCTTCATTTTGATTGGATAGTACTAAAACGTTTGTAACTTCCTTATTTATGAAGCGAATGAGATGATATTCACAGCATACGTAGACAATATGTGTATCTATATATTGGTGTAACAAAAAATGCCCACGCGCATGCGCGTGCGACGTTTTTCAAATGTTCGATTTTTAAAGGACGATAACGTTTTTGTTTTTCATCAAATTCTATTGATATTAGGGTTTTAGATGTGTCTTGGTACTCCTTACAAATTGCTGTGGTTAGAATTACTGCTCAGCACGTGCATGCACGTGTGCTGAATTCTGATTGGACGATTTTAAAATCGCTATAACTTCCTTATATTTGGTGGAAACGTTATGAAATTCATACTGTGGGTATATGATACATATGCCTGTTGAACGACATCAACAAAAATTCGGAATCATGTGCGCGTGTATGCACGTGCAATGCTTTCTTTCATTTCTTAGTACTGAAATGACCATATTAAACGTACTACATGTAATTAAAGGCTAAAAAAAATTTGATTTTTTGCTATAGATTCACAAGGACATCAGATTTTATTTGGGGGAGGTTTGGGGAACATATGTAACGGTCCCCGTTACAATTAGAACTAGTTTACAATGTTTTAAAGGGTTAAAACTTAACTTTTTGTGTAGACAAGGTATTTAAAAGATTTTGAAGACAATGTGCTTTGCAAATGATTTTCCCAAAGAAGTTGAATATTAAGCATAGCCTTTAAGCTGTCTGTAGTTTAACTGTGTACTGTATATGACGTGGTAAAATGTGTAAACATGGTTTGTTGCAGGTTCTTGTCTGCTGTTACAAGTGCCAGAATGTCAGGCAGTGGGCCACACTTCAGTCATGTTCCCCAATGTTTTCCAACAGAATTCAATCAGGGAGGCTTTGAGTTTCTTTGAGATTTATAAAGAGCAGAGTTGTTCACCCAATGCAATGTACTTTCTGTGCAATATGCTTTTTCCAAAGTGTAATTCATCAACCGGACTGATTAGTTATCCCTGTCAGGAGCACTGTAATGGTGAGTATCTAGAAATGGTTTGTCTTGTTGAATCATTAGAAAGACTATTGAAGGTCCATATCTTTGTTTAGAAAAACAAAATTAAGCAGAACTTGATCATATGTATGCCTTTATCATAAGCAGGAGCACTTCAGTAATCATGTTCTTCTGTCGGTCTGTCCATTAACAAGTATTGTGATGTATTCAAACAGTCTGCACTGTAACATTTTCAAATTTTGTACAGAAATACTTTACCATGAGAAAAAGACATCAATACATTTTGGAAGCATATCGCTTTGTCTGTCTGTATGCATCTGTCAACAATCGCTTTGTCTGTCTGTATGCATCTGTCAACAATTTTGTTGTGATGCAATAACTCTATAAAATTTTCAAATTTTGTATAGAAGTAATATACAATTAGAGAAAGACACCTATAATTTTGGAGTCATGTTGCTTTGTATGCCTGTATCTATTTTGAAACTGTCTTTCACTTTATATATTAGATTTATTGATCCTAAATGAGACAAACCATGTATACACACTGGACTTGTTCGTTTTAAAATTTGATATGATGCAATCATAAATGTATATTATACCAGGTGTAGAACTACAGTCAAATTCAAGTTCAATTATCTTTAAAATATCTAGTTTGATTAAAAGCTAGTTTGATTTAAAAAGGTCATGTTATGGAGGAAAATTGTTGAAAAAATTATTTTATCTTTTTCAATGTTGTTTGAAAACCTCATATTCATTGGATAGGCTCATAATATCTAAAGGTGGCAGCCAGAATAAAGTAATAAAATTTTAGGGTTTTTTATTTGTTAAACAACATACTGTCACAATTGATGAAGGGGGTCAGAAAATGACAAAGCCAGGAAAAAGGGGGGTACCCACAGGCACTTGCTTGATATTTTTCCTAATAAGTAATAATTGATGGTTTTAAAATACATATGCATTAGTATGAAGTATATGAAACGGTGGATTCTGAGGATGACTTTCTTTTCTCTCTGTAATTTCTTTTTCCCTTGTTCATAGTAAGCCTTTTGATTTTACAAAATTTTGACCACCTCTTAAGCATTTTAGCAACATCCCCTTGACCCTATTTTAGCATTGAATGATAGATGAACTGTAAGTACAGAAGAGTAGTGTGGGTTCATGACCTACAGGTTTCATATTTGAAGAATGATGATGGTGTAGATTTATAGTGCAGACTGCCCAGTAGGAGCCCTGCTACACTAGGTTTGTTGCGGTGAGGGGACGATGGTGGTCAACCTGCAGATCCCCTGGAAACGGGGACGGGTCTTCTTGAAGTTCCGGGGAAGGTTAGGTCCTCCAGAAGGTGATGGATAGGTCCATCTCCTCTTCCTAGAGTCAATCGCCCACGGATCCCCACAGTATAGCTTCTTGAAGATAGCTTGCTATTCTTCATCTGTGGTCAATCGACCCTCGGATCTTCCTTAGTAAAATCGGGGAGACGGTATATTTGAAGAAAATGCATGCACATTTAATTTATCTGAATGGTGACATCCTTAAAGACCCAATTTTAAGTTAACACCCCCAAATTTTACCTGTATCTTGATCAATGGTAGGTTGCCTGTCAATCAAACTTTTAACAATAGATCTCAAGTGGAGTGACATCTTCAGAGACTGTGGTCTGGAGGGACCCCAGAGAGGTGTTTTGATAACAATAACAGCCAATACTTACCAGCACTCTTTAGATCTTGAGGAAACCCAGTATACCTGAGTTTTGATAGCATTGACCTGTCCACAACTGCTATTTTCTTGTAATTCAAAATTTTAAAAAAGACCTCTGAACAATGCAATTTTAATATAATTATATTTCCCCCCTCTATATATATGTATTATAAATTATACAATCAGAAATCAAACAATAATTTGCACCTTAATTTCTAAAATTTGTAACTTATTGAAATAATTTATATTTATCAATTTATGATACCTCTATATTTATAAAAGAAATTATTCATTGATCGAGTCATTGACTGAGAGTAAGAGAGAGAAAGGGGTGGGTGGGTGTGCTACCATTAGGAATGCAGCCATTATACAATCACTTTGAAACTCAGCAGACAGCACTGGGACATGTCCTGTGTGTATCAAAACTATACACCCTGCTCTCTTGGCCAGGTAAATTCCAGGTAAATAACAATGAGCTCTGTCCACATCCAGTGATCCCTGAAGAAACCATACCATATTTTTTTGGGGTCTTTTATAATATATTCAATTGATAACAGGACATTTGGCTGCTGAATTCACTAGCTGATTGTTTTTGCATTATTTGTTATTGTACGTGTATCATTAAAAAGAATGGTGTAATAAAAAGGAATAAAAATTTATTAACTATTTTACTGACCAGCTACTCACACATCCTGCCCCACCTTGCCTCTGGCTAACATAAATTACTGTGTCCAGCTCCCAATGGACTACTGTGAACCAAGTTATCAGGAACCGGCCACTACAACCACACAACCAGAAACCACAACCAGTTATCAGGAACCAACTACTACAACTCCGCAGCCAGAAACCACAACCCAACCAGGTGTGTATTGTATCAGTGTAATTGTTTCAAATTCATCATAGTTAATGGTTGTTAAAGAATTCTTCATAAACTTAACTCTGCAGTAATGGTTGTGAAAGAATTCCTCCTAAACTTAACTCTGCAATAATGGTTGTGAAAGAATTCTTCCTAAACTTAACTCTGCAATAATGGTTGTGAAAGAATTCCTCCTAAACTTAACTCTGCAGTAATGGTTGTGAAAGAATTCCTCCTAAACTTAACTCTGCAGTAATAGTTGTGAAAGAATTCCTCCTAAACTTAACTCTGCAGTAATGGTTGTGAAAGAATTCCTCCTAAACTTAACTCTGCAGTAATGGTTGTGAAAGAATTCCTCCTAAACTTAACTCTGCAATAATGGTTGTGAAAGAATTCCTCCTAAACTTAACTCTGCAGTAATGGTTGTGAAAGAATTCCTCCTAAACTTAACTCTGCAGTAATGGTTGTGAAAAAATTCCTCCTAAACTTAACTCTGCAGTAATGGTTGTGAAAGAATTCCTCCTAAACTTAACTCTGCAATAATGGTTGTGAAAGAATTCCTCCTAAACTTAACTCTGCAATAATAGTTGTGAAAGAATTCCTCCTAAACTTAACTCTGCAGTAATGGTTGTGAAAGAATTCCTCCTAAACTTAACTCTGCAGTAATGGTTGTGAAAGAATTCCTCCTAAACTTAACTCTGCAATAATGGTTGTGAAAGAATTCCTCCTAAACTTAACTCTGCAGTAATGGTTGTGAAAGAATTCCTCCTAAACTTAACTCTGCAGTAATGGTTGTGAAAGAATTCCTCCTAAACTTAACTCTGCAGTAATGGTTGTGAAAGAATTCCTCCTAAACTTAACTCTGCAATAATGGTTGTGAAAGAATTCCTCCTAAACTTAACTCTGCAGTAATGATTGTGAAAGCTTTGTGTTACTTGTATATCCTATTTAAACATGGTTTGTTGCAGGTTCTTGTCTGCTGTTACAAGTGCCAGAATGTCAGGCAGTGGGCCACACTTCAGTCATGTTCCCCAATGTTTTCCAACAGAATTCAATCAGGGAGGCTTTGAGTTTCTTTGAGATTTATAAAGAGCAGAGTTGTTCACCCAATGCAATGTACTTTCTGTGCAATATGCTTTTTCCAAAGTGTAATTCATCAACCGGATTGATTAGTTATCCCTGTCAGGAGCACTGTAATGGTAAGTGTCTAAAACACTAACTAAACATTTAGATGATGAAGTGGGCACCATTTGAATGATGTCAGATTGCTGAACTTTTTTAACCAGGAAGAAATTGCTGGATGATTTGCACAGGATGATTCTTAATTTTAATGAAACATTTATAGATGATAGCAGAATTTTTGGCAGTGTAACTGGTTGGTAGGGTTAGGGTCACTCCTCCTGGGCACCTGATCCCACGTCTGGTATATCCAGGGGTCTGTGTTTGCTCAACTTTCTATTTTGATTCCTTATAGGAATTATGAGATTGATCACTGTTCATTATCTTCACCTTCATTCATATTCATATGATAATTATCATTTTCTACAAGGAACCAGAAAGTGTGATCAACCATGCCACAAGATCGTTTTCATCTAATCGACACAGATTTTTTTATTTTTACTATGCAGAATCTTGTTATAAGTCATCTCACTATAACCAACATTCTTATAAAGGAAATATCAAAAGAATTTATTTGGGACTTATAAATCATCTCCTTTTCAGTGGTACCTCATAATATCTGAGCTTGTTATACCCGGAGCACACTGTCCTTGTTATCAGTTTATATCATGGTGGTCAGAAGTATTTGATTGCTGTTGGCCAGATAACCGAGTTGGTAGAGCACCTGAATAGAGATTATGGGGACCCAGGTTCAAATCCCAGTCTGGTCTGTTGCATTTTCTCCCTTCATTTTACATTTGGTGCTGAAGAACAGCCCTTAGAACTGACAGGTGAAAGTGCTTGCTAAGGGATATAAATCCTGGGTTGATGTTTTCAAAGTGAGAAGACATATAAGGAGGTAGGAATGTAGCAGTCAGACGGTTTTAATTGCTCTTGGCTAGATAGCTTAGTTGGTAGAGTATTTGATTAGAGATTCAGGGGGCCCAGGTTTGAATCCCAGTCAGTTGCATTTTATCCCTTTCTGTTACAATAATTGTCTTTAATAGTGAAAAGTACAAGTTCTCAATCTCTTTTTATTGTGATAGGTGAAGATAACGAACAGTGATCAATCTCATAAATCTCATAAGCAATACAAAATAGATAGTTGGGCAAACACGAAACCCTGGACACACCAGAGGTGGGATCAGGTGCCTAGGAGAAGTAAGCATCCCCTGTCGACTGTTGACACTTGCCGTGAGCCCTATATCTTGATCAGGTAAATGGAGTTATCCGTAGTCAAAATCAGTGTGCCAAGAACAGCCTAACAATCAGTATGAAACACATCAGACAGCATTTGACCCAATGATAGGTTGTATTGGCAAACTAGCTCATTATAACGACCATAGAATTTGCGAAATGTTGACTTCAAACGAGACTGTTGAAACCCCTGTACCATCAACTTGTTTATCAGTAGCTTGCCTCGATTTAAAAACTGACAAACTGACCATACGCAGAATAAGCTCTTGCATATCGAATCAGTTGAGAGGTACAAACTCCATATGCAGGTGATAATGGAATATTGCTACATAAATATGGGAAGTTGACAATGAAGAAGCTAAAATCATTCCATTTGTCATAAAGTTGAGTTGTTAGTTTGCCGTTAATATCTACTTTCAATAAAATATCTAAATATGAAGCAGACATGGATGACTCTGTGGTGTCTTATATTTCGAGTTCGTAGGGATATATTGAATCAACATATGAATGAAAGTTATTATTGTTAATAGATAAAACGTCAGTATATCTGAATGTCGAATTGAAGGCCACAGCAAGAGATTTTTTCTTCTCATATAGAAGTTTCTGAATAAATTCTGCTTCATATGAATATAAAAACAGGTCAGCTAACAAAGGAGCACAATCCATGCCTATGGGAATTCTGACAGACTGTTGGAAGACCTGATCTCCAAAGACCACGAAGATATTGTCAATGAGGAACTCTAGCATATATTTTTTTCAACTTCAGAATACTTGTGCGTGGAATCAGAGTGGTGTTTAACAAAGTAATTTTTAGGATGACCAATCACTAGATATGAATATTAAGTGAGCTTTTATGATCACCCTTAGTCTGGCGTCCGTCCGTCTGTAAACTTTTAACATTTTTGACTTCTTCTAAAAAACCACTCGACCAATTTCGACCAAAGTTGGCACAAAGCATCCTTAGGTAAAGGGAATTCTAAATTGTTAAAATAAAGGGCCAGGCCACCTTCCAAAGGGAGATAATTAAGAAAAGGTAAAAGTAGAGTAGGGTCATTAAAAAGTCTTCTCAAGAACCACTGAGCCAGTAAAGCTGAGATTTATATGAAAGCTTCCTGATATAGTGCAGATTCTAAATTGTTAAAATCATGGCTCCCGGGGGTTGGATGGGGCCACAATAGGGATCAAAGTTTTACATACAAATATATAGGAAAAATCTTTAAAAATCTTCTCAAGATCCACTGAGCCAGAAAAGCTGAGATTTATATGAAAGCTTCCTGATATAGTGCAGATTCAGGTTTGTTCAAATCATGGCCCCCGGGGGTCGGATGGGGGGCCACAATAGGGGATCAAAGTTTTACATACAAATATATAGGAACACTCTTTAAAAATCATCTTCTCAAGAACCATTGAGCCATAAAAGCTGATATTTACATGAAAGCTTTCTGACATATTGCAAATTCAAGTTTGTGAAAATCATGGCCCCCAGGGGTAGGATGGGGCCACAATAGGGGATCAAAGTTATACATACAAATATATAGGGAAAATCTTTAAAAATCTTCTTCTCAAGAACCACTGAGCCAGAAAAGCTGATATTTACATGAAAGCTTTCTGACATATTGCAAATTCAAGTTTGTGAAAATCATGGCTCCTAGGGGTAGGATGGGGCCACAAAGGGGGTATCAAAGTTTTACATACAAATATATAGGGAAAATCTTTAAAAATCTTCTTCTCAAGAACCATTGGGCCAAAGAAGTTCACATTTACATGAAAGTTTTCTGACATAGTGTGGATTCAAGTTTGCAAAAACCATGGCCTCCAGGGGTAGGTTGGGACCATAATAAGGACTACGGTTTTACATGCAAATATATATGGAAAGTCTTCTGATATGAACCAAGGTGACTCAGGTGAGCGATGTGACCCATGGGCCTCTTGTTGTTGAAAAAGCAACTGTCTATGATTTCAAAAAGTCTAGTCTTTAATTTATCGTGATGAATAGTTGTGTATAGTGTTGAAAAGTAATAGGTTTTGATGTTGTTGATCTGAGAAAAGTTTTGTGATTTCAAGTTTACTAAAAGTTCTTTAGAATTTTTAAGAATCCACATTTGATTTACACCACTTCTGGCATATATAGTCGCACAGTAAATTTGAAGTTTCTCCTTCACAGCTGTTAATATTTTTGTGAGGAGCAGAGATAGGGGCTTGGTAGAGCACTTGCTGGACCCAGCAATGTATCTTTGTTTGTAAGGGTTTTTATGTAGTTTAGGAATCCAGGATAGGTACGGTAACTCATATTCATTCGACCCACCAATTGTGTATTTCATTGTCTTATTGCATAATTAACTACAAGTATTTTACTGACCAGCTACTCACACATCCTGCCCCACCTTGCCTCTGGCTAACATAGATTACTGTGTCCAGCTCCCAATGGACTACTGTGAACCAAGTTATCAGGAACCGGCCACTACAACCCCACAGCCAGAAACCACAACCCAACTAGGTATGTATTGTGTCAGTGTAATTGTATGTTGTAACACATCAGTAACACATTTTGGGTGTAATGTTTCACATATAATTTTGATAGAACAAATGTTCATTGGAGAGTGCATTTGCTGATTGCATACAATTCTGTGTGTGTTTTACTGATTGCTTACAGAGTAGGCAATCAACAAAACACACAGAAATGTAGACAATCAACAAAACACACAGAAGTGTAGGCAATCAACAAAACACACAGAAGTGTAGGCAATCAACAAAAAACACAAGTTCAAGTTCTTTATTATCCTTGAGCCAAACGGCTCATCAGAAACAGAATAACATAAATATGGTATATACAGCCATCACACAGGAGAGTATATATAAATAGAACAAAAGCTAAATTAAGCATCTCTTTTTAAACATGCTAAATACAAGTATTTACCTAAATACTTTGACATTTTGAACACTTAGTAATTGAAAGTACTGGTCTTTTATAATAATATCTTTTTATATATTTTGATCTCAGTTCATTATAGAATGGACATTGAAGAATGAAATGGAATTTGTCTTCTACAACAGACAAGCTACATTTTTCACAAAACCTATTGTTTTTTGCAATGCCATAATGTCTTCCTTTTTCAATATTTACCATATATACTGGCCTATAAGTCGGATTTTTGGGAGTCAATTTTTGGTCCAAAACTCTATGTCCGACTTATAGGTGCGTCCTAAGAAGATTGGTATTTTTCTAGGCGGCGTAATGTAGTGTTTTTTAAACAACTCCGACGATTATCATGGACTACCACACAAATGATTATTGTTTACAAATATCTAGACATATTGTATTGTTTATGTATTTTAAAATTATGTATAAAGTATAAGTATTTACATATTTTTATCTTGTTTAAAATTATTTACATACCGGTAACTAATACTTTCAATTCAACTGATCTATCGTTTATTGGTAAAATTGAATTACGAACCCGATTTAATATTGATGTATTCATATGTATACCGGCTGAAATATATTTCATAAAAGATTGAATATTGTTAACAGATAATTTAGATCATCATTCTTGTCACTCTTAAAAACTCTATTGTTGATACATTGAATTATACTGGAACCCCACAATAACCTTGCCACTAAGTAAACACTGTGTCAGGTACTGGTAATTAGGAGACCATAATTGTGTAGGTAAACAAGGGATCATTGTCCATAATAGATCAAGGGTTGTGTTTAAACCCCAAACAGATATGGCTTGGATATTGAGCACCTCATAATTTTTAATTTCTCTAAATATTTTTTGAAACATAGGTAAAAACACTAGAGCATTGACTTGACAACCGATTCTGACAAAAATTTGTACCAACTTATAATCAGGTCAATGGCAAATTCCTACAAAATAACCTTAAAAATACAACTGACTTATAGGCGAGTATATACGGTAGATTATGAGATGAAGTTCTGAATTTAGTTAAATATTTTTTATATTTGCTATCGATAGGTTTGCACAGGTAATATTTAATATAGAAAGTGTCAATGAGGTGTTGATAAAAGAAAACTTTAGACATTTTACAAATATCATTAAATATTTTGTAGTATCAAATAGTCTTTGTTCAATAATAGAATATATGATTTTATCAGGCATACCACTTTCAAACATATAATTTAATCCCAAACTACTTAATTCATTTTTAATATTTAAAACCCATTCATCATTATGTGACAACATATCTTCGTAACATGGCTTAATAATACAATTATCGCTTCTTCTGATTTTCAACCAATATTCAAAAATCCTTAATAGCCTATAAATTCCTCATATAACCATTTGTTATCAATACTAATTTTTTTACCATTACGAAAAATCATAACTTTTGTTTTCTCTACACTTACTTTCAAATTCCATTCATTAGAGTAAAAATACAGAGAATTTAACATTTTCTGATGACCTTCAGCAGTTTCTGAGATGATAACCATATCATCAGCATACATTAAAAGAAAAATATTATTAAGTTCAGTGATTTTTTTTGGGCCAAAATGCCACCGATATTCGACTGTTTCCCCTCACTATAAAATTAGCTATTTTTCCCAATTAAATATATATGTTTTTCCCAATTTCAAATCTAGGGAAATTAGGCCATTTTTTAAAAAAATGTTACCATATCTTGCTGACAAAGAGTAAATACATTTTTGTCTTCAGTTTTATTCTCCAAACCACTGCACATGCAAAAGGTTTTGTAAAGAATATGTAAAACAATAGAGGCATCCATATCAGCAGATATGCAGCAAAGTATATAATAGTTTCCAGATACATATTTATGACATTAAGCCATATTGTTGACAATTTAGTTTGACTGCCATTATATGTAGGGTCAGACTAATAACAGGAAGTGGCCAACAGTATAGGGTTTTACTAAAATCCGAAAAATACAAACAGGAGACATTCTGGAAACTTCATTATTAATATAATATTTACAAGATTATGGGTACAAATGCTGGTGAATTAATAATTCAGTATTTTCTATATGATATTAGACAATAAGTATTTCTTAGAAGAAGAAAAAGTAAATAATATCTATACAAGGTGTGACTTCCAATACATATTTAATGTTAAATAATGATTTATTTTATGATTTTAAATCAGATCTGAAATAAATCTCAAACAAAAAAATTGTTATTTGATTATTTTATGCATCTTTACCATTTTAATTTACTATGAATGATTTTTCCCAATTTGAGGAAAATATCGCTAATTTTTCCCAATTCAAAAGGAACCAAAAAACCAAAAAAATCACTGAAGTTGAATTTCGATACTTGGACAGTTTGTCTTTAAAAAAATTCATTTCACAATCATTGACATAGAGTGAGAAAAGTAGGGGAGATAAAACTTCCCCCTGCATAACTCCACATTTATTATCAAAAAATTCTGTTAAATGTCCATTAAATTTGACACATGATTTGACATTATCGTACATAGATTTTATAATACAAAATATTTGGCCTTACAAGCCTTGCCTAATTAATTTACACCATAGCTTGCTTCTATCAATAAGATCAAATGCTTTTTTATAATCTACAAAGCAGCAATACAATTTTTGTTTCTTCTTTAAAGTACGATTGACAAGCGACTGTAAGGCAAAAATAGCATCAATAGTAGACATATTAGGTTTGAAACCAAACTGTGAATCACTTATAATGTTACCGTAAAGTATCGTGTATTGTGCGCACTTGTGTATAATGCGCACCCCCCACTTTGAAAAAAAAATGTCTGAAAAAACCTTAGTCCTAAGTACTGTGCGCATTAAAAAAAATGACAGAATGAGTGCAAATTTCTGAAATCAAAGTCAAATTCCGCAGAATTCAAAAATTTGTATTCAAGCGCTATTCGTGTGCGTAACTACCGATAACAATCGGTAAATTTATTTTATTTTTACGATGGTGGACATTACAAATTACATTAAGCCAGTGATTTATAATTATGCAAATATTGAGCCTAATGTTCTTAGTTTATTTAAAAAAAACAACAATCCGTACGTGAGCGATATTTGTGTCTGTAATTATCGATATCTTCTAAATAAAAGATGTTTCAAATCGATAGTAGATAATATATAACGATTATATATATATGTATGTGTCTGTGTGTGTGTGTGTGTGTGTGTGCTTATTTCATAATAATTATTCATTTAATGATAATCTTTTAAGATAATTTGTTTTAATTCAAGAGTATGTATTCAACCATTCTTTGTGTCCGTAACTTCCGATAACAATCTGTAGATTTATTTTATTTTTATGATGGTGGACGTTGATAACCGCATTAACCCATTGTTTTATATTTATGCAAATGCTGAGCTAAATGCCCATACAACTCTTGATTAAAATATCTAAACCAGTAGTGATGATATTCAGTGAGAATTTCTTAATCGATGAATGGTTTACTGTAAATAACTAATTTTCGATTAAAATCGAACATCTAAAAATTCTATATTATATACTGAAAAAGTGTAAATAAATATTTTCAATGTTTATATTTGTTGTTTCTATTGCTGAGATTGTGTAAATGAATATTTTCTTTGTGTATTTGTTATTCTTTTACTATCTTAATATCCTTTAATTATACATCTATAAAAGTCAATGCGATTTTTAGAAGGGTTTACGCGCCAAAAACGGATATTATTAGCTTCAGTTATAACCCTGTATATCAAAATTACATGTCATTAACTTACGGTAATCCAGCATAATTAAAATTCAGCAAAGAAAAATAAGGAAAGAAGAATACTGTATTGAAAATAACAAAAACAAATCAGATTTATTGTCACCAACTGAAAACACTATTCGCACGTGCAAAATAACAGTGGCCTTTGAAAGCGGGTTTATCTACGTAATTCACACATGGCTTTGGTCGTATCAAGATTCTCTTTGATGGATGATCCTTCGTTTATATAAATATGTCTGAATCAAAGTATGTCTATCTGACCATGCGAACATGCTTTATTCCCCGGGTATGGATACTTTCGCTGTCATATGTGCCGCCATTACGATAAACAAAAGTTTTAGGTAAATAGACAGGCCACGGCAGGAATATTCTTCAAAAACTACAGTTGTTGAGAAAACAAAATCTAAAATCTTATTAATTGGAATAAAATTTTCATAATCGAGCGCTTAGATCTAATTTGCCAACAATCGACTGATTTTCGATTAGGGCCTATAATCGATGATTTGAACACCACTACTAAACAGATTCAGTAAATCCCCATATCGTAATTATTGCTTGGGCTTTGATCTTAAATATCCAAGCGTAGGGTCTCCTCATTTCCCGTTAATCGTCCACTACCAGGCCAGATACAAAACACGCCTGGGTAAATTGTTAAATAAACAGCGAGGTACACACCGGCGACATGTAATTAAATTGTACATACAAGTATTTTATTTCAAAGACAAATCAGGGCCATCCGATATTAATTGATTAGAAACAACTACAGCCAACACAAAACAATACAAATCTTCGTTCTTTGAGGACACCATAATCAAATGGAACCAGCTTGAAGACCATATAGTGTGCGCTAAAACTATTGAGGCATTCAAGACCGCCCTCGACAGCCTGTGTCAATAAGACCGACACTAGCTTTTTCACCGTAGTAGAAAAGCCAGGATTGGTAGCTTCGACGTACCCATACAGATACAGATAGAGAACAACTAACAAGTCAGCGATTCAGAATACTTAACAGAAGACCAGGCAGATATTTCTGATTTTATTTATTTTCTCTGAATGTTCGCATATACACCGTACTTACCGATTTTTCTAAGTTGCCTTTCTTCGTAAATTAATCCACTACAGTTTCAACAGGAAGATATTTTAAATAAACAACAAATTATGAAGAAAAATGAATTTATTTCTTTTCAGGCCTATGTACTTACCGGCCATTCACTGCCATACTGTCATATAGGTACTAGTTTACTAAGTTTAGTCGGGCCGACCACAAGTTTAACAAATATAGCGGCCAGCGAAGAAAATACGAAGTTTGTTTTTAAACACTTGTTTTCAAAATAATTTATTACGTAAATGTTTAGTCTAGGTGCTTGTAATCGCTATACATGCATTAGCACACAAATAATGCGATTAAAACCCGGCAGTATTTTGCATAGAACAAGTATAATGAGCTATGACGGCGAAAATTGTCACTGGTGACATGAACTTAGACCTGTAAAAAAAGGATGATATTTTTAGTCACATGGATTGTGCGCACCCCCCACTTTCTGGGTAAGAATTTCTGGAAACTGCGCACAATACACGATACTTTATGGTATTTACTTTGTCCCACTGTACCAATCTTTGATTTATCACTGAAGTGAATAGCTTACCAAGACAACTTATAAGGGTTATTCCTCTATAATTATTCGGATCATTACAAGCACCTTTCTTATAAATAGGTAAGATGTGTCCTTCTGACCATAATGCTGGAAAATAACCACTATCAAAAACTATATTAAACAGTTTGTGTAAACACGGAATAATAACTTCACTACACTGTAAAAATATTTCATTTACAATACAATCTTCTCCACAACATTTATTACTTTTCAGCCTCTTCATACAATTTTTTATTTCATCAAAAGATATAGGTACATCTAATTCTTCAAAAACAGCAGCCTGTACATTATTACTAAAACTTTCGTTTAAATTTTGGTTTTCATGAGAGTCACAGAGATTACGAAAATGATCTAAAAATTCTTCGCCATTTATATCACATTTTTATTTTACATTAGGCTTCTTCTTACTAAAACATTTATAGAATTCTCTCGAGTTATATTTTCTAAGGTAGTCCATCATATCACCTTCATGTTTTAAATACTGTCGTTTCAATCTAACTTCTTTCTATATGCCGATTTTTTACATTCAAGATTTTTATGGTTCTTATCAGTCATAGACTTATTAAAACTAAAAAGAGTGTTCTTGTAATCTGTGTACATTTTTTTTTTACATGTATTATCGAACCATGGTTTATCAATCTTAACAGATTAATGATTATTGGTAACATCAATATTACCAATATCATCGTTTAATATGATACCATCTCTCATACCAATTCTTGAATTGAAATCACCAACTATGAAAATTTGGCCTTCAGATTTGTAGTTACAAATCGAGTCCTCAAGACTCTCAAACAAATCGATATCATTGCCACTGTAAAACTATTATTATTTTCAGGCGGAATGTAACAACAAGCGAAAAACAGAGTTTGATCACATACAATACCTGGATTAATTTTAATCCAGATTATGCTGTCATAAATATTTTCAATAACATCCACATTGTTACCAAAAAAAGATTTGTAAAAGATAACGATGCCCCCGCCCCTACTAGTGGGACTGGGAAAAACTTATGTACTACATGTATAACCTGGTAAATCAAAAGTATAGTGTAGACAATCAACAAAACACACAAAAGTGTAGACAATCAACAACAACTACATTTCTGTGTGTTGTTGATTGTCTACACTTCTGTGTGTTTTGTTGATTGTCTACACTTCTGTGTTTTGTTGATTGTCTACACTTCTGTGTGTTGTTGATTGTCTACACTTCTGTGTGTTGTTGATTGTCTACACTTCTGTATGTGTTGTTGATTGTCTACACTTCTGTGTTTTGTTGATTGTCTACACTTCTGTGTGTTTTGTTGATTGCCTACATTTCTGTGTGTTTTGTTGATTGTCTACACTTCTGTGTGTTGTTGATTGTCTACACTTCTGTGTTTTGTTGATTGTCTACACTTCTGTGTTTTGTTGATTGTCTACACTTCTGTGTGTTGTTGATTGTCTACACTTCTGTGTTTTGTTGATTGTCTACACTTCTGTGTGTTTTGTTGATTGCCTACATTTCTGTGTGTTTTGTTGATTGTCTACACTTCTGTGTTTTGTTGATTGCCTACACTTCTGTGTGTTTTGTTGATTGCCTTGACTTCTGTGTGTTTTGTTGATTGCCTACATTTCTGTGTGTTTTGTTGATTGCCTACACTTCTGTGTGTTTTGTTGATTGTCTACACTTCTCTGTGTTTTGTTGATTGCCTACACTTCTGTGTGTTTTGTTGATTGCCTACATTTCTGTGTGTTTTATTGATTGCCTACACTTCTGTGTGTTTAGTTGATTGCCTACACTTCTGTGTGTTTTGTTGATTGCCTACACTTCTGTGTGTGTTTTGTTGATTGCCTACACTTCTGTGTGTTTTGTTGACTGCCTACACTTTTGTGTGATTTACTGAATGCCTAAACTTCTATATGTTTTTCAGGATTGTGTTCCAGCTTGTCGATACCAGAGTGCCAGAATGTCAAACACACTCATTTTCTCCTTCCTAATGTATTTGGTGATGCAACTGTGGATTCTGCTTTGCTGAGATTTAATTCTTATAAAAACCAGAGCTGCACAGATAAAGCCATGTTTTACCTCTGTAATCTGCTGTTTCCCAGCTGTGACGTCAACACTGGTTTTATCAAGTACCCATGCTTTAGTCTCTGCAATGGTGAGTATTTATATGCGGATTATTTTTTGTTCTAAATACACCCCTCCTCCACCTATTCTTCTCTATTTACATTTCTCAAATTACATTGTCTAAAGGAAGACCTGTACTGAAACATTAATTTTAAATTTATGCAATATTTCATTCTTTGACAAGTAAGTGTAAAAGATTGGGCAACAGGCGTATGAATACCGTGTTCATACATTGAGACATTGTGATCATTGTTTGCAAGGAGCATTTAGTTTTTATGGTTAGAGATTTTCCTACTGATCTTGCGATAATGTTGGAAATCTGTAGGGGAGATTTTACTTCTGCAAGCAAACATCTAAGATTCTCAACATGATTATACTCTCTGAAGTTTGGGCCCCAATTCAAATGTAACTTCTGAGTATGCTTGTATTGACTTTTATTATATACCCATCAATGTATCATTCATTGATACTGTGGATTTGACAGCGTGTGATCCGGTTTTCCGGATCACCACACTGTGGTTTTCTGATTCCGTATCAGTATCCTCTGAAACTGATGCGATCACAATGACGTTACAATGCATCAACGCAACGTGTTTTGCTTAAAATATTGGCCGCGTCACAAACAAAACTGCATCCACAAAACATAATTTCACTGTATGTCTGTATTTTTGATAATTTGGATTACATTTAGTATCATATAAATGTGGATTTAAAATGCATAGGGGGTATTTAATAAATTTATCATTACTACAGTAACTTGATCCGAAGAGTTGGATCACGTCGAGTTGACAGGTGCAGATCATCAGATCAAATTCGACGCTTCGCGTCTTGTGTGATCTGATGATCCGCACCTGTCAACTCGACGTGATCCGACTCTTCGGATCAGGTTACTGTAGTATTAATATATATATCGAATGACATAACATTTATATCGTTCTATCACATCAAACTTCCCTAGATTTATATTGACTTATCTAATGACAGGACATTTATATCGTTCTCTTACATCAAACTCACCTAGATTTATATTGACTTGTCTAATGACAGGACATTTATATTGTTCTATCACTTCAAACTCCCCTAGATTTATATTGACTTGTCTAATGACAGGACATTTGTATCGTTCTATCACATCAAACTCCCCAAAATTTATATTGACTTATCTAATGACAGGACATTTATATCGTTCTCTCACATCAAACTCCCCATGATTTTTATTGACTTATCTAATGACAGGACATTTATATCGTTCTCTCACATCAAACTCCCCTAGATTTATATTGACTTATCTAATGACAGGACATATATATCGTTCTCTCACATCAAACTCCCCTAGATTTATATTGACTTATCTAATGAGAGGACATTTATATCGTTCTCTCACATCAAACTCCCCTAGATTTATATTGACTTGTCTAATGACAGGACATTTATATTGTTCTATCACATCAAACTCCCCTAGATTTATATTGACTTATCTAATGACAGGACATTTATATCATTCTCTCACATCAAACTCCCCATGATTTTTATTGACTTATCTAATGACAGGACATTTATATCGTTCTCTCACATCAAACTCCCCTAGATTTATATTGACTTATCTAATGACAGGACATTTATATCGTTCTCTCACATCAAACTCCCCTAGATTTATATTGACTTGTCTAATGACAGGACATTTATATCGTTCTCTCACATCAAACTCCCCTAGATTTATATTGACTTGTCTAATGACAGGACATTTATATCGTTCTCTCACATCAAACTCCCCTAGATTTATATTGACTTATCTAATGAGAGGACATTTATATCGTTCTCTCACATCAAACTCCCCTAGATTTATAATGACTTGTCTAATGACAGGACATTTATATCGTTCTCTCACATCAAACTCCCCTAGATTTATATTGACTTGTCTAATGACAGGACATTTATATCGTTCTCTCACATCAAACTCCCCCAGATTTTATGAAATGTTATGTTACTTGGATACCATGTAATCATGTGACCTGGTATTTTCAGTGGTAGATTTCTTGTATTGATCCTTGACCAGGTCATTTTTACAGTGTCTTTGGGAGAATAGTTTTGTTGGAGCAGAAATGCTTACAAAGTTCTACAGTCTGTCACTATAGTTACAAATTTGAGGACAGTTCCTGACAATATCCACAATCTTAAGTATATATATGTATTTAATATCCTGTGTAATATAACTTAATATAACTGTTTAATAAATTAGAGTTTGATGTGATAGAACGATATAGTCCTGTCATTAGCACTGGTATTAAACTGATGATAGTAACGATCGTTACTATCATCCCAAGATGGCGGAAGGAAATTCCGGAAAGACCACGTTTACTTATTATATCTATTTGTATTGTTTATTTGCGAATGATATGTAGGTAAGAAATATCATACACTAGCAACAATTACGATCAGGTGTTATTTTATCTTTTATAAGGCTCATATGAACAGAAAATTCGTCGTTGAAAAAACAGCGAGGATGATAGTAACGAAATTGAATGATGATAGTAACGTAAGAACTTTCGTTACTATCATCCTTGCTGTTTTTTCAACGTGTATCCTGTGTAATATAATAGTAATAGTCCTACATGTATCCTGTGTAATATAATAGTCCTACATGTATCCTATGTAATATAATAGTAATAGTCCTACGTGTACATGTATCCTGTGTAATATAATAGTAATAGTCCTGCATGTATCCTGTGTAATATAATAGTCCTACATGTATCCTGTGTAATATAATAGTAATAGTCCTACGTGTATCCTGTGTAATATAATAGTAATAGTCCTACGTGTATCCTGTGTAATATAATAGTAATAGTCCTACGTGTATCCTGTGTAATATAATAGTAATAGTCCTACATGTATCCTGTGTAATATAATAGTCCTACATGTATCCTGTGTAATATAATAGTAATAGTCCTACGTGTATCCTGTGTAATATAATAGTCCTACGTGTATCCTGTGTAATATAATAGAAATAGTCCTACATGTATCCTGTGTAATATAATAGTCCTACATGTATCCTGTGTAATATAATAGTAATAGTCCTACATGTATCCTGTGTAATATAATAGTAATAGTCCTACATGTATCCTGTGTAATATAATAGTAATAGTCCTACGTGTATCCTGTGTAATATAATAGTAATAGTCCTACATGTATCCTGTGTAATATAATAGTCCTACATGTATCCTGTGTAATATAATAGTAATAGTCCTACATGTATCCTGTGTAATATAATAGTAATAGTCCTACATGTATCCTGTGTAATATAATAGTCCTACATGTATCCTGTGTAATATAACAGTGCTACGTGTATCCTGTATAATATAATAGTTCTACGTGTATCCTGTGTAATATAACAGTGCTACGTGTATCCTGTGTAATATAATAGTTCTACGTGTATCCTGTGTAATATAATAGTCCTACGTGTATCCTGTGTAATATAATAGTTCTACGTGTATCCTGTGTAATATAATAGTCCTACGTGTATCCTGTGTAATATAATAGTTCTAGGTTAAAAACTAGGAGGAGTTAACCAACCCATGACAAAGTTCAACAGCCTTTTAATTATGAGGAATTTGACAAAATTGTATTCCTGATGATGTGCACAACTTTAGTTTATATATATGTAAGAGGAGTTAGACATACAACCTTATGAGTGTGTCGTGACCCTCACCTTTGATCATATGAATGTCAGGCTTGATTTTTTTTTTATGTGTTCTGTGACCTTCCATCTGTGTAGAAAATCATGAAAACTTGGTAGTTGAAATCTGCAGAAATGTATTATTCCAAATATGACTGACAGTTTGAATGTGTTTCATGGGGATATTTGTTCCATTAAAACAGCTCACATTTCTATTCATAACTGGTAGAGAAATTTTTTCTCAAAAATTGACAGAGCAAAGCATCTACATGTACTTTAAACTTGCTTCTAATGTTCTTTTATCTGATATACTTGAAGAAAATGCTGTCAGAGATTGAATTATTTGCTCAGTATTCTTACAATAATTTGCAGATGTGCAGGCTGCCTGTCCAGAGTTTATCCTAGCTAACTCTGCCTACTGCCAGAACTTCCCATCTACTAACTGTATAGGACAAGGTACTTTATAGCTCAGGAAATGGACATCAATCTCAATTTCAGGAGACAGAATGTGTTGATTCAATTTTTTGAGCAGTTTGAATCCAGTAATGAATATATCATAAGAGACTAAATTACTTGTAGTTATGCAAAAATGAAAGCTTTACAAATTAATATCTGTATTGTACGGAAGCCGATAGGTGCCAAGGTATAGAATTAATATTTATTTAACTTAATTTAACTGGCGGCCGCCACTTATTAACTGGCGGCCGCCATATAAATCAAGTGGCGGCCGCCACTTAATTTATCTGGCGGCCGCCATTTAATTTATGTGGCGGCCGCCAGTTAATTTATATGGCGGCCGCCAGTTAATTTATATGGCGGCCGCCAGTTAATTATATGGCGGCCACCAGTTAATTATATGGCGGCCGCCAGTTAATTTAACTGGCGGCCGCCAGATAAATTAAGTGGCTGCCGCCACTTAATTTATATGGTGGCCGAGACTCAAATTAAATCATTTATATGGCTGTCACCAGTTATTCAATTCCTCTCTCTTTCTCTATCTCTCTCTCAAAATGAAAAGGGTGCAACCCTTCCCAATGCTTAGTAATATGTATGTGATATATATATATACAATTAAGAGCATTAAATCATTGTGTTTCGATTGTACTGTTAAATACGTAGAACCACGGGGCTGACCCTCCATTTTTTTGACAACGTCAATTTCTATTATTTTCACATGCAAACTATAATTATTTTCACATGTGAAATAAGATTAATTGGCGGTGTGGCCCCCACCCCACTCTTTTGGTGGTAGTAATGAATGGTAAAAATGTAATAATGAATGAACTGATCAATTGAAGAATGAACGGAGCCCCCTCCCTCCAATTTAGGAGTACGAAGTTTGGACAAAAGAGACATTTAGGTTCCTTTTTTGCTTGTCAACAATTGTAGAAGACAATTTCTTATCCGACTGTCCCTATACACTTTGAAAAACGATGCTGCGTGTTTGCGTACTATTCTAAATTACATTGTTTTTGCAATTGGCAGCCTCCATATATGAATTAAGTGGCGGCCGCCAGATAAAATAACTGGCGGCAGCCAGTTAATTTATATGGCGGCTGCCAGATAATAAGTGGCGGCCACCAGTTAATTTATATGGCGGCCGCCAGTTAATAAGTGGCGGCCACCAGATAATAAATGGCGGCCGCCAGTTAAATTAAGTGGCGGCCGCCAGTTAAATAAATATTAATTCTATACCCTGGCACCTATCGGCTTCCGTAGTATTGGCAGTAATAATTTTTTGCTTCAAACTTCATGCAGAAAAATGATTTTAATATGTATGATAATAGATCAAATGGTTACCAATCTGGACCTTTTCAGATATCAATTGTCTGACAGTGAATGCTCCGGAATGCACTGCTCTAGGACTGAGCTATACTAACTTGCCCAACACATTTGGACACTCAGATCTAACCATTGCCAAACAATTTTTTGATCAATTCAATCAGCAAAGCTGTTCACCGAGAGCTGTATTCTACACATGCCTGATGGTTTATCCGCCGTGTGAGAGTAGTACCGGTGCTATGAAATACGCATGTCAAGAAGACTGTATAGGTATTTTTCTATCTCTCTATCTCTCCCTCTCTCTCTCTCTCTCTCTCTCTCTCTTCTCTCTATATGCTTTTCTGGTCATATTTTTCTGTAGGTGTGTCCATTATCAAATTTTCACATTTCTGATTTCTTCTCCAGAACAAAACCACTGGACTAATTTCAGCCAAATGTCAAATGTGCCACAAATATCCTTGGGTGAAGGGGATACAAAATTATTTAAAGGAAGGGCCTTGTCCCATTTCAAGGGGAGATAAGATAGAATTGTTGAAAATGTCTTATCCAAACAAGGAGATTGACCTCCAACATGCAGGAGATTTGGGGGTCATTTCTGGGAGATTTTTCAAGAACAGTTTTCCAACATATGAAGTAATTTAAATAGCCATTTTGATTCCTGATTCTTATTTTTGAAAATTGAACCATTTTACTTGCTAATATATTTTTCAAAGTCAAACAAATCAAAGCTGCAATCTTGAAATTCTAATATCGAAACATAAAGAGCTATGCGAATCCGTACTTATGTATATTTAGAATAATGTTTTATCATGGTTTAGAAGTCTAAAGATGATTTATTGATGATATACTAGTTTTCAAGGTCAATAATTTTTTCTTATTATCCCCCCCCCCCCCCCCTTTTTCTTTTAAAGCCACAATCTCGAGACCAGAATATGAGAAAAGAGAGAGCTATATAAATCCATAATTGTAATGATATCTAATAATGTTTTAACATAATTTGGAAGTATTGAAGGTCAAACAATAGTTGCAATTTTGGGAATCCTCATTTTGGCTAAATTAAGGAATTCAAGGTCAGAGCTTTGCAATGAGGGAAATGAATTGTATTTCTACTAATCATACAACAGAAAATATCTTATCGGGTGAATATTGGCGATTAGGCTGTGGAAACTGATTCTCTTTGCGTCGGTCCATGTTGGACTATGATCAATAACAACCACTTGCATGTCTTGCCAAATGTGACCTTCTTTGTTGAAGAGTTCTCCTACAGGCTCGGTCACGCGTTTGGTTTGATGGTTGATCGGTGGATGTTGGTTTTCTATGCCTGATATTTGTAGTTTCCCAACATATTGTTGTCCACATTGTTTACAATTGATGAGGTATATGCAGTTGTTGGTTTTACAGGAGAGTTGACCTAATATTTTTTATAAGTTTTGCCTGTAGTGAAGCTTTTGAACGTTTCTGAATCATGGCTAAATTTGCAACGCAAACAGCGCTTTGTTGAAAAGCCTCCATTGGGTAGAGGGTTGTCCAATCTGGCCCTTACCACCAAATCCTTGATATTTCTGGGTCGTCTGAAGACACCATTGGTGGCTCCCCAAATTCTCTTGCCAATCTAGGATTATCCAGGAGTTTAGGGAAGTTATCCTTTAGGATTTTGTTTAGGTCCTTCAATGTAGGGTGGTAAGTGGTGACCAGAGGTACTCTACAGCATTTCGTTTTCTCCCTATACTGTAACAGATAGCGACTTGTTACCTCGTTTGCATAAATGAGACTTTAATTGTTGACTTTGCTAGGACCGTCAAACTTGGTACACATACACCTTATGCCAAGCAGAGGATGTCTATTGTTTTTCAAGGTCAAAGTCGTATGATTACTTAGTAGAAAAACCTTGTTTTCGTTATGGATACAGATATTGCCCTGAAATTTAGTCGCAAGCTTCCTCTCGGAGGAATATATATTCAGTTTGTATTTCAGCTGGATTGGTGCACCATGACCTACTTTAGAGGTCAAACAATAATCCAGATTTTTTTGGTTATGAATACAGTTACTACCCTGAAATTTTGTCACAACCTCCCTCTCAGAGAAATACATAATCCTTTCATATTTCAACTTGATTGGTGCACCATGACATACTTTAATGCTAAAAGTAGGTCAAATAGTTTTCTGGACTTTTTCTCATCATGGATACATTGAAAGTCTACTGGCCGTATGTTGTACCATATGCGGTACTTTTGATTAATTTATGATATAACGTACATAGTGTGAATTAATCCCATGCGGAAAAAACTACACCTATAGTGTGTGTGTGTTTGTATGTATCTCTCCAAAGAATGCATGTGAGAATCCCATAGAAATAAGGTACATGTAATGACGGTGTGTTTGGTAATACATTATGAGATGTGTGGTGTATAAATGTGTAGTGTATAGAATTTGTCCATGAACATATTGTGACCTATTGTTGACTAATGCGTGTTATCTTTGTATAGGTAAGGTGATTCTGGTGAGCATTGTGACCCATGGTCCTCATGTTTGCATAAACACCACTTAACTGATATGTAAAATGATTACAGTGTATCAATGTGAAATTTGTGATGTAGCATGCCTGCACTCTGTTATTCCTAAAGCAAACTTTGGATAACATATCCAAGTCTTGTGTTTGCATGTTTCAGAATTGCTGGAACTGGTTCATTTTGTGATATAGAAACAGTTCTAAACTGGCACATGATTGATGCCTGCCGACTTTTGTAGGCATTAATTATTATTTGTTACTATGATTGACTAGACATTTTAAGTGAATTAAATGTTGTTGTGTAACAAATTTTCCCACAATGCACTGTAACACTGATACTATTGTAGCTGTGAACAGGGAATGTGGGAATGGAACCCAGTTAGCCAATCCTCAGTACTGTAGCCAGCTTCCTGTCATCAGCTCCGGCAACTGTTACCAGATACTGCCATCTGTCACCACAACATCTGCCACCACCACATCTGTCACCACCACTGTATCTCAAGGTAGACAGATCCACGCCAGAGATAAATGAGTTATACTCAGTGGAATTTCTTAAATAATCAAAAAGATAGAATGGACCCCAAAAGTAAAATTCCAGACCCCAAAACTTGTACACATCCCTCAGGTCCTGAAAATTAACTTGTACACATCCCTCAGGTCCTGAAAATTAACTTGTATACATCCCTCGGGTCCTGAAAATTAACTTGTATACATCCCTCAGGTCCTGAAAATTAACTTGTACTCATCCCTCAGGTCCTGAAAATTAACTTGTATACATCCCTCAGGTCCTGAAAATTAACTTGTATACATCCCTCAGGTCCTGAAAATTAACTTGTACACATCCCTCGGGTCCTGAAAATTAACTTGTACACATCCCTCAGGTCCTGAAAATTAACTTGTATACATCCCTCAGGTCCTGAAAATTAACTTGTACACATCCCTCAGGTCCTGAAAATTAACTTGTACACATCCCTCGGGTCCTGAAAATTAACTTGTACACATCCCTCAGGTCCTGAAAATTAACTTGTATACATCCCTCGGGTCCTGAAAATTAACTTGTATACATCCCTCGGGTCCTGAAAATTGGTAAGGGCAATTTATTTCCTTTCTTATGCTAATTTTCCATGCATACTTTGAATAAGTTTTATTTGTTCTGTATCCATGAAATTTTCAATGATACAACACCAAGGTTTTACAAAGTTATGCTTCTGCTCAGATTTTCTGATTATATTTTCAGTAGAGAAGTTTGGAGAATGCCAGGATTTTTTATATGATCATATTATTTCTGTATGAACATGAGTTATTGAACTTTGGTTGGGGATATATGTCAAATTAAGTCCTTGTTAGGGGAGACAATATTCACTGATATATTGACCAATTCTTGTAATATTTCATATGATAATAACATGTTCCTGATATTAAGGATGGAAAGCACTACATATATAACATGAGATTGGACTTCTCTATTATATACTTTAGCTTTATTATACCCCCCCCCCCCCCCCCCCCCCGCAACAAGTTGTGTGGGGGGGGGGGGGGTATACTGGAATTGGGTTGTCCGTCCGTCTGTAGACGCAATGGTTTCCGGGCTCTAAAGCATTATCCTTTCCACCTACCATCACCATATCATATATATGGACTACCCATGGGATGAAGATGTTCCCTATCGATTTTGGGGTCAAAGGTCAAGCGCACTGGACATCGAAGTAGCAATATGGTTTCCGGGCTCTAAAGCGTTATCCTTTCCACCTACAGTCACCATATCATACATGTGGACTACCCATGGGATGAAGATGTTCCCTATCGATTTTGGGGTCAAAAGGTCAAAGGTCACGTGCACTGGACATCAAAGTAGCAATATGGTTTCCATTTAAATTCTTTAATGGCTTTTTTCATCGCATGGAGATGCTGTGTTCCTAGATACCTTTTGGATCATAATACTGAAGTTTTACCTATTGCCAACACCCTTTGGGAGATTGGGGTAAGCAGGGGGTATTCTTAGTGAGCATTGCTCACAGTACCTCTTGTTCATTCTGGTTCAAAACATATAATGAGATTGTGTATCTTATAAAAAAGGACACTGATAGAATGTTTTTATGCCCCATAATCGAAGAATCTGGGGCATATAGTTTTGGTCTGTCCTTCTGTCTGTCTGTAAAGCGATAACTTTTGAATGCATGGTGATAGGGCTTTCATATATCACATGTGCATTTCATATTGGCAAGATCTTTTCTTGTTGTCAAAATTTTTGACCTTGTGACCTTGATCTTGGAGTTTGACCTACTTTTTTAAAACTTTAATCTTGGCCATAATCTTTTTAATGGTTGGTGACAGGGCTTTCATTTATATTGCAGAGAAATTGAGTATATAGTAATGATGAGCAAGGAAGCTTCTACCAAAATTGTAAATTTCATGATCCCTGGGGTAGGGGTTCTGACCCCAGGGTGGGGCCAAACTTACTATATAGTGTTTATTATAATAATAATGATAATATTAATGATTGGTTTTATATAGTGCTTTTTCCAGTGTATGCTGCTCAAAGCGCTTTACAATGCATTATTACCCCGACAGACCTTATATCAATCTAGAACTTTCACAGCCTCCTAGGAATCATACAGTGCAAGCTGCCGTTACAAGCGCTAGAGCACTAACATTCTAACAATATATTTCCCTGTCTATAACCAGGTACCCCTTTTACACTTGGGTGGAGTGAGGAAATTCATATAAAGTGTCTTCCCCAAGGACACAACGTCGGCCCTGCCACGGCCAGGACTCGAACCCACGACCTTTCGGTTGAGAGTCTGACGGCCTAACCACTAGGCCACCGACGCCACACTTAAATAACATCTCCTTTAGTGCTATTGATACTAAACTGAAACTAAATGGATATTAGGAAGAGCAGGTAAATTTGATGATCCCAGGGGTAGGGGTTGTGGTATCAGGATGGGGCCAAAATGGTCAGTTATTAAATGTGTGAACAATAGAAATTTTGAACTTCTTCTTGATAACTATCATTCCAATTCTTTTCAAATTTGGTATGAAGCATCTTTGGAACAAGGGGGACATCATTTGTAAATTTCAGGACTCCCGCACCCCTGGGGCCCTAGGGGTGGGGCAAAAATTGCCCAAAATTTACCAAATTTCAAAATCTTCTTCTCTATAACTGCACATGTGTAGGAAAAACTAAATGCATAGTGATGTAGAGCAGGAAAACCTCTACCAAAGTTATAAATTTCATGATCCCAGGGTAGGGAGTCTGACCCCAGGGTGGGGCCAAACTTACTATATTGTGTTTGTGTAAAACACTTAAATAACATCTTCTTTAGTGCTATTGATACTAAATTGAAGCTAGATGGACATTTAGAAAGAGCAGGTAGTTCTTGATCTAAATTGTAAATTTGATGATCCCAGGTGTAGGGATTAGGGTGGGGCCAAACTTAGTATATAGTATTTATCTGTAAGTTTGCTGATACTGTATAAAATCTAAATGCATACTTAGGAATAGCAGAAAAGGATTTACAAAAAATGGTGTATTTCACAACCCAGGGTTTTGACTCTAGAATGGGTCCAAATTAGTCACGGCTTTTAATGTTTTAATGTTAATAAACCTATATATTATGTAAAGCCTTTCATCAGTATGCACTTTTGAGGGCATTGAAGTTTTAAGAACACATCTTGTTTTATACTGTAGCTGAACATTAGAATTTAGTTTAGATATTCAGAACAGGATATTTTTTCTAGATTTCATAGCCCTTGGGAGTAGTGATACTTTTTTCACTAATACTCAGGTGACCGATAAGGCCTGTGGGCCTCTTGTTTCACATGTGTATTTCTATTTGACAAGACCTTTCTTTAGGTATGAAATTTTTGATCTCGTGACCTTGACCGTGGAGTTTGACATACTTTTAAAAAACTTTAACCTTGGCCATTATCAACTTTGCTGCTGTACAGGGGCACCAGTGTTTCACAAGCACATCTTGTTTTAAGGGATAGAGTTGTAGTAATGCTTTATTCCTTAAAAGTAATGAAGTCAAGACCTAGGGTACAGAAGTACAAGGATTTTGTCCTACTGAAAATCTTTTTGGAGTGCCATATCTTTATTATATAAGGGGTATCATCACACAAACACATTAAGAGATTACTGTTGACAAAATTATTTACAAAATATGGCTATTCATTGTTTACAAAAAAGTGATGGAGCTTCTGAACAATATATCATAATGTTGTACAATTACAGATATCTGTTTACCACTGCCAGTTCCTGAATGCCAGGCTTTGGGCCACAACACAACTCTGCTGCCCAACATATTTGGACACAGGACAGTTGGCGATGGTGTAGCTGTGTTTGACAGTTTTAAGGCTAAAGCCTGCTCTCAAGAATCCATGTATTACCTATGTACCTTCCTATTTCCAGTGTGTGAGGCAGGTGTTGCAAAAATTCCATGTGGAGATTTCTGTCGAAGTAAGTCTTAGGATGTACTAATGTAAACAAGAAACTAAGTAATAGAACTATAGAAACATGCACCATCACTGTCTGCTACGGTATATTGTGTGTGATGATGTCGTTTGTTTAGAGGTCATCACTGTCTGCTACGGTATATTGTGTGTGATGATGTCGTTTGTTTAGAGGTCATCACTGTCTGCTATGGTATATTGTGTGTGATGATGTCGTTTGTTTAGAGGTCATCACTGTCTGCTACGGTATATTGTGTGTGATGATGTCGTTTGTTTAGAGGTCATCGTTGTCTGCTACAGTATATTGTGTGTGATGATGTCGTTTGTTTAGAGGTCATCACTTTCTGCTACAGTATATTGTGTGTGATGATGTCGTTTGTTTAGAGGTCATCACTTTCTGCTACAGTATATTGTGTGTGATGATGTTGTTATACCCCCCAACGAAGTTCTGGGGGGTATATAGTAATCAGTCTGTCCGTCCGTCTCCAGATTCGTGTCCGGGCCATAACTTCTTTGTTCTTTGACATAGGCATACCATATTTGGCACACAGGTGGATCACCATGAGACGATGTGTCGGGTACCTTCATGACCTCTATATGACCTTGACCCTTGACCTTAAGGTCAAAATTAAAGGTTTTTTACAATGGATCCAGGCCATAACTTCTTTGTTCTTTGACATAGGCATACCATATTTGACACATGAGTGTATCACCATGAGACAATGTGTCATGTACCTTCGTGACCTCCATATGACCTTGACCTCAAGGTCAAAATTAAAGGTTTTTTACAATGGATTCGTGTCCGGGCCATAACTTCTCTGTTCTTTGACATAGGCATACCATATTTGACACATGAGTGTATCACCATGAGATGATGTGTCATGTATTTTCGTGACCTCCATATGACCTTGACCTCAAGGTCAAAATTAAAGGTTTTTACAATGGATTCGTGTCCGGGCCATAACTTCTTTGTTCTTTGACATAGGCATACCATATTTGACACATGAGTGTATCACCATGAGACGATGTATCATGTACCTTCATGACCTCTATATGACCTTGACCTCAAGGTCAAAATTAAAGGTTTTTACAATGGATTCGTGTCAGGGCCATGACTTCTTTGTTCTTTGACATAGGCATACCATATTTGACACATGAGTGTATCACCATGAGACGATGTGTCAGGTACCTTCATGACCTCTATATGACCTTGAACTTTGACCTCAAGGTCAAAATTGATTATAGGGTTTTGACATAGTCATACCATAAGACATGGGTGTATCACCATGAGAATATGTGTCAGGTACATTCATGACCTCTTTATGACCTTGACCTTTGATCTCAAGGTCAAAATTATAGGTTTATACCATGGATTTGTGTTCGGACTATATCTTCCATTTTCTTCTTCAAAGGCAAACTATATTTTTACATTCAGAAAAAAGGTAATTTATGCCTATTAACAACACCCTTTGGGAGATTGGGGTAAGCGGGGGGGTATTCTTAGTGAGCATTGCTCACAGTACCTCTTGTTTGTTTAGAGGTCATCACTGTCTGGTACAGTATATTGTGTGTGATGATGTTGTTTGTTTAGAGGTCATCACTGTCTGGTACAGTATATTGTGTGTGATGATGTTGTTTGTTTAGAGGTCATCACTGTCTGGTACAGTATATTGTGTGTGATGATGTCGTTTGTTTAGAGGTCATCACTGTCTGCTACAGTATATTGTGTGTGATGATGTTGTTTGTTTAGAGGTCATCACTATCTGCTACGGTATATTGTGTGTGATGATGTCGTTTGTTTAGAGGTCATCACTTTCTGCTACAGTATATTGTGTGTGATGATGTTGTTTGTTTAGAGGTCATCACTTTCTGCTACAGTATATTGTGTGTGATGATGTTGTTTGTTTAGAGGTCATCACTATCTGCTACAGTATATTGTGTGTGATGATGTTGTTTGTTTAGAGGTCATCACTATCTGCTACAGTATATTGTGTGTGATGATGTTGTTTGTTTAGAGGTCATCACTATCTGCTACAGTATATTGTGTGTGATGATGTTGTTTGTTTAGAGGTCATCACTGTCTGGTACAGTATATTGTGTGTGATGATGTTGTTTGTTTAGAGGTCCTCTCTGATCAGGGTACTTTGTTAACAATGCCTTTTCCCCCTGCTCATTCACATACTGGGTTGTCCAAATTGTTGGTGGAAAAAATGTGGTTTGGAGTAGTATATATTTGGTATGATATAATCATGTACTAGATTTCTTTAATTAACATGGAAGGAAACTTGAATAAATGTGTAAGATAGCGTGTTTGATTCACAAGACATGTTTACTAGCTCGCCTTTCTACGTGAACAAGCTAGAACAAGTCTTTTAAATAGAGCGGTTGGAGTCTGTATTAAAGATTTTACAAGTTTTGTAAATAGAGTGGTTGGGGTCTGTAATACCGTATATTCTTGCCTGTAAGTCGGATTGTTTGGAGTTAAATTTTGGTCCAAAACTATGTCCGACTTACAATTAGTATTTTTCTGGACGGTGTAAAGTATAGCCTAGTATTTTTTAAACAACAAAAACATGGACAAAATAAACAAAATGGTAATTGTTTAATTTGTTGAGAATAAAAAGTGAAATATCAATGTCATATCCCAAAATAGTTTTGGAACACAAATAAATACATAAGAGTAATGAAATGAAATCGATTTGTCAAGAAAAAAATATCAAATATCGGTGCATTTACACAAGTAAAAACATTAGAGCATTGATTTGAAATTAGCAACCGATTCTTGAAAAAAGTTAGACCAACTTATAAATGGGTCAATAGCAATTCCCTCCAAAATAGCCTAAAAACTTTACAACCGACTCATAGGCGAACCAACTTATAGGCGAGTATATACGGTAATGATTTTACAAGGAAATTTATATTTGAAGTACTACACGTATGAAGAAACCTTTATTATGCACTGTTCTGTAAACCCCATCTGAACCATATATTTTGAGTATTATTCCCTTGATTAGACAGTACTGAATCTGATAAATATAAACAAGAATTATCCAAGTTCTCACTATACAAAGTTTCATCAGTTTAATAATTGTGCATTGAAAGTCTAATACATGTATATCCTCAAAATTTCTAGACAAAGCTTGCTGTTCAGGTTTCATGTCATATGATGACAATACATATACCATACAACGGGTATTTTCTGCAATTGTCCATTTTATGGATAGGTAAAATTTTGCAAAAATTGCAATATATATATATATATATTAAGGGAAGTCGTTGTGGCAGAGTGGACTTACGCACTGGTTTGACAATCTTGCTAGGCTGTGGGTGCCGTACGTCGCTGGTTCAACCCCGGGCTGGGGCGAAAATTTTCAGTATCTAGTTGTGATTATTTAGTGCTTTATATATATAGAGGTATATATATATAGAGGTATATAAGGTATAATGCAACCACTTCTAGAGATTTGAAATGTGGAATATGACAAACTTTTGGATATCAAGTCACAAAAAAGTTCAACCACAGAAGAAAAGATTATACAGGTAAACTTCGGTATCTCGAACACCGATATGTCGAATACCACGGATGTCTTGAAGTCAGTCGACGGTCCCGGCCAGATTGACTATATTTGTGATTTTTAAAAAACCCGGTAGCTCGAACATGGAAATCTCGAATACCTGGTTTATCTTGAAGTAGATTTACTGTCCCAAGAGCTAAAAACACATGCATTATCTCACAGTCCAAGAAGTTTCTTGCTTCATTGACTTCACACCTGAAGTACACAATCATCCCATTATGCTAATTTTACGGTCTATTGGACATTTCTGTTCGGTCTAGCACAGGCTTCATGGAACCATTGCTGATAATCACACCTTCCCCATGCTGTTGATTTGGGAGCTTTATATAATTATACAGATTGGGTGTTTGGAGGTGATCATGAAATGCACACTTATACGTAAGATGACACTAATTTAACAAGCAGTTTGGGGACGAGTACTGAAATAGGAATTTAATTTTGTCATAATACAGGTTTACGCATGCTATTACAAGTCAATATAAACACTAAACACATCAATTGAAAGTGATATAGAAATCAAGAATTAAACAATAAAAGACCTTATTTTTTAGTATAAATATCAGCACAAAAATTCAAAATCTTCAGTATCTGATAAGCAATCTTCATGTAATGAAGGACCCGGTATCTAACCCAGGGGATAGTTGGATTAGCTGGCAGTGGTATAAAAAGGAATCTTAAAGTTCATACAATCGAAACAAAATTCTAGGCTATAACACAAGTTGAAAAAGACACAGAATCCAAGGCAGCGATATTTCCCATTTCTGTCTTCGTCATTATTACAGTGATCGGTTTATCATTTACAAAGCGTAACACAAATCCGGGTATCAGAAATACTGAACTGAACGTGATTACTGATTATCGTTAATATGATAAACGACCGAAATTAGTAAAATGTAAGTGTTGCAGTATCAAATAAAGTAATAGATATACAATATACATGCATATGCAATTGCATTAAAAAGAATCCCTAACTTCAAACTACAAACTAAAACTTTTACCGCTTTTAAAATGTGTGTTTATTTACCTGTCAAATAAAACCATATACAACATAAAACATTACACAATATTGGTGTCAAATTCATTAACTTGGATATCTTGAAGTTTTTCTTCGGTTCTATCAAGTTCAAGATATCAAAGTTTACCTGTATATGGTATATCTGTTGTCATCATACAACATTGAAACTTGATCAATCTAATTAAGATTAGATCCTATTGTCCGCTCATCTACTATTGCTACACCTATGTGTAGCGATAGTAGATGAGCGGATCATAGGATCTAATTTTAATTAGATTGCATTGAAACTTGAACAATGTGGTTTTGGTCATAAGTGACTTTAGAGTTTGTTTATTTCATGTACCACTTTACAGTTTCATGAGAATAAAATTAAATGAACTCTAATTATAAAGAGACTTAAGAATCAATAAACTCTTCAGACACTCTTTATATGTAGCTCATATGAGCTGAAAGATCAAGTGAGATCTTTTGATCACCTTTCATCCGGTGTCCGTCTTGTCTGTAAACTTTTAACATTTTTTACTTCTTCTCCAGAACTACAGGGCTAATTTTAACCAAACTTGCCAGAAATCATGCTTGGTAAAGAGGATTCAAGTCTGTTCAAATGAAGTACCACACCCTTTTTGAATAGAGATAATTAAGAATTCATGAAAGTTTCATGGCATCTTTTAAAAATCTTCTCAATAACCACAATTTCAGTCAAACATGGCAAAAATCGTCTTTGGGTAAAGGGGATTCAATTTTTTCTAATGAAGGACCATGCTCACTCCGAAGGGGAAGTAATCAAGAAAAGGCAAGAATAGGGTGGAGTAATTTAAAAATGTTCTTGAGAACCACTAGGCAAAAAAAGTTGAAATTTACATGAAAACTTCCTGACATTATGGATGTTAGCTCCTGAGCTTTTGAGCACAACTGTAGGATGCTACAAATATTAGTATTTCCTGGTTCAATACTGATCCCCTTGTTGCAAACACATTACGCATCTTTTACTGAACCCTATCCAGTTGAAAAAAATTGTGTCAATTCAAATTTTTAAAGGATTTGGCAAGGACTGTATTTTTTGATGGAAGGATTGATTAATCAAAAAGTTCTATATTAATTGGCATGCTATTACAGTTTCTGTTTCATCCAATATATCCTCTATTTTTATACTCCTATACACAGAATACCGATTCTGAAAAAAGTTTTGTTTAAAAATTCAGTATTTTTGACAATAATTTAAAACCCCCACTTGTTTTAGTTCAATTTAAAAATTTCAAGACAAGACCTTGAAAATTATGTGAAATTTTAGAAATTGACAATACTCCTAATATGTCCTTTTAAACTCTCAAATTTGATACAATGATTTTTTTCGTATATCAAGTGCAAAAAGGTCATTATTTATTTCCAGTACTTGTTTTAAACTCTTTTTTTATCTGTATTGTTATAAGACATGATTATGTATCTATTTTATGTAATGACTGATTTGTGTTGCATCTATTGTATGGACACCAACAGACAAATCAAGTTCAATTGAATAAATCTTTAATTGCAAAAAGGTCATGTTTAGAACACTGTATCTCAACAACAAGCATTGTGACCCCAGTTTTTCTTTTTAATTTCCCAATTCTCCTTCAATGTAGAAATCAAAAATAGACTTCCCAAAAAATTTATATTACTCCAAATCTCTCAGGTGTGAACCTCTTTAAGTCCAAACCATGGTCCCTGGAGGTAGGGTGGGGTCACAATAGAGGATCAAAGTTTTACATTTGAATATATAAGAAAAAATCTTTAAAAATTGTCTTCTGAAGAACAAAAGGGCTATGATTAGCCATGATACTATGCAATCATCTCCAGGTAGTGCAGATTCAAGTTTGTTCAATTTGTGGCCCCCAGAAGTAGAGTGGGACCACAATAGGAAGTTTCCTGGGAATATATAAAGAAATATCTTTAAAAATGTTCATCTCAATAACAGCAGGGCCAGGATTGTATTAATATGCAAGCATCCCCAGGTAGTGCAGATTCAAGTTTACTAATCATGAACCTCAGGGGTATGTCGGGTCCACAACAGAGGATTGAAGTTTTACATAAGAATTTATAGGGAAAATCTTTATCTCAACAACAGCAGGATCATGATTAGTCATATTATATGTAAGCATCTTCAGGTAGTTCGGATTCAAGGTTGTTCACACCAGGGCCCTGGGGGTAGAGTGGGGCCACATCAAAGGATCAAAGTTTTAAATGGAAATTTTCAGGATATTACTCAAAACAAATTGTTTTGAAAAGTAGCAGAGTCATACTATGTCAGATAAAAATACAAACATTCTAAAGTTGTGTGTGTGGTGGTGGTGGGGGTGGGGGGGGGGTGCATATTGTTTTTATCATGTTTGTCTTACATGTGAACCTTGCTTGTAACATTTGAATGGTGAGTGATAGGGCTTTTATATTTTAAATGTGCATTCCTTGTGACAAGTGCTGTTTCATGGCACCAAAGTTAAGTTTTTGACCTTGGAATTTTACTTACTTTAAAGAAAACAAACATAATGAATATCCCATGAAGTATTCAAGGTAGAGCTTTCATATTTGTATGTGAAATTTTTATGGCAAGACCTTTCATTTCATTCTATGATTTTGATCTTGACCTTCTTCAAAACAGCAAGGTCATTTTTGTCATATTGGTATTGAGGCATCCACATCTTATGTGAATTCAAGTTTGGTTATGTCATGTTTCTTTGGGGCTAGGTTGAGGACCCAATATAGGGTAAAAATATATTTCATTGGATCAAAGATGAAAAAAAATCATTTAAAAATCACAGCAAGGGCCATGGTGACTCGGATGAGTAATGTGGCCCATGGACCTCTTGTTTGTAATTACCTTGATACCTGTTGTGATGTATGAAGTTCGTTTTACAGGTGTTCAGGCAGAATGTGGGGCTGACTTCAAACCTGCGGAGTCCATATATTGTAACCAGCTACCAACCCAGGACTGTGTGGGCTCCTTCCCCGGTGTCATCACTACCCAGGCCCCCACCACAACTGCTCCACCCAGAAAAAGTACCATAGCTTTATATACCAAAACAAAATATGTCACATGATCTTACTAGATTAAGTTTAGGATAATTATCAGTGTATTGTAGTATTTTGAAATGAATTTATGTATAGATGTAAAAGTCTGTAACTTATTGTGTATAATTAACTTTGATGCGTAAATTTTAATTAAAATTTTTGGTAGACTGTAGTGAGACGGAAGAATACACATGCCTGGATAATGGTCGCTGTATCATGAAGGAATGGCTATGTGATGGGGAACCAGACTGTTTGGACCAATCAGATGAAGCCAACTGTAGTAAGTACTGAAGTGTCTGGACCAATCTGTAGTGAATACTATATAGTGTCTGGACCAATCAGATGAAGCCAACTGCAGTAAGTAATGTAATCTATGGACCAATCAGATGAAGCCGACTGCAGTAAGTAATGTAATCTATGGACCAATTAGATGAAGCCGACTGCAGTAAGTAATGTAATCTATGGACCTATCAGATGAAGCCGACTGCAGTAAGTGATGTAGCCATGTGTAGTAAGTAAGGATCAATCACTTGAATCCAACTGCAGTAAGAAATATAGTGTCTGGACCAATCAAATGAAGCCAGCTGCAGTAAGAAATAAAGTGTCTGGACCAATCAAATGAATCCAACTGCAGTAAGAAATATAGTGTCTGGACCAATCAAATGAAGCCAGCTGCAGTCAGAAATATAGTGTCTGGACCAATCAAATGAAGCCAGCTGCTGTAAGAAATAAAGTGTCTGGATCAATCAAATGAATCCAACTGCAGTAAGAAATATAGTGTCTGGACCAATCAAATGAAGCCAGCTGCTGTAAGAAATATAGTGTCTGGACCAATCAAATGAAGCCAGTTGCTGTAAGAAATATGGTGTCTTAACCAATCAAATGAAGCCAGCTGCAGTAAATAATCAAGTGTCTGGAATTATAGTTATTTGAAACCAACTACAATGAATAGTTGAATGAGGGGATAAACCAGATGAAAGCAAATGCAGGAAATAAAATATGAAAGGACTAATCAAATGAAGCCATCTGCAGTATGTAATCAAGCACTAGAACCAATAAGATCAAGCGATATGTGGAATAAAGTCCTATTTCACTCTGACTGGTACAGACAGAAAAAGATAGGATGATGTAAAATTTTCTAGAAACTAAAAATTTAGTTATTTTTGCTGATTTAAGAACATTAGCATCAAATATACAGTTTCTTTAGAAGAAAATCTGGGTCTTGTTCTCACTATTCAACACTGCCTTGATATCTTTGGGAATGTCATATCATATATCAGCATAACCTTTGGTAATTTTGGTGTGAGGAATATTCGACCTTGAAATGTAGACACTATATGCTTTGATGGATTTTGTGCAATTCCAATTCATTTATTTTGGGGGAATTTTTGTCTTTTCTGATGCAACAAAATTACTCTATATACTTTTATATAGCGTTCCTTGTAAGGCATGACGACACATTCCTCTGTTATATACTAAATATAGCGTTCCTTGTAGGGCATGACGACACATTCTCTATATACTAAATATAGCGTTTCTTGTAGTGTTAAATCTAAAGCAAACTAGCATGGTGTGGCGCCATGCCCATTTTGGCTGGCGCCATGCCCTTTTTAATTGCACTATGCCCTTTTTTCTCTATAAATTTTTTAAAATATTTGTTAATATGAACAATTGTTCTTTATTTCACAAGGTTGATTGAAAAGTTTAAATTCAAGGTAGCAGGTATTAACTTTTATAGAGGCTGAATGATTATTTTATTACTATCATAGTATGATACAATGAAAGTGCCCCGAAATTGTCTTGCTGCAACGAAAACTGCCTTTCTGAACATATGGAACATATGATATGTGTGCCCTCTCTAGATCCTAGATTTAACACTAGCCTTGTAAGGCATGACGACACATTCTCTATATACTAAATATAACATTCCTTGTAGGGCATGATGAGACATTCCTCTGTTATATACTAAATATAGCGTTCCTTGTAAGGCATGACGACACATTCCTCTGTTATATACTAAATATAGCGTTCCTTGTAAGGCATGATGACACATTCTCTATATACTAAATATAGCGTTCCTTGTAAGGCATGATGACACATCCTCTGTTATATACTAAATATAGCGTTCCTTGTAAGGCATGATGACACATTCTCTATATACTAAATATAGCGTTCCTTGTAAGGCATGATGACACATCCTCTGTTATATACTAAATATAGCGTTCCTTGTAAGGCATGATGACACATTCTCTATATACTAAATATAGCATTCCTTGTAGGGCATGACGACACATTCCTCCGTTATATACTAAATATAGCATTCCTTGTAAGGCATGACGACACATTCCTCTGTTATATACTAAATATAACATTCCTTGTAAGGCATGTCGACACAATCCTCCATTATATACTTTTATATAGCATTCCTTGTAGGGCATGACGACACATTCCTCTGTTATATACTAATTCAATATAGCGTTCCTTATAAGGCGTGATGACACATTCCTCTGTTATATACTAAATATAGCGTTCCTTGTAAGGCATGATGACACATTCCTCTGTTATATACTAAATATAGCGTTCCTTGTAAGGCATGATGACACATTCTCTATATACTAAATATAGCGTTCCTTGTAAGGCATGATGACACATTCCTCTGTTGTATACTGTATATATTTTTATGCCTTCAATGGACGACAATAAATACTGGTGTTACTTTTGTGCATAGTCTGTTGTAAATAAATTGTAGGTTTTTATCTCTTTTTAAATGCTTGGCTATCTAGGGGGATGGGGCAGGGCATAAAAGCTTGTATTCTTTTTAAAGGTTTTTTAGATTGGTCATATATTGGACATAAACATAGTTCTATAGTCTCAAATACCAATGCTGATTTTAAGAGGTACTTTCAATGAGATCTGATTTAAATAACAATATGCTTTCTGTGGTTTGTTAACGGGATATGAAGGTCGCCAACATTGAAGAAAAATGCATAATCAGCGTTATTGGGTTACACAAAAAAACATTGTCACTTTCATCTCCTATTTAACAAACCAAAGAAAGACATTTTATTTTATTTTTCTGTATTTTTCTATATTTTTTACCATGTAAAATATAGATATTATTGACCAGTAAGTTATTTAAGTGTAACAAATGAAAATCATCTGACCTTGACGTGTCTCCATATTTGGTAATGATTTCCACAGTTGAACAATGGTTAAGGGAAATGGCCAAAGAAGGACCATTTTATGATATACTATTAGGCAAACGTTATTTATTCTAAATTCAAAGTAAAGGTAAAAAATAAATCAGAAAATATATTTTTCAACAATGTCACGAAATGGTTGTGGATTTCATGGAATGTACATATTCACACGCAGACAAACGAGTCTTAAAAAACTGGATCTAACTAATAGATTGAAACAAAATGTGTCTTCAGAGTTGCAAATGATAAGCAATGGATTTCAATACAAATGAAGCAGAATAAACACAGTGAATGTCAATATATTTCTGTGACCACACAATCAATATCGTATTTGCACAATTTACCACCTCAAATCTCAATGCATTAGCGAATCAACATGCTTAGCCATTTCATTGCATAAGAATGACAATTTTAAAAAGCAAAAGGCATTTTTAATGTTTTAGTTGTTGTTAAAATGAGTTACTGTTTTTATTATGTTTACAAGTATTATTGTATGTTTATATAGGTTCATGTTCAAATGCTGAGTTTACCTGCCTGGACAGAACCTGTGTTCCTTCACATGACAGATGTAATGGAGTAACAACCTGTCCAGATCAATCGGACGAAAGGAATTGTGGTATGTTGTTTAGACAGCTAGTTCAGGCTTACTTTCAAATTGCCAAAGATCGGAAATAATCTTGATCTATTAAACTCAAACTGTTAAAGGAAATATCCATGATTTGTTGGAGTGACAATTCATTGATGCAAAATTTCTCTCATGTGATGTCATTTGTTTTATGACAGTGAGCCTGACCTCACAGTCTATTCTGGAGCTGTCCTACAAGCACATGAGACTGCCGCTTTGTTATGACTCGTGGTCAGACAGTTATGGACCCAAAATCTGCAGCAGTCTGGGACTTGGGTAAATACAAAATATCAGGATGTTGTATTTGCAAATGCAGCCCTCAGTTTAAATCATGATTTCTCGATTAATGCATGTATATTAAAGATATCAAAGTGAATTGGGATCAGATTTGATGCAACATTGAAAGTTTACATGTTGATAAGAAGTTACACTGATGTCATGACTGAGGTCATCCGTCTCTTCTGTTTGTTTTGTTTCCATCTGTTTGTTTTGTTTCCATCTGTTTGTTTTGTTTCCATCTGTTTGTTTTGTTTCCTTCTGTTTGTTTTGTTTCCCTCCGTTTGTTTGTTTCAGTCTAGAAATGTTTTATAATATAGCTGTAATTTACTGAAAATCTTGCAGGAATTTTACCAGTTCCCAGTGGGTGCAGTATTACACCCACCAGTATGTACACATTGACAGTAGTGGACAGGTGCCGTCCTACCTGGGAAACACACGTGCCAGGTAAGTAAGATGATTACTTCACATCATTGTATAGGTGACACAAAATAATTCCAGGGAGATGAACTGGTATTAGGCATGTTTACGGCTTTCAAAACTGCAGAAATAAGTCTGTGTTCTGTTATATAGGGCAATGTTCAGGGGTGATCATCTCGTTAATTATGCAGAGCTGATCAATGTAGTACAAAATAAAAACCACCAATAAGTAATGCCACCAAGTTTGGTCATTCAGGATGCATAACTTGTAGTTATCAAACACTATTCCTAGCATTCAGTTAAAGTTTCATAATTGCCACTGTCTTAACACTTAAGTTATCCATTGCATATCAGAATAAATAACACTTAGTTATCCACTATCTATCAGAATACATAACACTTAGTTATCCACTATCTATCAGAATACATAACTCTGGTTATCCACTATGTATCAGAATACATAACTTTGGTTATCCACTACGTATCAGAATAAATAACACTTAGTTATCCACTATGTATCAGAATACATAACACTTAGTTATCCACTAGGTATCAGAATACATAACACTTAGTTATCCACTACGTATCAGAATACATAACACTTAGTTATCCACTATGTATTAGAATACATAACACTTAGTTATCCACTACGTATCAGAATAAATAACACTTAGTTATCCACTAGGTATCAGAATACATAACACTTAGTTATCCACTATGTATCAGAATACATAACACTTAGTTATCCACTGCGTATCAGAATACATAACTCTGGTTATCCACTACGTATCAGAATACATAACTCTGGTTATTTCTACGTTTCAGAATACATAACACTTAAATATCCACTACGTATCAGAATAAATAACACTTAGTTATCCACTACGTATCAGAATACATAACTCTGGTTATCCACTATGTATCAGAATACATAACACTTAGTTATCCACTATCTATCAGAATACATAACTCTGGTTATCCACTACGTATCAGAATACATAACACTTAGTTATCCACTATGTATCAGAATACATAACACTTAGTTATCCACTACGTATCAGAATACATAACACTTAGTTATCCACTACGTATCAGAATACATAACACTTAGTTATCCACTATCTATCAGAATACATAACACTGGTTATCCACTACATATCAGAATACATAACTCTTAGTTATCCACTACGTATCAGAATACATAACACTTAGTTATCCACTACGTATCAGAATACATAACACTTAGTTATCCACTACGTATCAGAATACATAACACTTAGTTATCCACTATCTATCAGAATACATAACTCTGGTTATCCACTATGTATCAGAATACATAACTCTGGTTATCCACTATGTATCAGAATACATAACACTTAGTTATCCACTAGGTATCAGAATACATAACACTTAGTTATCCACTAGGTATCAGAATACATAACACTTAGTTATCCACTAGGTATCAGAATACATAACACTTAGTTATCCACTATCTATCAGAATACATAACACTTAGTTATCCACTATGTATTAAAATACATAACACTTAGTTATCCACTACGTATCAGAATAAATAACACTTAGTTATCCACTATGTATCAGAATACATAACACTTAGTTATCCACTAGGTATCAGAATACATAACACTTAGTTATCCACTAGGTATCAGAATACATAACACTTAGTTATCCACTACGTATCAGAATACATAACACTTAGTTATCCACTATGTATTAAAATACATAACACTTAGTTATCCACTACGTATCAGAATAAATAACACTTAGTTATCCACTAGGTATCAGAATACATAACACTTAGTTATCCACTATGTATTAAAATACATAACACTTAGTTATCCACTACGTATCAGAATAAATAACACTTAGTTATCCACTAGGTATCAGAATACATAACACTTAGTTATCCACTATGTATCAGAATACATAACACTTAGTTATCCACTGCGTATCAGAATACATAACTCTGGTTATCCACTACGTATCAGAATACATAACTCTGGTTATCCACTACGTTTCAGAATACATAACACTTAAATATCCACTACGTATCAGAATATATAACACTTAGTTATCCACTATCTATCAGAATACATAACTCTGGTTATCCACTAGGTATCAGAATACATAACTCTTAGTTATCCACTAGGTATCAGAATACATAACACTTAGTTATCCACTACGTATCAGAATACATAACACTTAGTTATCCACTACGTATCAGAATATATAACACTTAGTTATCCACTATCTATCAGAATACATAACACTTAGTTATCCACTACGTATCAGAATACATAACTCTGGTTATCCACTATGTATCAGAATAAATAACACTTAGTTATCCACTACGTATCAGAATAAATAACACTTAGTTATCCACTGTGTATCAGAATACATAACTCTGGTTATCCACTACGTATCAGAATAAATAACACTTAGTTATCCACTACATATCAGAATAAATAACTCTTAGTTATCCACTATGTATCAGAATGAATAACTTTTAGTTATCCACTACGTATCAGAATACATAACACTTAGTTATCCACTATGTATCAGAATACATAACACTTAGTTATCCACTACGTATCAGAATACATAACACTTAGTTATCCACTACGTATCAGAATACATAACACTTAGTTATCCACTATCTATCAGAATACATAACACTGGTTATCCACTACATATCAGAATACATAACTCTTAGTTATCCACTACGTATCAGAATACATAACACTTAGTTATCCACTACGTATCAGAATACATAACACTTAGTTATCCACTACGTATCAGAATACATAACACTTAGTTATCCACTATCTATCAGAATACATAACTCTGGTTATCCACTATGTATCAGAATACATAACTCTGGTTATCCACTATGTATCAGAATACATAACACTTAGTTATCCACTAGGTATCAGAATACATAACACTTAGTTATCCACTATGTATTAGAATACATAACACTTAGTTATCCACTAGGTATCAGAATACATAACACTTAGTTATCCACTATCTATCAGAATACATAACACTTAGTTATCCACTATGTATTAAAATACATAACACTTAGTTATCCACTAGGTATCAGAATACATAACACTTAGTTATCCACTAGGTATCAGAATACATAACACTTAGTTATCCACTACGTATCAGAATACATAACACTTAGTTATCCACTATGTATTAAAATACATAACACTTAGTTATCCACTACGTATCAGAATAAATAACACTTAGTTATCCACTAGGTATCAGAATACATAACACTTAGTTATCCACTATGTATTAAAATACATAACACTTAGTTATCCACTACGTATCAGAATAAATAACACTTAGTTATCCACTAGGTATCAGAATACATAACACTTAGTTATCCACTATGTATCAGAATACATAACAGTTATCCACTGCGTATCAGAATACATAACTCTGGTTATCCACTACGTATCAGAATACATAACTCTGGTTATCCACTACGTTTCAGAATACATAACACTTAAATATCCACTACGTATCAGAATAAATAACACTTAGTTATCCACTACGTATCAGAATACATAACTCTGGTTATCCACTATGTATCAGAATACATAACACTTAGTTATCCACTATCTATCAGAATACATAACACTTAGTTATCCACTACGTATCAGAATACATAACACTTAGTTATCCACTACGTATCAGAATACATAACACTTAGTTATCCACTATCTATCAGAATACATAACACTTAGTTATCCACTACGTATCAGAATACATAACTCTGGTTATCCACTATCTATCAGAATACATAACACTTAGTTATCCACTATCTATCAGAATACATAACACTTAGTTATCCACTACGTATCAGAATACATAACACTTAATTATCCACTATGTATCAGAATACATAACACTTAGTTATCCACTACATATCAGAATAAATAACACTTAGTTATCCACTACATATCAGAATACATAACACTGGTTATCCACTATCTATCAGAATAAATAACACTTAGTTATCCACTACGTATCAGAATACATAACTCTGGTTATCCACTATGTATCAGAATACATAACACTTAGTTATCCACTACGTATCAGAATACATAACACTTAGTTATCCACTACGTATCAGAATACATAACACTTAGTTATCCACTATCTATCAGAATAAATAACACTTAGTTATCCACTACGTATCAGAATACATAACTCTGGTTATCCACTATGTATCAGAATACATAACACTTAGTTATCCACTACGTATCAGAATACATAACACTTAGTTATCCACTACGTATCAGAATATATAACACTTAGTTATCCACTATCTATCAGAATACATAACTCTGGTTATCCACTAGGTATCAGAATACATAACTCTTAGTTATCCACTAGGTATCAGAATACATAAGACTTAGTTATCCACTACGTATCAGAATACATAACACTTAGTTATCCACTACGTTTCAGAATACATAACTCTGGTTATCCACTATGTATCAGAATACATAACACTTAGTTATCCACTATCTATCAGAATACATAACACTGGTTATCCACTACATATCAGAATACATAACACTTAGTTATCCACTACGTATCAGAATACATAACACTTAGTTATCCACTATCTATCAGAATACATAACACTTAGTTATCCACTATGTATCAGAATACATAACTCTGGTTATCCACTACGTATCAGAATAAATAACACTTAGTTATCCACTGTGTATCAGAATACATAACTCTTAGTTATCCACTATGTATCAGAATGAATAACTCTTAGTTATCCACTACGTATCAGAATACATAACACTTAGTTATCCACTATGTATCAGAATACATAACACTTAGTTATCCACTACGTATCAGAATACATAACACTTAGTTATCCACTACGTATCAGAATACATAACACTTAGTTATCCACTATGTATCAGAATACATAACACTTAGTTATCCACTATCTATCAGAATACATAACACTGGTTATCCACTACATATCAGAATACATAACTCTTAGTTATCCACTACGTATCAGAATACATAACACTTAGTTATCCACTACGTATCAGAATACATAACACTTAGTTATCCACTATCTATCAGAATACATAACACTTAGTTATCCACTATGTATCAGAATACATAACTCTGGTTATCCACTACGTATCAGAATATATAACACTTAGTTATCCACTATCTATCAGAATACATAACACTTAGTTATCCACTACGTATCAGAATACATAACTCTGGTTATCCACTATGTATCAGAATAAATAACACTTAGTTATCCACTACGTATCAGAATAAATAACACTTAGTTATCCACTGTGTATCAGAATACATAACTCTGGTTATCCACTACGTATCAGAATAAATAACACTTAGTTATCCACTGTGTATCAGAATACATAACTCTGGTTATCCACTACGTATCAGAATAAATAACACTTAGTTATCCACTGTGTATCAGAATACATAACTCTTAGTTATCCACTATGTATCAGAATGAATAACTCTTAGTTATCCACTACGTATCAGAATACATAACACTTAGTTATCCACTATGTATCAGAATACATAACACTTAGTTATCCACTACGTATCAGAATACATAACACTTAGTTATCCACTACGTATCAGAATACATAACACTTAGTTATCCACTATCTATCAGAATACATAACACTTAGTTATCCACTATCTATCAGAATACATAACACTGGTTATCCACTACATATCAGAATACATAACTCTTAGTTATCCACTACGTATCAGAATACATAACACTTAGTTATCCACTACGTATCAGAATACATAACACTTAGTTATCCACTATCTATCAGAATACATAACACTGGTTATCCACTACATATCAGAATACATAACACTTAGTTATCCACTACGTATCAGAATACATAACACTTAGTTATCCACTACGTATCAGAATCCATAACACTTAGTTATCCACTACGTATCAGAATACATAACACTTAGTTATCCACTTTATATATTGGAATACATGTTTCAGCTCAGAATGTCAGAACGCTTATGTGGTGGCTTTGAAGTGTGAACCTAGAGGTAAGAATTTATATATTCCAGCATTGAACAAGAAAATTATTTCTTTACATGTTGTACTTGTATATGTTTTAAAAGAAGGAAGTAGTAACTGTCATGCTTGATTTTAACTTGAAACTTCAATAACTTGATAACTTGCATTGTTAATGGAGGCTCGTGCTAAGGTTTGATTTTAAATGAAGTTATTTAATAAAGAGTTGATGATCAAGGGAAAATAATATCAAGTTGACTACGTTTATGTATTTATGTTTAAAAAGTGTCAGAATTTGATAATTGTATTAGGAGAACATGATTATCAAGATATGTGCTGTTTCCCTTGCGATAATGCCATAAACATTAGCGACAATGACGTACATTACAGATGCATGCAGTGGGATTCCATTTATTGCTTTCTGCATATCATGAAGCCTTGAATTTCAGGTTGTGGCCAGAGGCTGGTTGGATCCTCCCAGGTGGGCTTGATAATTGGGGGAGATGATGCTGTACCTGGTTACTGGCCCTGGCAGGTGTCTGTACAGCTAAAACTCGGGAGTGAATCCAGGCATATTTGTGGGGGCGCCCTAATTGCCCCAAACTTTGTGCTCACAGCCACTCATTGCATGTATGTTTTAATTTTCGTAAATTTGTACATGTTTTTAGGGCCAGATTTGGCCAATTTTTTGCTCTTTTAATTTAGTCCTCCACACAAACTTTGTCTTCCATACTTAGTATCCATTCATCTTTCTGTGTTTATGCTGAATCATGTACTAAAGATATAGTATAATGATTTATTATTGACAATGGTCAGTTTTATAAGCTGAATCAATCTATCACCTGATGTCTGTTAACTTTTCACTGTAAGTTTGATTTTGGTGGGGTTTTTTCAAAGAAAGATAAGTAAGAAAAGGTGCAAATAGGATGTGGAGTGTTTGAAAAATCTTCTCAAGAACCCCTGAACCAGAAAAGCTGAAATTTGTACAATGAAGATTCAAGTTTGTTGTGAAACTATGAGTTGTGGGTTCAGGATGGGGCCACAAAAGGTGTTCAAAGTTGTACATAGAAATATGTGGAGAAATTCTTTAGAAGTTTCTTCTGAAGAACCACACAAATACAAATTCATATGTAAGCATCATTACCTAATCTGTATTGAAGTTTGTTTACACCATGGCTCAAGGGTAGAATAGTTTGAAGTTATGCATAGCATCATATAAGAAAACACAAGTACAAGCATCCCCATTCAGTGTAAGTTCAAGTTTGCCCATACTCTGACCTCCTATTGTCAGGCAGCAAGATTTAGTTTTGCATAGCAGTTGATATAGAGGAAATACAGACAAAAAAATCTCCTCAAGAGCTACAAGGGTAAAAATCTTATGTAAGCATCCTTATGTAATGTAAATTCAAACTTTTTTCATAGCATGACCCCTCAGGGCTAAAAATAATCTTCTCAAGTATCACAGTGGGTCAACTCTTTTTATGCACCGATAATCGGAAATTCGGGGGCATATAGTTTTTGGTCTGTCTGTCTGTTTGTCCGCCAAATTTTTTAACCTTGGCCATAACTTTTGAAAGCTTAATGCTATGGCTTCCATATACCACATGTGTATTCCTTGTGACAAGGCCTTTCTTTTGGCACCAAAAGGTTTGACCTCACTACCTTCACCTTGGAGTGTAACCTATTTTTTGAAAACTTTGACCTTGGCCATAACTTGTGAATGCTTAGAGATATGGCTTTCATATTTCAGTCGTGTACCAGAATTACTTTGCTGCCGTATGGATGCATCAGTGTCAATATACAAGCATCATCATTTAATGTAGATTCAAATTTGTTAACAGCATCACCCTAAAGTTAAAGGTGAAGACAACAAGAAGGGTTGGGGGGGGGGGGGGGGGGGGCATAGTCAGGATTTAATGTTTTGTCTTGCAAAATGTAGCATCTCAGGTGAATGATGTGACCCATGGGTCTCTTGTTTCATTACTCCAGGTCTTACCTTGCTAAGAGAAATGTACTACTTGGAGCTACAAACAGGGCTGTCGCAGAAGTCACTCAGAAGAAATACGAAATAAAAAGGATCCTCAAGGTCAAAGAGAATTTTCTGCAGTATGGACCAGGGGACATAACTTTGCTTGAGCTTAATGACACAGTTCTATATACGCCATACATCCAACCAATTTGTCTTCCAAAGGAAGGGGAGGAATTCACCGATACTTCTATTTGTTATGCTTCAGGCTGGGGATTAAATTCACCAGGAGGTAATCCTTCATTTTCTTAGAAATTTCAGTAAATTAAAGAAATTTGGGATACAATTAGGGTAGATTCTTAACTAATATCAATTACTGTAAATTCTTAATCAATATCTGTAGAAAATCATGACAAGCTACTTCGCAGATTCTAAAATTTTGCATTCATTTGCATTGCAAATCATACTATTTATGGAACTATAATATGCAGTAGAGTAGAACTGCCACCAAATAGAATTTTTACTAAACATGCTTTGTGTGTAGCAATTTGAAACTGAATTAAATATTTCATCTAGAATAAGGATTACACTACAAGAGAGACAACTCTTTCTTCTGTTTTAGATAATTAAGGTTGAATAGATATTGATTGTCAGATGTAATTATGTAATGTAGAACTTTCCATGAAAGCGAATGCGACTCGCTCCAGTAATCATTTTACTAATTATGATGATCACTTGATACTGGCCATTGTCTAAGTTTTTATCATCACCTCTAAATTTTCCAAGATCTCATCAACTGCATCCACCTAAGATGGAATGGTTTCACAACAGAGAGTCTCAGTTTAACATTTATGTCAATTCTCTGGCTGTTAGAAACAAGATGGATGATGCAAAGTAAAAGTCTCTAAAAGTCTGAACTCGCGATTTTATGTTGATTGGATTTGAATAAAAACAGTCAGGCCATGAAATTAAGTACTCATGTAAATAAGGAATCTACCAAACTCCTCGTGTTATGAAATTGAAATTCATGATCTTACTGTATATTGCAATATGTCTCTGATGTGGTTGTTGTGTTGTCCAGAAATTTGTGTGATTTGTGCAAGTACAGTGTATGCTGAATGTTTTGTACATGAATGATCAGTTTCAAGAAGCTCAAAGCTGAGCTATATCAAAAATAGTTTTACCTAGACTGTATGATGTCAAAAATAGTTTTACCTAGACTGTATGATGTAAGTAGAGGATTGTATTTACCTAGACTGTATGATGTAAGTAGAGGATTGTATATAACTAGACTGTATGATGTAAGTAGAGGATTGTATTTACCTAGACTGTATGATGTAAGTAGAGGATTGTATTTACCTAGACTGTATGATGTAAGTAGAGGATTGTATATACCTAGACTGTATGATGTAAGTAGAGGATTGTATATTCAGTACTTTTATAAATTTAGATAGAATGTCATGCGGAGGGTTTTTTTTTTTTACCCATCCGTCACTCCGTCTGTCAGTCTTGTTCTTGTTAGCACGACTGGTCTAAAACTGCTCAACAGAATTTCATGAAACTTTGTTGCTAATAAGGACTTATTGCGTAGATGTGCATATACGCAGGAAATTCTTATTTGATGGTTTTTTCGGGGAGTTCTGCCCCTTTTGAACTTGGACGTTTATCCAAAATCAAATACACTATTGAAACAGTTTGCCAATGCAACTCCTCTGAAACCACTAAATGGAATATCATGAAACTTTGTATTCAATATGGACATATACGCAGGAAATTCTGATTTGATTTTTTTTTCTGGGAGATATGCCCTTTTTGAACATGAAATTTGGCCCAAGTATACTATTTTTTGTAACTTGCATAAAACCAATTTTCAAGCCATTTGTAATCAAAGTATTTCTGTTTAAATATTTTATACAATTTCAATATTTTATGACTGTAGTGGTGCCATCTAATTACATGGGGAAAATAGTACTGTACAGAGGCATAAGAAAGAATTTGTTGTATTTTATGCATAACATTCATTTGGCATTCATTATGTGTAGCATTGTTATTCATTGTGTGTAGCATTGTTATTCATTGTGTGTAGCATTGTTATTCATTATGTGTAGCATTGTTATTCATTATGGGGTAACGGTATGTGAGCTTGCTCACTTTTTCTTTCATTAGAATTAATATGCAGACAATAAGACCCCCCCCCCCCCCCTTGAAAATACCAGGATACATTGATAGGCCTATACAATTTGATTGTCCTTTTGACATTTAACTTGACATATATTCAAGATGCAGAGAAGCACTACTGCCACTACAGTGAATCTAGTTTTTGTCCTGAAATTCCTATGTGTTCACTAGATACATCCACAGTCAGACAGTGCTCCGATTCTCTACTCCTCCACAGTCAGACAGTGCTCCGATTCTCTACTCCTCCACAGTCAGACAATGCTCCGATTCTCTACTCCTCCACAGTCAGACAGTGCTCCGATTCTCTACTCCTCCACAGTCAGACAGTGCTCCGATTCTCTACTCCTCCACAGTCAGACAATGCTCCGATTCTCTACTCCTCCACAGTCAGACAATGCTCCGATTCTTTACTCCTCCACAGTCAGACAATGCTCCGATTCTTTACTCCTCCACAGTCAGACAATGCTCCGATTCTCTACTCCTCCACAGTCAGACAATGCTCCGATTCTCTACTCCTCCACAGTCAGACAATGCTCCGATTCTCTACTCCTCCACAGTCAGACAGTGCTCCGATTCTTTACTCCTCCACAGTCAGACAATGCTCCGATTCTCTACTCCTCCACAGTCAGACAGTGCTCTGATTCTCTACTCCTCCACAGTCAGACAGTGCTCTGATTCTGTACTCCTCCACAGTCAGACAATGCTCTGATTCTCTACTCCTCCACAGTCAGACAGTGCTCCGATTCTCTACTCCTCCACAGTTAGACAGTGCTCCGATTCTCTACTCCTCCACAGTCAGACAGTGCTCCGATTCTCTACTCCTCCACAGTCAGACAGTGCTCCGATTCTCTACTCCTCCACAGTCAGACAATGCTCCGATTCTTTACTCCTCCACAGTCAGACAATGCTCCGATTCTTTACTCCTCCACAGTCAGACAGTGCTCCGATTCTTTACTCCTCCACAGTCAGACAGTGCTCCGATTCTCTACTCCTCCACAGTCAGACAGTGCTCCGATTCTCTACTCCTCCACGGTCAGACAGTGCTCCGATTCTCTACTCCTCCACGGTCAGACAGTGCTCCGATTCTCTACTCCTCCACGGTCAGACAATGCTCCGATTCTCTACTCCTCCACGGTCAGACAATGCTCCGATTCTCTACTCCTCCACAGTCAGACAATGCTCCGATTCTCTACTCCTCCACAGTCAGACAATGCTCCGATTCTCTACTCCTCCACGGTCAGACAATGCTCCGATTCTCTACTCCTCCACGGTCAGACAATGCTCCGATTCTCTACTCCTCCACAGTCAGACAATGCTCTGATTCTCTACTCCTCCCTGTTTTGTATGCATGTAGAATTCTAAATTGACTACTCCTATAAATGTACAACACACTCTGCTATTGAAGTTTGTTTGAATCAAAATGTGATGGATTTACATAAAGCTCAGTCCTCATGAGAAATTTGTTTTACAGATAAATCATATTCAACAATGTTAAAGGAGCTGAAAATGAAGATGTGGAATATCAACAAATGCAACAGTACAAATCACTGGAATGGAAACATCACTGATGGCTACATTTGTGCTGGCTATGAATCCAGTCTCAAGTCTGTGTGCACAGTATGTAAAAGTTTTAAACTATCTGAGGGTTTTGAGATATTACGTTCATTGTTAGATATTTCATTGACTACTTGTTGACATATTTTTTGAAAAGATGGTCACAATAATTATGAACTTGCTGTTAAGGACTGGAATGTACTTTGCTTCCATGTCTTTAGAGATGACAGTCATTTATTGCACATACTGAAGCCAGAGCAGTTATTACAGACTCAGTTGTCAGGAGTTTTATTGATATACAGTGAACCTCTTTCCTGCTATCCTGATTAGCCATGTCAGTGATACAGAGTAGAATATAAACTCATGTACTAGAAATCTTTAACTTCAATATTGAATGCATATACATATGCAAAGAAATCCAATGCAGAAAATGCACTCAAGAAACAGTGAAAAATGAGATTGGGAATTTGGCAATTAATCAAACTCTGTATTCATACATATATTTCTTAGAATTTGTGGATTTTTGTGTAGGAAGTGGTGTTACGAAAACGGTACCCTAGTGCCACTGATAATGGCCATCATTCCTTAAAAGAATACATATACAAAATATTAGGTGATCCCAATTGGGTATAGATTATAAATGTAATGAAATTTATTGTAGTTTTATATACAAATTGTATTTTAATACGAATTGGTTTATATTTACCGAGGGTTGTACTACGGTGAGGTTGTGGAACTTGTCATCCCGAAATTCCTCGCCAATAATTTGTTTGTATTATATATAATTGATATTATCGGCATTTAGCAACCCCATCACGAAACCCGTAATATAAGCAATCGGTGATCTACATTCTCCAAGCAACGACAAACGGCCATAATTGCACCATATAGCACGTGTCCACTTTCAGTATGACTAGATTATGCTTTAACTGAAAATGGCGGGTGTTTACATGTTGTACGTGACGTCAACAATCGAGCCCGACGTCAATAAATACGTTGATCAGCTGTCTGCTAGAGCAGAACTGAACAGGTTCATCTATCGCCAGCATGTCTGGGAAACGGGTGAATAGATGGGTACATATTAATGGGAATCGCTGATGGGAGTTGATGTTTGTTTGGTATAACATGAATTTGATTTATATTCTTGATACTAGAGTTATATATTTTGAAGGGTTAAACTTTATCCCATAGTTGTTGGGAGCCGGAAAAATAACTTTGTCACATATATGTTTATTAGATTAGTAGTTTCTCCCATAGTTATTGGGAGAAGTTCTGATGATCCATCAAATTCAATTAACCTTAAGTGATAAACTTTTTATAATCATTCATGCAACAGTGGTACTGGTGTTTATTTGTTTTGGTGCTGTGTTGTCTTTTAAATCTGTATGGCTTGTTTTGTAGGGAGATAGTGGTGGCCCCTTGGTGTGTAAGGATAATTCAGGAATCTGGAAACTTGTAGGCATCTCTAGTTATGTTGCTATCAACTGCAATGTGTCACACCTGCCTAATGTTTTCACTGATGTGCAGCATTACCTCCCCTGGATCAAGTCACAGACAGGTAGTGTGATACACTGTACATGTTGAAATGTAAAAGATCCTATGTTAAGGCATGTGGTATCAGATGGGAAATGTTTAGGATTTTCATGTTGCCCTGATGTAGCTGAGCAAAATAGTATTTTTAACTGTATTTTTAAGAGAATTTATTTTGATCATTAGCCACTCCATAAAAAAGAATTCGACAGAATTGTTACCAGAAGATTATAATTCCTGGAAAAGCATTCAATGGCAATACTAGAGACCAAAGAATTTGTATGATTAATCTTTACTTAAGAGTGTAAATTTGTACAATTAATCTTTACTTTAGAGTGTAAATTTGTATGATTAATCTTTACTTCAGAGTGTAAATTTGTACGATTAATCTTTACTTCAGAGTGTAAATTTGTACAACTAATCTTTACTTCAGAGTGTAAATTTGTACAATTAATCTTTACTTCAGAGTGTAAATTTGTATGATTAATCTTTACTTCAGAGTGTAAATTTGTACGATTAATCTTTACTTCAGAGTGTAAATTTGTATGATTAAATCTTTACGTCGGAGTGTAAATTTGTATGATTAATCTTTACTTAAGAGTGTAAATTTGTACGATTAATCTTTACTTAAGAGTGTAAATTTGTATGATTTAATCTTTACTTCAGAGTGTAAATTTGTACGATTAATCTTTACTTCAGAGTGTAAATTTGTATGATTAAATCTTTACGTCGGAGTGTAAATTTGTACGATTAATCTTTACTTCAGAGTGTAAATTTGTATGATTAATCTTTACTTAAGAGTGTAAATTTGTACGATTAATCTTTACTTAAGAGTGTAAATTTGTATGATTTAATCTTTACTTCAGAGTGTAAATTTGTACGATTAATCTTTACTTCAGAGTGTAAATTTGTATGATTAAATCTTTATGTCGGAGTGTAAATTTGTACGATTAATCTTTACTTCAGAGTGTAAATTTGTATGATTAAATCTTTACGTCGGAGTGTAAATTTGTACGATTAATCTTTACTTAAGAGTGTAAATTTGTACGATTAATCTTTACTCAAGAGTGTAAATTTGTATGATTAATCTTTACTTCAGAGTGTAAATTCCGTTGTGACAATGGGAAATGTCTGTATGACAACAACACTGTGTGTAATCGACAAAACGACTGTGGAGACAACTCAGATGAAACCAGACTCTGTGGTAAATATCTCCTTTTTTCAGAGATTGATCCACGATTTTCCCCAAAATTTTGTTTTTCACTTTTAATGATCAAAATCTACTGTTTCACAAAAAAATTAAGGTCATACATTATCACAGCAGCTCATATAATAGAGTTTATTATTTGTTTTGTAATCAAACATTGTGATATGTTACATGTATTGTTTACGAAGTTTTCAAAAGAAATGGATATCGATATAAGTTTATTAAAATATATATATATATATATATATAAAGCATAGAAATAGCAATGAACTCTTAAATGAACATAACTGCCCTAAGTGAAGAAATATTTAATATAAAGCACAGAAAATTTCACTTTGGATACCCATTTCCGCCCCCTACCTGGGTTTGAACTTAGTTAAAAAGAGACTTTTTATATATATATTTATATATTTTTTTTTTTTTTTCAAGTATTCTTTAGGTAAAATATGTCATTTGAAAGTAAGATTTGTGACTGTGCAAAATTAAGCCAAAATTTTGACCTTCTGAATGCCAGAATAAAAGCAATATTTTATCCTTAAATTTGTGTTATGTAAACAAAGACTTGAGTCTTTTTATGTAAACAAACAAACAAGTGAAATATATATTTTGTAATATAATGCATCTTAATTTTGCATAGTCACAAATTTTAACTTCACAAACCCCAAAAATACTTGAAATGTGAAAGATATGATAAACTTAGATCGATATCAATTTCTTTTGAAAATTTTGTAAACAATAGCATACCGCAATCTTTGTTTACAAAACAAATAATAAACTCTCTAAAATGAGCTTCTGTGATAATATATAACCTTAATTTTCATGTGAAATATTTCAAACACAATGGACAGTAGATTTTGATCATTAAAAGTGAAAAACAAAATTTTGGGGAAAATCGTGAATCGGTCCCTTTAATGGCTATTCATAAATGTCAATATAGCAGGCAATATGTATTAAACAAAAACATTGTAGTAAACAAGATTTATGTATCTGTATAATGAAACTTGTGCAAAGTGCAGAAAAGATACCTAATACTATATATTCAATATAATGCAAGGGTCATTTGAAAAGTTCTGAATAGCAATGTGCTATTAAGAATGTGATATCTCTTCATTGAGTTAAATACGCTTTCTGAGTCTTCATTGTGGAAAATGCTGATCTGTATGCCTCTTTAGGTACAGGTGACTCTCGATAACTCAAAGTTCAAGGGACCTTGATCAAACTTCGAGAGATCGAAATTCGGAAATTGAAGGTCCGCTGGTATGGTTCAGATTTTACAGTAACCGGAAATGTATACCAACAAGATCATATGATATCGTTTTGACATGTTTTCTTTCATATTCGTCAGATACTTTGATATAAAAATTAAAAAAACTTATTTTGCATTAATAAAAACATTTCAAAGTTTATTTATTTATTTGTTCTTTAATCATGCTTAGATGGGCACACAAAACCAAGTTCAGATGACGCTTTACTATCGCAAACTAAACAGAGCACAATGTTATGTCGCTTTACCCAAAACAAAAATTCTAACGCATGAGTAAAACGATGTTTTAGAGTAACTTTACACAAAGAACAAACTCGAGAAATTTAAAAGTCTCTAGATCTCTAAATAATGTATAAAACTTACTCTCTCGTTGTCACGTCAAAACAAATTCTAGATTTCATTCATAGTCGGATTATATATAATTTTAATCATCACCACTCAAAACCCCAGTGCAAGGTGTAAACTGACCAATTAGCCAATTATATACTCAAGTGTGTCACCTCCACAAAGAAGCACCAGCGATGTTTCAACTATGTAAACACCTAATTACACCTCCAGCATTCAACAAAATCCAGGTAAGGCCCAAGCCGAAATTATTACACGCTTGGGTAACGGTGGGTATACGCTACCACCACTTAAAGAGATCAAGAGTGAAAAACAATGAAATGTGTTTTATGGGACCCAATTTCACTTCGAGAGATCGAAAACTTCGAGAGATCGATAGTAAATTTGCTTTGTTATATAGAGAGAAAAATTGGGACCATGATTTCACTTCGAGAAATCAAGAACTTCGAGAGATCGAAGTTCGAGCCATCGAGAGTCACCTTTATACCCATCATGCACTGGAAAACGGCACTTAAGACAGTATGACGACTTTCAAATCGCAGACCGCATAAGGCTTCTTTGATGATTGAGTTTAACCAAAAATTACATGGAGCTAAATCATAACCATAGGGGGGATATGCCATTTTCCTTCAAATAGACTGTTACAACAGACGATTTGTGTGCCATTGCATTGTCATATGGAGAATCTTTTAAACTCTTTAGCACTGGTGGCTAGATGGACAGTTTTATAATTTTCATTGACCTTAGGACTTTCAGTATAGAACTGACCAGTAACACTAGTATGTTCTGGAACCAGGAATTTGGCTACTGGACCTTTAGTGTAAAAAAATTAAGCATACATCATTTTGCGAACAGACCTTCTTGCGTGCTACCAGAGGCCTTTGATCAGTTTCTCTGATCTAATCCTTGTTATTGCATTTAGTGTCGGCTAAAAAGTTTCGTCACTAGTAATGGTCTCATTTAATTGCCATTGATCACAGTCTTCATAATTGTTAAATAACTAACATTTCTACACAGACACATTTTGTTGGGGAACCCAACGAGCGCAATCTTTCCAAAGCTTTAACTGTTCTTTTAAAATGCTGAAAACAGGTGATGAATCAATGTTGGTAATATTTGCAAGATCTTCCACGGTATATCTTGCATCTTCAGTAATTGCAGATTTTACAGCAACAATGTCTTTTCCAGTATATGCTGACGAAACAGAACGATCGAGGATCATCGTCTAGCGACTTAATTCTAATGTATAATGTCTGTTGGTGTAAACCCTGATATATGTGAACTTTACAGTGAAATCTTTGCTCAGTTGAAATGTTCTCTTTATCACTCAATTTTTACATCAGTGTCCCAAAATATCTTGAATATGAGGTATATGTATTAAGTCAATATTTATTGTCCCCCACTTCCAACACGGAAAGGGACATAGAAATACTGGTGTCAGTGTGTCCATCCGTCCCACTTGACTTTGTGGATGCAACTCCTCCGAAAATGCTCAACAAATTTTGTTCATATTTTGTAGAATTGTTAATCACCATATGTAGTAGTTGACTATAGTACACCGTCATTTTGATTTGACAAATTTTACAAGAGTTATGGAACTTTGTTGAATTTGTACATGCTACTCTATAGAAACACTTTGTGAACAAAACTCCTTAGAGACTGCTGTATGGATTTTGTTCAAATTTTGTATGATTGTTAGTCACAATATGTTGTTGAATATATTTTTCCACAATTTGGATTCTACAAAATTTACAGGAGTTATAGAACTTTTGTGCTTCAACTTTTTTTGCAATGGTGGGGGACATGGCTACGCATAGCAATCTTGTTGGAAATTACTTTTGTGACATCACAATTAAAGCACATTTTCCTGATGTTTAAATGCTTGCCAAAAATGTCATATTTTTATTCAATGTTTTACTATTAACAAGGATTATTCAGAACTTTTCAAATGCTCCTCATATATTCAACCAAATTTACTAAAAAAAAACCAAAACAACTACCTAACAATATGTACACTTGAATTCAGTTTTAATTTGTTAAAATGTACATCATTAAAAAAAACTACTACTGTGTATGAAGTACATGTGTATGTTCATTTTCAATTTGCTAGATAAAATACATAATAATTAGTATTAGTTATTTTACAACCAGTCATTTTTGTACCCAGTAGAGAAAGGTTAGCCACAAATTAAACTCATCTTTAAGGCCATGTTCATTTCCCATGTTTCACAAGACTGCTTAGATGTCCTGTAAATAATGAGAAAAAATAACTAAAAACGTCTATTTCATGAAAAGTATGTACCTGTATTTCCAAAATAAATTATCAGATTTCTAAAATCCATGTTTTTGATAAGAATATATAATGTTTTTGACCTACAATTAGTGATAGTTCCTAACTTTTGTTAGATATGAACTGTACCTAACTTTTTGGTAGATACCGTATAGTGGGTTTTTTCCGCAGGGGTGATAAATTTGGCTTATTTTAGCGATTAGATAGCTTTCCTCCAAAATTTCACTCGCCATATATGCACCCAATTGTGACTTCAGTATTTGCAAGAGAGAGCAATTATCTTCCTTGTCCGCCAAAATTTATTCCGCTATCAAAAATTAATAGCCTTTGAGCCAGCAAATCGCTAAATTTTAGACCCACGGAAAAAACCCGCTATATGGAATGTCTGTGAACTGTACCAAACTTTTTTGTAGATATGTCTGTGAACTCTTCGTAACTTTTTTGTAGATAAGTCTGTGAACTGTACCTAACTTTTTGTAGATAAGTCTGTGAACTGTACCTAACTTTTTGTAGATAAGTCTGTGAACTGTACCTAACTTTTTGTAGATATGTCTGTGAACTCTACCTAACTTTTTTGTAGATATGTCTGTGAACTGTACCTTTGATGACAGTTACGTCTGTGGATACAATACATCGGGCTTCATTTGGAGCTATGGATCCAACAATTCACAAGCACAGTCCAGCTTTCCCTGGACTGACCACACCATTGGTCACTATCCAGGTACAATGAAACTAATTCCTTTCAATATTGAGTTTGTTTTCAATGTTTTTCCAGATACTAAAGAATATATTCATGTATGTATTACATTATTCAGCAGCATTCTACGATTTACCTAGGAAGTAACATTACTGTGTTTTTAAGGACATTTCATGGTTGGAAAATTTAGCGTCATGACAGAGGCAATTTTGACATCTCCGAAATTTTTGACAAACACTCAGTCATGTGTGAGATTCTACTACAACAGACGTGGACAGCTGTATGACAATCTGCTGGTCCGAACACTGGAGTACAGCCAAACAGGCACGTCCACCAGCAAGAACCGCTACCTCCTGGACAGTGGGGAGTACCAGGAGGGCTGGAGGTTGGCTTACTTTGATCTGAGTGCCGGCACATACCAGCTGGAGTTCTTGGTCACAGACACCCTTAAGACTGCTCTAGATGATATACAGGTCATACCAGGATTTTGTAGTGATAAAGGTAGGTACATGTGTATATGCCGAGTATTTGAGAATTTGATCAACATTGACTCTAAGGTATAAGCATAGGTGTACTGTCCATCTGTAGCAATAAGAGTAAAGGAGAGGAATTCTTTTTCTTGCTACTATATGGAATACTTTTGTATTTGTGTTGAAAATTATGAAGATGTATATATTCAAGTCTTGATGGTTTTTAGCTCACCTGAGCCAAAATCATGGCCCCTGGAGGTAGGGTGGGGCCACAATAGGGGATCAAAGTTTTACATGCAAATATATAGGAAAATCTTTTGGAATCTTTTTCTCAAGAACGACTGGGCATTAAAATTTGAAAGCTTTCTGACAAAGTGCAAATATCATGGTCCCTAGGAGTAGAGTGGGGCCATAATAGGGGATCAAAGTTTTACATTCAAGGCTTTTTTTTTTTTTACAATCTTCATCTCAAGACACATTAGGTCAGAAAAGTTTAAATTTACATGAAAGCTTCCTGACATAGAGTAGATTCAAGTTTGTTCAAATCATGGTCCCTGGGAATAGGATGGGGCCACAATTGGGGATCAAATTTTTACATTTTTTCTATTCAAAATACTTTGTCTTCGCAACTCCTCCTAAACCCTTAGAGGGATTTTGAAACTTGGTACAAAGAAAGATCACATTACAAGGGGAATGCTGCACCACTATTTTTGAAGGAGTTAGGGCCCTTGGACTTAGATTTATTTTATGCAAGTACCTTGTCATGGCAACTCCTCTTAAACCCTTTTGGGGGATTTCAATGAAACTTAGTACAAAGGAAGATCACAGTGTGTAAATGTGCATATTACAAGGGGAATGCTGTCCCACTATTTTTTAAGGAGTTACAGCCCTTGAGATTTTACATTGTTATTGCAACTCTGACAAAATCCTTTTGTGGATAATCCTTTCTTACTTTTTCAAATTCCTGGGTCAATAATGTATGCAGGCGTATCATGTACCGGTTTAGCGGTGCCCTATTTTTATCTTTCTAGTGTGTGATGAAGATTTGTTCCAGTGTGCTGATGATACAAGTTTCTATGGTTTTTTAGTGTGTGATGAAGATTTGTTCCACTGTGCTGATGATTCAAGTTTCTGTGGGTTTTTTTAGTGTGTGATGCAGATTTGTTCCAGTGTGCTGATGATACAAGTTTCTGTGGTTTTTTAGTGTGTGATGAAGATTTGTTCCACTGTGCTGATGATACAAGTTTCTGTGGTTTTTTAGTGTGATGATGAAGATTTGTTCCAGTGTGCTGATGATACAAGTTTCTGTGGTTTTTTTTAGTGTGTGATGAAGATTTGTTCCGCTGTGTTGATGATACAAGTTTCTGTGGTTTTTTAGTGTGTGATGAAGATTTGTTTCGCTATGCTGATGATACAAGTTTCTGTGGGTTTTTTAGTGTGTGATGAAGATTTGTTCCACTGTGTTGATTATACAAGTTTCTGTGTTTTTTAGTGTGATGATGAAGATTTGTTCCAGTGTGCTGATGATTCAAGTTTCTGTGGGTTTTTATTAGTGTGTGATGAAGATTTGTTCCGCTGTGTTGATGATACAAGTTTCTGTGGGTTTTAGTGTGTGATGAAGATTTGTTCCGCTGTGCTGATGATACAAGTTTCTTTGGGTTTTTTAGTGTGTGATGAAGATTTGTTCCGCTGTGTTGATTATACAAGTTTCTGTGTTTTTTAGTGTGTGATGAAGATTTGTTCTGCTGATGATACAAGTTTCTGTGGGTTTTTTAGTGTGTGATGAAGATTTGTTCCGCTGTGTTGATTATACAAGTTTCTGTGGGTTTTTATTAGTGTGTGATGAAGATTTGTTCTGCTGTGTTGATGATACAAGTTTCTGTAGGTTTTTTAGTGTGTGTGATGAAGATTTGTTCCAGTGTGCTGATGATTCAAGTTTCTGTGGGTTTTTTAGTGTGTGATGAAGATTTGTTCCGCTGTGTTGATTATACAAGTTTCTGTGGGTTTTAGTGTGTGATGAAGATTTGTTCCGCTGTGTTGATGATACAAGTTTCTGTGGGTTTTTTAGTGTGTGATGAAGATTTGTTCCGCTGTGTTGATGATACAAGTTTCTGTGTTTAGTGTGTGATGAAGATTTGTTCCGCTGTGTTGATTATACAAGTTTCTGTGGGTTTTTTAGTGTGTGATGAAGATTTGTTCCGCTGTGTTGATTATACAAGTTTCTGTGTTTAGTGTGTGATGAAGATTTGTTCTGCTGTGTTGATGATACAAGTTTCTGTGTTTTTTAGTGTGTGATGAAGATTTGTTCCGCTGTGTTGATGATACAAGTTTCTGTGTTTTTTAGTGTGTGATGAAGATTTGTTCCGCTGTGCTGATGATAAGGCGGATCCAGTATGTTTACCTCAGTCTTCATTCTGCAATGTGGTAAAAGAATGTAACAAAGATGAATCCAACTGTCAAGGTAACATAACAATAACAAGGTAGCAAGTGGAAAATGCAATAGTTTGACAGATGTGATTATGGTAGCAGACATTGGGAGATACCATCTCCTCATGTTTGTTTGTCATGAACTGAAATACCTTTTAATATTTTCAGCTAATAATGCAAACTACGCTTGTGATTTTGAAAATGCGATGCAGTGTGGGATATCACAAGTAACCCACGACAAAGGAGAGTTTTTGATGATGAATGGATCCTACCTCAGTAAGGCAATACTGTACCAGGAGGCCTTCAATGAGCACACAAACAATGACCCTAATGGTATGAACATAGAAATTAACATTAACCTTGAACATGTGTGAGCTCCCAGATGTTAACCTTGCTTTTGCTAAAATTTGGGTCTGGTAATCCGGAAGGATGACCCTTTTAGGTAAAAAGTCAAGGTCGTTATTAGATCATGTACAGTGAATTCATGTTTAACTGCTGCCTTCCGTGATATGAAAAATGGGGTATGATAGTGAATTTGGTGATGAATTGAATGTACATGTAGGGCATATCACTGGATAGTCTGACCATGCACATTCAGTAATTATGTGCTGCGGTTCATTTATTGAACATCTTGAGATACATTGTGATACTCGTATTTATCATAGGTTAAATATTTTATTCTACAATATAATGCATCTGCCATTGAACAAAAAACATCACCAGTACAATTCATTTAAAATGGTTATTTGAACTATATCTTTTTTCTTCTTCTGATATTGGTGTTAAAGTATCAAAGTTTTGTGAATGAGAATAAAATTACTTCTTGAGCCCCTCATAATATCATTCTGACTTTCACAGAACTTTTTTCAAATGAATATGTTAATATTCAACTGTTTCATCTGAAGTTCAAAACACTCGCTTTTATGATGATGCACGTTAAAATTTCTTATGAACAGAAAACAACACTAATATCTCATTTGTTTGAATCTTTGAAATTACCTGCACAATTCAACCTAAGGATGGCAATTTACTTGTAATCTAAGGTGAAATTAACAGCTTCACTGATCATACACCTGTAATCTAAGGTGACTTAATTAACAGCTTCACTGACCATACACCTGTAATCTAAGGTGAAATTAACAGCTTCACTGACCATACCCCTATAATCTAAGGTGAAATTAACAGCTTCACTGACCATACCCCTGTAATCTAAGGTGAAATTAACAGCTTCACTGATCATACACCTGAAACCTAAGGTGACCTAATTAACAGCTTCACTGACCATACCCCTGTAATCTAAGGTGAAATTAACAGCTTCATTGATCTGCAAGTTTGGTGGTGGAATTGGAGATTTATATGGAAGGAAAAACCTTATCTGACAAAACATGGTGATGTAGTGAAAATAGTGATGAATCGAGTGGTAATCTCTTTGGTGACATAAGGTCATCCAAGCAAATGCTTTTACAAGAACCAATCAAACCTATTCTTACATGTTGAATTCATTTTGGGATTCACTGTCACTTTTTTTGTACCGCCAACAATTTTGCCAGTGATGATTTGATTGGTTTATCTAAAGTTCATTCTGATGTCTCCAGATCTTTGTATTAGCAACATCAGAATATCGGGGAACAGATCAGTTTTTAAATTGAAGCAGGCTACTGACAAACAACTTGATGGTGCAGGGGTTTCAACAGTCTCGTTTAAAGTCAGCATTTCGCAAATTCTATGGTCGTTATAACAATCTAGTTTGCCAATACAACTTATCATTGGGTCAAATGCTGTCTGATGTATTTCATACCGATTGTTAGGCTGTTCTTGGTACACTGGTTTTTACTACGGATAACTCCGTTTACCTGATCAAGATAAAGGGCTCACAGTGGGTGTGACCGGTTGACAGGGGATGCTTACTCCTAGGCACCTGATCCCACCAATGGTGTGTCCAGAGGTCTGTGTTTGCCCAACTATCTAATTTGTATTGCTTATAGGAGTTATGAGATTGATCACTGTTCGTTATCTTTACCTTTCATCAAAGATCTGGTTTTAATCAGATTGATAGTAATTTGGACTAGTTCTGATATTGTATTCAAGAGTACATATGGAAGTCCTTAACTGATTCATTGGGAGTGGGTGTTGGTCTGTGCTGAATGTTTCCCCTACATGTGTCATTTTATTTCCTTTTAAACTTGTGATTTTTTTTTTTTATCTTAGATGCTTAGATATTATTCATATATTCACTCAAAACCAGATCACTGGTACAGGAGGTGCAAACAAATATATACATATATAGACTATGATCATAGGTAAGGGTCACAAAAATATAAGTATGGTAGGTATTGAAAAATATAGATAAACATATAGTTAGGTGTAAGTAAGTTACTGATTTGTACTAAATATATTACATTTGTAAGTTTCTAAATAAACCAGAAAACATATTATTGTAATTCATATCATTAGGAACACTAAATCATTGTAATGGTTTATTGATTTTATTCAAAATCCGATTTGGTATATATGTTGACCCAATCTCTTTAGCAATTTACATGTTTTGAGTATTTCCATAGGATGGATGTTATTTGCATTGACCAATCTTCATCGTCTGATCGGGGACAATGTTCAGATGACCCAGAATGTCTTTCTGAATAACCAGATGTTTTGCTTAGTGTTCTATTACCAGGCCAGCACTGACATGACTTTTAAGGTAGGTGATTTTGCTGAAATTCTCTGTCAGCAAACTTCCTTTGTGAATTGTGGCCAACATCCAGTATGATATACCGTATAACTGATTTTTTTTAGCGGTAATCTAATTTTGGCATTATTAGCAGTGGTTCTGAAAATGCTAAAAATAATTCACGCTAATAAAACATTTACGATGAGCAGAAAGTATTGCCTAAAATCCTTCTTTACACGTGCTGGGAAAATTTCTTGGAACTAAATAGAATTATCCCTTTTGACCTACTCGTAACAGGTAAGTTTCTTCAGAGACGATTTGGTGAGCTGTTTCAAGTTAATTGGCAATAAAAATCATTTTCACTGCAATTTTGTGTTCAATAGTTAGCAAGGGGGCCAAGCGTGTCAAGATAATAGGCACCAAATAACGGGTAAGGGCTATTCCAGAAATAAATACATGGGGGGGTCGGGAGGCACCTTTTGTATATACCAAGCACCCATAAAAAAAAATAAAAAATTACCCCATGACCCATCAAATTAATAAACTCATTTTACAATGACCCATTTAATAAAAAAAAAAAAACTAACCAGACCCACCACAAAAATATTTTTAAAAATGAAAACGGTACAAATCTCACGAGGTTTTCGAGACAAACATTCTAGTCAATGACGCGGTAATGCCTGTACGACATTGTATCACAGTAGTTCTGAAGAAACGATGTCACATCAACAATCAAAGGCATCTATGGCGGGAATGTTGGAAAGATTGGGAGTCCAAACGATGCTATTATCATGAAATGGGTATGGATATGTTTTTCCATGAATCGTTCGTCTTCTAATGGAGCCCGTGCCCGGAGGCCTCTATATCACCATCACACCGACTGATAAATATAACGCATCGGTACCCTCGTATAAATCAACTAAGGTTTGCCTATTTTTATTAGAAAACGGAATACCTATTGGTTTCAAAATATTCCCAAAATCGATGCACTGTAAACTGTAATAATCTACAGAACAGAGTTCGCCGCCATCACGTCCAAAGGGACCCTATTAAACGCGCCTCTAATTTGAAGAGTGCCGTAATGGAAAGTTATGCGCTGCAAAGAGCGACAACTCGAATAGTTCTATGTTACTTTCGATTTCGAAAGCAGCATTTCGAAAGCACGTTTTCAATTTTCCCTCCGACGTTTTGTAACCAACACGACAAGAGCGACAATAAAAATATTCTGAAAACTCAACACCCACGTAGCACAAAATAAAACAATAGAAACTACCCACTACCCATAATAAATATTTTATTAACAATCCCACCACGGACCAATTAAAATATGAAAAAATACGACCACCCACACAAAAAAATATCATTTGCCGCCCGAACACCCCCCCCCCCCCCCCCCCCCCCCCCCCCCCCCCCCCCCCCCCCCATTTGATCATTTCTGGAACCCCTAATTGAATTAATCTAAAAAAAATAAACATTTCGATACCTTATCAAAATAACTCGTGTTACAATACGAGAATAATCACAGGCATTATGCAATTGTTCAAATTATAGATCATTTCATTACAATTTTAGCCCCTTTCCGGTGACTTTTTGCCAATTCAGCTGATATATGATGGGAAAACTACCCAACGTCATCCTAGATTTGCATTTCCAGCTGAATTTACAATATTGAATAAATTTCTGTTTTGTTTTTTCTACGTTTACATGTATTTTATTTATTTTTTCTCAACACATGGCATCACTGAAAAAATATCACACCAGATTTAGAAAAAAATCGCCAATTTTGAAGGTCGCTAAAAAGCCAGTTATACGGTATACAAAACCAGAAGCTAATAAAAAATCTATGCTATTTTTATTCTCTTCAGGTAAGCCTGGAATCCAAAGGTTTGGTGCATGAGTTATGGAACTTTACTGACAGAGATACACCTGATTGGACTAGAGCCCAGATGCAGCTCCCTCTAGTGGCCAATGCTGTTCTGACTTACCAACTTGTACGAATGTTTCCATCGTCCAACAAGTATTACAAACCCTACATCGCTATTGATGACATCAGTATAAGACCAGGAGAATGCCCTGTGTATGGTAGGCCCCTATATACATGTATCAAGGTTAAACTTAGCAGCTACACCAATACCTGTGTAATCAAGACATGCTCGGTGCCAGATCTTTGGTTTGGAAAACATTTTAAATGCACAGCATTTTTATTATACAATGGAATTTAAAGTTGGAGGCCCAAAATGTGTATGGTTTACACAACATTTTAGATTGCACAACATCCGACTTAGTCAGGTTTTAAGGTATATAGAATGTTGTTACTGTACAGTATAGTCATAATTTTTTTCCTCTAAAAATTTTATGATTGGCACCTGAAGGGTAGAATTTGAATGTGTATCTCAAAAAGCATACAATATAATCTACCAAAAATGTTATCTACAATCTTATGATAACAGCAGTCTTCTGATATAAATAGAGAACGATATGGCAGTTAACCATCATACAGAATATAATAAACAGGCCTGTTTGGTTTCACATGTGTGTTTTCTCATATCTATGACATGACAAGACATGAGTATCAGATTTGAATTGTGTATGTTATAGTTTGTCCTGTGGGAACACGGAAATGTGCAACAGAGAACTACTGCTACTTGTCCAGTCATTACTGCGACCGAAACCTAGATTGTCCAGATGAATCAGATGAAGCTAATTGCAGTAAGAGTAAACTTGAATCAGATATTATTTAATAGTTCAATTGGTTAAGTGTTGATGGAGTAGAGAAATTTTCATCAAAACAGATTCTTATTTCCCATCCAGCATGCAGAAATGATGAATTTTCCTGTAACAATGGCCGCTGTATCCCACAGTCCTCCATATGTAATAACCAGGCAGACTGTCTGGACAAATCAGATGAAGGCGCTGTTTGTGGTAAGTGACATTTTCAGAAAATGATGAAATTTATTGAAAGATTCTATCATGTTAGAATGTACATTTAGCTCAACAGTTTCAATTATTATCTAATATGGTGATACAATGAAGTTGGAAAATGATGCATCTTGAAATAAAAGCCACATACATTATTAGTCATTTGGATTCTTGGCAGGGTATATGGACTCGCATTCCCTGTCAAAGTTTATATAATGGCTCGGGAGAGATTATGATATATATATATTTGGGAGAATATATACTTTGACAGTGAATGTGAGTCCAATACACCCTGCCAAAAATCCACATAATGAATATGTCCCACTGCAGAGCGATCAATGTAGAAATCGGACAATCAAGAGGTTGGGAGGGGTGTTCAGGAAAACAAATCTTGAAAGAATTTCTATTCTATTCTATTCAAAAACTATTTTAACAAACAACTTTTGAACAAGAACAACTGTATTTTAAAAAATTTAATGTGAGAACTTTATCAATATAAGCCTTTAACATGTTGGCCTAAACCCAAACAATGACTCAGCAGCTGTGACGTTACACGCAGTAAATATGTTGATCGTCATCGTTTTGATTCATGGAGTTACGCATATAGATCTATGTTTGAATTGTGAATTGTGCATCCCTGCATGGATGGAACATTTGGTAGTCACTGCTAAATAAAGGGTTGTCCAAAATCATCGAGGTTTCTGCCACCGGGTGCAAATTTTGATGTGTGTGGAGTGAAAGTAGAGTTTGAGTTGATGGTGGCATGATAACTGGCATTTCAATGGATGTTGGCAGTGCTGATGTGGATTGTCTTGCAAAAATAGTGTTAGAAATAGTGTGTCCCATGGTTTCCTTTTTCACAGTTAGATATGCGTTGGTACACAGCTAAAGATGAGATGGATTTGTCACGAGCAGAGCTAAAAGGGATTTGACTATTGACACACGGACAGACAGCACTAAGGAACGGGATCTGACTATTGACACACAGACAGACAGCACTAAGGAACGGGGATCTGACTATTGACACACAGACAGACAGCACTGTGGAACGGGGATCTGACTATTGACACACAGACAGACAGCACTGTGGAACGGGGATCTGACTATTGACACACAGACAGACAGCACTGTGGAACGGGGATCTTGCTATTGATACACGGACAGACAGCACTAAGGAACTGGGATTTTGCTATTGACACATGGACGGACAGCACTGTGGAACGGGGATCTGACTATTGACACACAGACAGACAGCACTGCGGAACAGGGATCTGACTATTAATGACACACGGACAGACAGCACTATGAATGGTGTTTATGTATAAATGCTCTATGGTATTATAACACTATGAATGGTTGACCTTGATACAATATGTTTATATGTTTAAATGCGGTTATAACACTATGAATGGTTTACTTTTCAGCACCCCTTCGTAGCGTGACTTGTACATTTGAAAACCCATTTTCTTGTGGCTACACTTCGAATATAGGACAATTCACATGGCAAAGGCAGAGTGGAAGTACATCGTCATTTTACACAGGACCAATAGCAGATCACACTTTGGGAGATACAACAGGTAAACTGTTCAGAAACTGACATACAACAGGTAGACTGTTCAAAAACTGACATACAACAGGTAAATGTAGACAATTCAAAAACTGACATACAACAGGTACATGTAGACAATTCAAAAACTGACATACAACAGGTACATGTAGACAATTCAAAAACTGACATACAACAGGTAGACTGTTCAAAAACTGATATGCAACAGGTAAACTGTTTAAAAACTGACATTCAACAGGTAAACTGTTCAAATACTTACATACAATGGGTAAGCTGTTCAAAAACATATATAACAGGTAGACAGTTCAAAAACTGACAAACAACAGGTAAACTGTTTAAAAACTGACATTCAACAGGTAGACTAGCTGCAATCATGTAGCCCTCTCTGATTTTGTTTTTTTTTTTTTTTTTTTTTTTTTTTAAGGGAGAGGGCTACAACTCCTTAGGATCTCCGTAATGGTGCAAATGCGGGAGTGATTCACTCCCGCAACATTTGCGCTCATTCTAAACATTTCCTGACTTTCTTTACGTAAATAAAATGATATTCTATGTTCCTTAGTCAATTTATAAATTTACAACCTACAACTTAAGATTTGTGAGGCTCTATTCTACCGTTTTCAACAATTTCGATAAATTCCAATTTCTCGATTCATATTTGTCCGCCATGTTTGATGTACTGAAGTTTCAACTTCCGATTGTCAAGTCATTTGCATATGCCATATAAGGTAGTATTTACATCAATGGACAAGTATGGAGGCGAAAGCTATTTCGTCAGTATTGAAAAGGTTTGAATTTAATATCAAGTTAAAAACCAAAAAGCAGAGTGTAAATTCTTTCTGCAACAATATGATTTTCCTCTCTTTGTCGAAGTGGCTCGAGTAACTACATTTTCGCGCTGATTGTCAATGTTTAGGTTTTTCATTAGATCCACCTACGAGATCTCGCGATAACAAGCATGGCGGAGCAGACGAAGAATTTTGCATGCTGTACATTATATTTAATGAAAAACACCTTTATTAGACATGCCCGAGCACAAAGTTGGTACTCCTTTTGGTGTAAACAACATTTGGGACTAATACACAGAGTTTATTATCGGTTATTCATAAAATTATTTTGCACCATTACGGAGATCCTATGGAGTTGTAGCCTCATCCCGAAAACGTCAGAATAAAAAAAATTGGATAGGGCTACATTATTGCAGCTACAGGTAGACGGTTCAAAAACTGACATAGAACAGGTAGACTGTTCAAAAACTGACATAGAACAGGTAGACTGTTCAAAAACTGACTTAGAACAGGTAAACTGTTAAAAAAAAACCATGACATACAACAGGTAATTTACAGTTCAAAAACTGACATACAACAGGTAAACTGTTCAAATACTTACATACAATGAGTAAGCTGTTAAAAAAAAAACCTGACATACAACAGGTAAACGGTTCAAAACTGATATACAACAGGTATTGAATGAGTCTGCAAAACTTGGATTGTAATCGAGAAAAAAATGTGTGGATACCGATGAGATTTCGCGGTTTTTCAGGAAAGGAAACGGAAGTGGAACAACTTCAATAAGTTGTACGTAGATATTACAGCATTGGACAAGTTGTACGTAGATGAGTCTTAAACACAAATACAGAGACCCAGGACTCAATTAATGGGGGATTATTTCATATACATTTCAATAATCCTGATTATATCACGTTATTTCGTTGCATCTACCTATCATATCTAGGATTTTACCAGCAAATATGTCATTGTATTTATTTTCCCACTTTAGTAAATTATTTCCTTTGATAGTATTTAATATTTTCTACATTAAATATTTAATCAGAAGTCGGTTTTAATTCATTTTATCATCTTTCTCACTGCATGACTGTAAGATCCACTTTGTCCCACTTAAGCATTCAAAGTTACACTAAATGCACCTCCTACACAGGAGAGCTATAATCTCGAAACTGGCGTATTGAAAGTGATGGGTTTTGATCTAATCTTCCTTTCAAAAAATACATCCTGTCACATGTTCAAAGTACATGTATACAAGAATTTAGCACTATGATTAGGAAAATATTATCGACGAGATTTTCATATTTATTATTTATAATTTCTTCCATGATATTTTACTACATGTATTTCTTAGTTAGAAAATATCTATTGGTGAAATATATATCATCATAGATATAGAACTGATGTTCACTATACCATTTCATAAGAAGGGTAGCTATATATATACTCATTGTATGGTGTACAGTGGTATTTTAGAGCAAGGCTTCTTTCATTTACATATAGTATAAGGAATGGTAATTCATTTCAATATAGAAAATGCATAAATGATAACGATTATTTGCATTTAAGCTTACAAACTTAATTACAAAAAGTACAGAAAAAATTGCAGCCCTGTAACACAAGTTTGAACATTTCTGTTAGGATAATGATTAGTTTTAGGCATTGGTGTGTTTATTTGAAAAATTAAATTTCTGACTATTAGTTTCAGTATATTTTCATGGAGTCTGGAAACATCTGAATAATCCATAAAAATTGGCCTTTGATTCCACAGCATATTCATTTAAATATTGATTTTCTTTTTTTTAAAAGCTGTATCGTTCTACATTTTATTATTAAATCAGCATGTATCGTTCTACATTTTATTATTAAATCAGCATGTTTGATCATCAGATCATATTGGAATGAGATCGTAAACCGTATTTTAATTGCAGATGAATGAAACAGATCACTTAAATAACTAAGACTCGTGCAATAGAAAACTTCATATAACAAAATGTATTAGTAAAATTCGACTTGTTCAAAAAATTTCAAGTGTTATTTAGAGAGATTTTTAAAAATATATGCAGCACTTTCAGGTTTACAATGTAGGCCATTGTATATCTGAATTTTCTTTTTATAAATCTTTGATAACACATCAAAGGCTTTGCTGATAAGGTATTATTGTCACATGATGTTTTTCTTTTTTCTTTCAGGACACTATTTCTATGCAGAAGGCAATGCAGGAATAGCTGGTGATACTGCAATTTTAACATCTCCAAACTTCACCACAGGGGTTGATCAAAGTTTGGGATTCTATTATCACATCCTTACCAAGAATCAATTTTACAATATCCAATCAGAGGGCCTGTCTGTTGTTGCATGGTATTCTAATGGGCAAAGTGAGCTCCTATGGTGGCAGAACCAAACGTCAGGCAATGGTTGGGCCTATGGCTGTGTGGACTTGCCCAATAACACTGAAATGACCATTCAGTTTATGGCGAAGAGGATAGGCTTAGATCTTAAAAATATTTTTGATGCTGATGTTGCCATTGATGATATTACATTGCTTCTAGTGCCTTGCTCCGGAGGTGAGGGATCTCACTCAGAATAAACATTTTATTTTGTATCTCATGACCTTGCAAAAGTACATAGCAAAAATTGGGGTTCTTCCAAAAGACTATAATATCCAACAATCAATTTATTTTGAAAGGCCTCTTATATCATTCATTAGTTAGGCCAAGTAAAATTAATTAGTAGATTATCATTCAAACTTCACAAAAAATGAGGCGGGTGGGAGGATTTTATTTTTTATTTTTTATTTTTCGCCATGGTATTCTTGACCTCGAAAATGCCTTCTCTCATTGAGAAAAGGCTTTATAAATCATAATTACATGTGTATTTGGGTTTCTAAAAGGCAAAGTGAAATAAAGTACGTTTACGATACCGGAGCGGACATAAAAATATCCGGAAATCGTAATTTTGAAAAATAAAAAAAATTGGGGCGGGGCGATTTTCGAGGGTCGGGCGGGAATGATAATCTACTAATTAATTTTACTTGGCCTTACATTGACAAAACAGATATTATATTATCATTACTGTGACAACACAGAGATTACATTTTCTTTAAGTGACAACACAGATTTTACTTTATTATTGACTTACATTTAAAAAAGCCCAGATATTACATTATTATAAGTTACATAAACAAACAGATATTATAATAAGTTACATTGACAACACAGATATTAGGGGTGGAAGAGTCTTGCATTATTTCAAAACCCAGTAAAAAATAACATCCTTAAAGGGACTGGTTCAAGATTTTTGAAAAATAATAATTTTCAGTTTTGATGTTAAACATTTAAAATGTGACTCATTCAGTCTTGATAGCCAAAATTTGGACCTTGTGAATGCAAGGATAAGAGCAATATTTTAGCCTTAACTATTGTGTTATGTAAACAAAGAGTCAATAAGATTTGAGTCTTTTTTATGTTTACAAACCAGTGAACTGCTAATTTTGTAATCTAAAGCATCTCAATTGTTGCAGTCACAAATTTAACTTATAAATGACACATTTTACCTAAAAGAAATGTGATACTAGCATATATAATAAACTTAGATCGACATCCATTTCTTTTGAAAACTTTGTAAACAATTACATACCTCAATCTTTGTTAACAAAACAAATAAAAAACTCTGTACACTGAGCTTCTGTTATAATGTATATGATTTTATTATGAAACCTTTGAAAAACATTGAACAGTAGATTTTTATCATGAGAAGTGAAAACCAAAATTTGAGGGGAAATCGGGAATCAGTCCCTTTAAAATGGTAATGTCATTTAAACGCCATGGTTTTGGAGACAATGTGATCCATCTCCAGCAGCATCCAATCTCATTTTTGTCTCATTCATGGATTTCCCAGTCTGTACACAAAATTTTATAACATTGCGATGCTCCAAGAAATTGAGTGGCATTGCCGTTTTTAATTTTTTCCACACATCCATTGTAAATGATTATAAAATGGTAACATACCTGATCAAATCACAAAATGACATTTAATTACTAGAGGATGAGTTTCATTTTTTTTTTTTTTCTTTCATTCTTTTCTATTGCAGTCATTTAAGAATCTTTTTGAAAAAGAATTATTATATCAGACCCTCTATCTTTAAATTAATTCAACTTTTATCAACACAAAATGTAAAGGAATTATGTAACTTGGGTAAATTTATTAAAAATTCCTTTGAAATTAGAAATACCAATGTATAAGCACAATTTTTATTCTTTCCTGACCTTTACATGATTATAGATTTATTACATTGAATCCTTTGTCTAAAAGCTGTGTTTGCTTTTGACTAATAAACAGCAACTACTATTGTAACATCAAATGTCATGGGTTTTTACGCCCTGAAAAAATGCTAAGAATCAAAACATAAAAAATAAAAGAATTATGAGAATTTGCAAAAAAACACCATGCTCCATGAAGCTAATTTTCAAACATTTGATTTGATTTTAGAATACATTGGAAAAAATCAAATATTTACGTATATATTGGAATCTACCCAAAGTTTAAGTATACAAATTACTGGCGTATAATGCAACCTCAATGGAACTTTTCCGCAAACTTTTCGAATTGCCCTCGTATGATACATTTACAAAAGAATTAGCACATTATTATAAGTTACATTAACAAACAGATATTATATTATCATTATATTACATGGATAAAACAGATATTATATTACATGAATAAAACAGATGTTATATTGTCATTATATTACATGGATAAAACAGATATTATATTACATGAATAAAACAGATATTATATTATCATTATATTACATGGATAAAACAGATATTATATTACATGAATAAAACAGATGTTATATTATCATTATATTACATGGATAAAACAGATATTATATTATCATTGTATTACATGGATAATAGAGATATTACGTTATATTAAATTATCCATTGGTAATTTTGATAATAAAGATAACGAATTAAAGACGTACATTTAAGTTTGCTGACATTAAACTGAGAATTGTTTTATAAAGTGTATCCTGTCTCTCTACTCATTATAACTGATCGTTTTCCAGAAGTAGCTGTAACTACCCCCATGACTACTCAGACGACTGCGCCTACAGGTATTTACACACACTTGCTGAAATTCAGAATTGAATGTTACACGCCGGTCCTTAGACAGGACGTACAATGTATTATGGTACAGTGATACTTGTATGTTCATCTGTCTGTTTCTATTTTCATTTCTCTGTCACACATCAAGCTAAAATTTCCTGAACTTGCTGTGTACCTTCTTTGTGGATCACATTAGATCATGTTGCAATTTTGATCCATTTTGACTTCTTTTGCTGGAGTTTCACCCCTTTAATTGAAAAAAATTAATGTTATATGGAGGGTTCATGATTTATCCATCTAACTCCCCAAAAAAATTTAAGTGAGGACTTTATTTTACAGAATGTTTGTATGGGTAGTTAAGATGTGTATTTGGCAAGGATTTTGAATTTCTTAAATTTTTGAGAAAATGACAGTTTGTTGAACTTTAATAGTTTTGAGGAAATATTACATAGAGAGTACATGATTTGTTCGTCCAACTCCTTTCACAATTTTCAAGTGAGGACCTTCTTATTTTACAAAGTGTTTATATGAGTATTGAAGATATGCATGTGGCAAAGATTTTAGTTTCCTTACTAGAAAATTAATTTGTTCAACTTGGTTAGTTTTGGGGAAATATTTTACACACAGAGCCCTGTGTTTGTCTATCTACCTCCTGTCACAATTTTTAAGCCAGTACCATTCATACAATGCAAAAGAAAGTATGTCGCAGCTAATTGATGATGGCTGATACTACCTCAAGCAAATTTCTACAACTCCTGGCATTATTGTCATGTTTGCTAATCAGTGTCATAGAAAACAACCCCTTAATAAAAACACCTTACTTGTGATGGGTGTATCATGTATCAGTTTTGGTACTCTTGTTTTATATCAATTACTTCCCTTGGTCATTAAAATAGTTATGTATCTTTTTAGCTCACCTGAGCCAAAGGCTCAAGTGAACTTTTCTGATAAAAATATGTCTGTTGTCTGTCGGCGTTGTAAGCTTTTCACATTTTCATCTTCTTCTCCAGAACCACTGGGTCAATTTCAACCAAACTTGGCACAAAGCATCCTTGGGTGAAGGGCTTTCATGTTTGTTCAAATGAAGGGCCATGCCCCCTTCAAAGGGGAGATAATCGCAAAATTGGGGTATGGTCATTTAAAAATCTTCTCCTTAAGAACCACTGGGTCAGAGGAGCTGACATTTACATGAAAGCTTCCTAACATAGTGCAGACTCAAGTTTGTTCAAATCATGGTCCCCGGGGTAGGATGGGGCTACAATAGGGTATCAAAGTTTTACATAGAATTATATAGGGAAATCTTTAAGTCTTCTTCTCAAGAACCACTGAGCCAGAAGAGCTGAGATTTACATATAAAGCCTCCTGACATAGTGCAGGTTCAAGTTTGTAAAAATCATGGCCTCCAGGGGTAGGTTGGGGCCACAATAGGCACTTGTTTTACATGCAAATATATATATGGAAAGTCTTCAGATTTTGGTTAAGGTGACTCAGGTGAGCGATGTGGCTCATGGGCCTCTTGTCATTGCTGTTGATACAGTAGATGCCATAATGGTGTGAAAATTCATACATTCAAAGTAGTGTTGTAATCGGGGTAGAATTACTGCACTGTCTCTGTAGTGTTTCGCTACACATTTGTCATTTTATTAACCGAAATATTTCAGAATGTGTCTTCAGATGTGACAATGGCTTCTGTATTGATGCAAGTCAACGTTGTGATGGTATAAATGATTGTCGAAATGGAGAGGATGAAAACAAACTGTCCACGATAGTCATTCATCTCAAAGGAGGAGGATGAAAACAACTGTCCACGATAGTCATTCATCTCAAAGGAGGCCCTGTCTGGTGTTGTTATATTACACATCTGTTATTTTGTTACACAACTGTTGTAAGTATAAAGTGCATTGATGTGATACATATCATCATGATAGTAATGTGTACATTTTATAACATATGATGTTGAAAGTCATGCAATATTTACAGTAGATTTTGTTTATAGTGAATGTGGGTAGAACGAATACTGCTTATTATGAATGATGTAACATTGGTCACCATGTACTATTAACTAACCTCATTTGCAACTACTTCAATTGCAATTCTTTGATTAGAAACCCATTGAATATTGTTATGCTTCTGAATAAGACACTAATCTGTTGGTTGAAAGTGGGTATGGTCAGAGAAATAACTGTCATATCTCAGGCTGTAAATCTCATCAGTAGGGGTCAACACTTATCTCGGGATATCATAAAATGATTTAATGC
>NC_079169.1:42741074-42811074 GCF_947568905.1 Ostrea edulis | reverse complement strand
TTGACCTTTGACCATGTGACCTCAAAATCAATAGGTGTCATCTTCTCCTGATGATGTACCAGTGTACCAAGTCTGATGTCTGTCAAGCAAAGGGTTCTCAAGATATTGAGCGGACAGTATATTCTTATGTCCAGAGTAGATTGACCCTTGACCTTTAATCTTTTTTTTTTTAAATTGTTCATCATTTCCTAAAATCAATTGTATAAGAAGAAGTTTACTTATTTTTATCTTATTTGTGTTAAAGCTGCTATACGCAAGTCGCATGATTCTTGGCCTCCTGATTTGTTTACGTAGGCTAATGTCGAGGTTCACTGATTTGACTGATGATGAAATACGGCATTTTTATTGGATGAAAAGCAGAACAGATACACGAAAAATATAATTAATAATTAGGATATTGGGTATGCTTTCTTTTAAACTAGTGGAATCGGTGATAAATGTACGCAAATCACACTGTCCCGTTTAAAGTCAACAAACCATGTGCACCTAGTAAAAACAACCTAAAAAATGAAGGTGTATAACAAAACAGTTATTAACTGGGTTCTCGGACAACAGCTGTTTTGTTTGACCCTCGAACGGATCGGTTGCCCTCAGCCTACGGCTTCGGGCAACAGACTCGTTCTCGGGTCAAACAAAACAGCTGTTGTCCTCGAACCCAGTCAATAACTGTATACTATTGCCCGGTCAACAGTTCGTAAACTGTTAACCAATCAATATACCATGACTGTTAGGGTTGGTTTAACAATTAAGATGTTGATTCTAAACCGTATTAGTTTTAGATATAGGAAAAAATTAAGGTGTACAACAATATGACAAATAAAGCATTAGCACACTGGTCAATTGATAACGCATCATCACAGACACGGATTTGGAAGCACAGCTCTAGAATACTGTTCACAGCATCATCACAGACACGGATTTGGAAGCACAGCTCTAGAATACTGTTCACAGCATCATCACAGACACGGATTTGGAAGCACAGCACTAGAATACTGTTCACAGCATCATCACAGACACGGATTTGGAAGCACAGCACTAGAATACTGTTCACAGCATCATCACAGACACGGATTTGGAAGCACAGCACTAGAATACTGTTCACAGCATCATCACAGACACGGATTTGCGTTGCGGTAGGGGACAACAAATTGCAAGTCTCTGATTGATGTAAGGAAACAATGTTTATCACCGAAACAACTACCTTTAGGCTTTTAAAGATATTATAAGCATATTCATACTGAGTATCTATCAATCAGTCTGTCCTCCTTGATTATATACATCTTGTGTACTTATACAAGTGCCTTTATTCTAATATAATTTATATTGTACCTCTGACAAATTACCTTTACAAATTTATTAATTGTACCTCATGTACCAATGTATGGTTGGTGTGAGTGAACCGAACTGATCCTAGTCACATACTACAGATAATTGTCATCAAAACACTGGGTTCTAGACCTTTAGGACTGTGTATAGTAAGAAGTATCTCAGATACATAGGTGCGACTTTAACTGGGTCTTTATTTTCCTCTTTTCATTTTCTGAACAATTATTGGGGTTGATATGGTTTTGCGCTGTTTCGGCAATACTTCAGCCCTTTTACGGCGGTACTATTATTGGGATATTTCCCTGACTTAAAATTCAGATACGTGATGGGTGCCATCGTCCTTCGAGGTAGAAAGAATGAAAAATGACAACTGCGCGGTTCACAGATTGAAACCTTCACTGGAATGAAAATGACAGTGAAACCCAGTACTCAAATTATGATTTTATGGTTCCGGTCGGAACGTGAAATAGCCAGAACGTAGGTTATGCGACGACGGCAACTTGCTGTGTCCATGTACAGCGAATTGACATACAATTCAAATTCAAGATCCATTCTGTTCATATCTGTCTGATTTACTTATGTCTTTTTGTAATGTACATGTATTATCGGTTCTATGATAAATAGCATAAACAAGTGGGCTTTGAGGTATCAAACTATTCAATAGATGGATAAAATATGAAATTATATGATGATCATAAGACCTGTCGCCAAATTATATGTAAAGGATAAAAGTGGATACAGAATACAAAATCATGAAAAAGGCCAGCACGGGCCCCTGCATGGACACACCAGAGATGAGGTGCCTAAGAGGAGTCATTTAATCGACCGGCCACATCTACGGTAAGCCCTATATCGGTATATCTTGATCAGGTAAATGGGGTATTCTGGTCAAAATTAGTACAGGTATGTATAGAATGGCCTAACAATTGGTATAAATCACATCAGATAGCATTCGACCTAGTGAAAACCTGCATTTCGAAGTTGACGATGGAGAAACTAAAGTCATCTCGTTTAACATAAAGCTGTGGTGTTAGTTTGCCGTTGGAAAAATATGCAAACATGAAGCAGATCTTACGGAAGCCGATAGGTGCCAGGGTATAGAATCAATATTCATTTAACTGGCGCCCGCCACTTGATTTATGTGGCAACCGCCATATCAATTAACTGGCGGCTGCCACTTATTATCTGGCAGCCGCCATATAAATTAACTGGCGGCTGCCAGTATTATTTTGGAAAGATTTAGAATAGTACGCAAACACGCAGCATCGTTTTTCAAAGTGTATAGGAACATTTGGAAGAGAAATTGTCTTCTACAATTGTTGACAAGCAGAAAAGGAACCTAAAATGTCTCTTTTGCCCAAACTTCGTAATCCTAAATTGGAGGGAGGGGGCTCCGTTCATCCTTCAATTGATCAGTTAATTCATTATTGCATTTTTACCATTCATTACGACCACCAAAAGAGTGGGGTGGGGGCAAATCCGCCAATTAATCTTATTTCACATGTGAAAATAACTTAGTTTGCATGTGAAAATAGCAGAAATTGAACGTTGTTACGTATTTAACAGTACAATCGAAAAACAATAATTTAATGCATGCTCTTAATTGTAAATATATCACATACATATTACTAAGCATTGGGGAGGGATTGCACCCCTTTCATTTTGAGAGAGAGATACATTTATATATAGAGAGAGAGAGGAGTTGAATAACTGGCGACCGCCATATGAAAGGTGAAGATAACGAACAGTGATCAATCTAATAACTCCTATAAGCAATACAAAATAGATAGTTGGACAAACACGGACCCCTGGACACGCCAGAGGTGGGATCAGGTACCTAGGAGGAGTAAGCATCCCCTGTCGACCGGTCACACCCGCTGTGAGCCCTATATTCTGATCAGGTAAATGGAGTTATCCGTAGTCAAAATCAGTGTGCCAAGAACGGCCAAACAATCGGTATGAAACATGTCAGAGAGCATTTGACCCAATGATAGGTTGTATTGACGAACTAGGTCGTTATAACGACCATAGAATTTGCGAAATGCTGACTTCAATCGAGACTGTTGAAACCCCTGTACCATCAACTTGTTTGTCAGTAGCTTGCCTCGATTTAAAAACTGACTATACGCAGAACAAGCTCTAGAATCAGCTGAGAGATATAAACACCATATGCAGGTGATAATGGAATATTGCTACATAAATATAGGAAGTTGACGATGGAGAAGCTGAAATCATCCCTTTTGTCATACAGCTGAGTTGTCAATTTGCAGTTAATGTCAGTCTACTTTCAATAAAATATCTAAGTATGAAGCAGAAGTGGACGACTCTGTGGTGTCTTTTATTTCGAGCTCACAGGGATATATCGAATCGACATATGAATGAAAGTTATCATTGTTAATAGACAAAACGTCGTCGATATATCTAAATGTCGAATTGAAGGCCACAGGAAGAGATTTTTTCTTCTCGGGTAGAGAAGTTTTTGAATAAATTCTGCTTCATATGAATATAGAAACAGGTCAGCTAATAAAGGAGCAGAATTCGTGCCCATGGGAATTCCAACAGACTGTTGGAAGACCTGATCACCAAAGAGCACGAAGATATTGTCAATGAGGAACTCTAGCATATTTTTTATTTCAACTTCAGAGTATCAGAGTGGTGTATAACAAAGTAAGTTTTTGGATGACTGATCACTAGATATGAATATTTCCTTTTTCCATTTTTGTTTAAGAAGCAACTGTCTATGATGTCAAAAAGTCTAGTCTTTAATTTATCGTGATGAATGGTCGTGTATAGTGTTCAAAAGTCATAGGTTTTGATGTTATTGATTTGGGAAAAGTTTTGTGATTTCAAGATTACTGAAAGTTCTTTTTTAGAATCCACACTTGATTAACACCACTTCTGGCATATGTAGTCGCACGGTAAGTTTGAAGTTTCTCCTTCACAGCTGTTAATATTTTCGTGAGGAGCAAAGATAGGAACTTGGTAGAGCAATGTATCTTTGTTTGTAAGGGTTTTTATGTAGTTTAGGAATCCAGGATAGGTACGGTAACTCATATTCATTCGACCCATTGACTGGGATATTAAATGTGTCTAAAACTGAAGCATGGTTTTGAAGAATTTCCTTATAAATCACTTAAATTGAGTGGCGGTCGCCAGTTAATCTATCTGGCGGCTGCCAGTTAAATTAAATGGCGGTCGCCAGATAATAAGTGGCGGCTGCCAGTTAGATTAAGTGGCGGCCGCCAGATAATAAGTGGTGGCCGCCAGTTAAATGAATATTAATTCTATACCCTGGCACCTATCGGCTTCCGTATACATATCGTCGGCTTCCGTTTAGATATCTAATCGACATTATATGAGTAGTTTCCAAAATGCATCGACTATGCGTGTAAAAATATTATGTATGATACGTGAGGGGTTTTGTACGGAAGCCGATAGGTGCCGCGGTATAGAATTAATATTCATTTAACTGGCGGTCACCACTTATTATCTGGCAACCGTCTCTTATTATCTGGCAGTTGCCATATAAATTAACTGGCGACCGCCACTTAATTTATCTGGAAGCCGCCACTAAATTTATACATGGCGGCTACCAATTGCAAAAACAATTTAATTCAAATTGCTGAGTGATTATTTTAGAAAGATTTAGAATGACTAACGTAAACACGAAGCATCAAAGTGTAGGAACAGTCGGAGGAGACAAGTAGAAAAGGAACCTAAAATGTCTCTTGTGCCCAAACCCCATACTCCTAAATTGGAGAGAGGGGGCTCCGTTCGTCCTTCAATTCATCAGTTCATTCATTATTAAATTTTTACCATTCATTACTACCACCAAAAAGAGTGGGATGGGGGCCTATCCTCCAATTAATCTTATTTCACATGGGAAAATAACTTAGTTTGGAATATGAAAATAACAGAAAATGAACGTTGTCAAAAAAGTGGAGAGTCAGCCCCCTGGTTCTACGTGCCTGATACGTTGGTATATTTTAAAATTACACAAAGATTTGCTCGTGTGCGAATCTGTCGACACATAATAAGTGGCGGCCGCCACATAAATTAAGTGGCGACCGCCAGTTAAATGAATATTAATTATATACCCTGGCACCTATCGGCTTCCATAGTTTTGTATTTCGATGCATTTTGATTTTATCTAAGCAATACTTGCCTGGGACAGAGTTTTATGACGTTATCGTCGGTCGGTTTCGTCAAGATCTACAAACTTACATGTAGGTTAAGTGACCCCAGCAACCTTGACTTTAAATCATAAAATTGGTATTGGTTAAGTCAGATATAGGGATCTTCAGAAATGATGAGAGGATGATGGGACCTACAAATTAGTATCAAGGTCAAGTGACTCTAGTGTCAGTCCCAGTTCTAAACTTTATAATCGAGGTCAAAGTCACAAGGTCAGTAGGCGAGGACTATAGAAATTGATATGGATCGAATGCCATGAGTATTTCAATTTCTATTAGGAAGTATTTTTTTTATCCGCTTCATTTTCATTTCAAATATAGATATATTAGGAATCACTGTCTAGTTTGATGGGTATACAACAAAGAAAAATGTGACAATGCGCCCATAACGGCTTCGTCATCCAGGCAGATTCAAGGAACTTCTTTAAATCTTGGCCTTTATGGAGTGCCAAATTACCATAAACTCAAATAATTGAAGATATTATTTGAAGATATCATCAATTCATTTGATGCGCGCAACAATTTAACTAAAGATATCTTCAAATAATTAATGATATCTTCAATTCTAAATTATTGCGTGCATGAATTTAATTGATGATAGCATTAATTCTTCAGCTGAATTGATGCGCGCTTTAATTAATGATCTCTTCAAATGAATTAATGATATCAACAATTGAATTGATGAGCGCTTCAATTCAATTGCGAATATTTGTCAGTTGTTTCCCCTATTTCAAACATAGGTGGCGCAAGACTCGTTTACGTCCTTGTTGACTTCCGGTGTACATAAGATTTATGAGAGATTGTAAGGTTTTTGCATGCAAATAGGTAGCGGGGGTAGACTTCCCGAGACATGAAGCTTTTAAAAAATTCAATTGGTTCATTGTCATCATATGTGACAGCGACAACGATCGTTTTAAGTTCCACTCAGCGTCGTGCGCTATAAACTTCAGTCTTCAGTTAAGTCCCGACTTCACAGAAATATCAGATGACGACTTTATTGCAGAAAGTATTTACGGGGGGGTTAAATACTTCCTCTGTAGATCGTAATATTCTGCATGAATATTTTAAGCTGAAATTTTATCTATTTTTAGTGATACAGTCATCAATGATCTTATAATTCTATGACTCTAACCCCCCCCCCCCCCTTCTAGACTAGATCTATATTCGAACAGGGGAAATTTGAGTCATCAATATATAAACGAAGTATGGTACAAAAATATATTTCAGATGTCATTTAAAAATTTATTTTAGAGCTAACCAAGGTCGTTAAAATATGAAAGAACGCGATTGCTAACAGCACCCCCCCCCCTTCCGCCGTCACTCGGTACGACGACGCGACTGTAATGGAGGGGTGGCTATAATCAGACTGTAACTGTAAGGCAGTGAATATTCCTGGGTCTTGTTTTCGTTTTTGATGACTGGATTGTAAATTAATTTCAACACTTTACTTTCATTGTTAATTTTGTTATAATTCAAAAAGTGTTGTAAAATATTGTTTGACTGAATTTCAGGGAAAACGAGTCTGGATTCTTCAATAGTCAGTACGTATGAAGTGAATCAAAATATGGGATGAAATTGTCAAACTTTCATAACTTATCAAAGTTTGCATTATCATAGTTATGTTGTTATGTCATGTTTATCAACTGACCAACGGAAGTACAGTCCAAAATACATCAAAGAAATGAATACCAGTCCTAGCCTATTTTAGCTGTTGGCGCAAACCAGAAGAAAAATGCATCTCAAGAGATTAAGATATTTCTGAATTTTTTAGAAATAAAATTTGAATCATATCTACTTTTATCAAAATTAAATGCAAATTCATAAAGCTATAAATTTATCCAAGTGAAGTAAATAGGCCTATTGTTCATTGTGGTTTTTATTTTTAAAAATCATTACGTTTTTCAATATTCACTTGTAACTTCGATTTCAATCTGAAGTATGAACACTCAAATTGACCTTCAAATTGAAAAGTGTACTACATTTGTTAAGTGATGTATTTTAGTATTAAATCATTCATATCATGAACTGTCATGGTACATATAAACATGATAAATCCTTATACGTGAAAGTAAACACGGGTCAAATTATGTAGGCCTACATCAGTTTCCTGCAACACCATGGACAAACGTCAGTCGTGCTTTTCAGGCAGAGTACAACCAACTCCTAGTAGATCAATTGATCATAGTATATGGATGGAGACGTGAATTTAGAAGTTGAAAGAAAGCTTGAACTTCCGTCTTAAACTTGCAATCCAAATTGTAATATTCAATTAAAATTTAGAAACTCGAAATTTTGAATCATTATTGTACACCTAGCATATGGGGTAATAAAATTTATTTGACCTGCCAATTCTTATGCTCTCGCTTGCCCTATGGACTAATAAAAAAGTTAATCGCAAGGACTGTTTACCTACCGTGACGTCATCACGTAAGTGATATAAGTTAAAACACGCAAATAAACTGTTAAATGTGAAGTTAAGGGGTGTGATATATATATATATATATATATATATATATATATATATATATATGTACTCTGTATAGGCCTACATGCATGTGCCTTCTCTATCGTGAATTTTATTTCATAAAGAGAAGTTATACATATACATTCACTTTATTACTACACATTTTAACAGCTTAATAATAGAAATTAAGAGATATATGGATATATATTTAATAATTGATATTCTTAATCCTCGATCGAGAGAGAGAGGGGGGGGGTGTCCCGTGTCCGCATCTTATTGTTTTAAACATGCGATTCAACAACTTACAAAGAATTATGATGTATTGTATATTATATATTCAACCTAAACTACTGTTTAAGCATGTAAACTTAATCACGAAGTACTTTATAATGAAAAACGTTCAATGTGTATTGAATGTCTTTATTTAATCGATGTGACAGAGAAAATTCGGTTACAGCTGAAACTCTCAACGTGCTTTCCTTTCCGCCCAAAGAGTCTTGTAATGCGTTTTCTAAGTTCGTCTCTAAGCGCAGTGAGGTCCTACGAACCGTAATCCGCCACCGTTACTAAATATTCAACAACTTTCTAATCTAAACGTGTCCGTCCGAAACAACTTGGACGTTAACGGATCGTGCGCCACCTGTAATCAAGGGCGAGTAATTTGAAGTTGCGAACATTAAATCAATTGACGAGAGCAATAATTGAATTGATGCGCGCATCAATTCATTAGATGAGAGCAATAATTGATTTAATGCTCACATTAATTCAATTATTGCTTTCTTCAATTGAATTAATGATATCTTTAATTCAGTTGAAGAGAGCAATGCTTCTTTTAGAGAGAGCAACTATATAATTAAAGATGTCTTCAATTCAACTTATCCACAATTGAATTAATTGTCTCTTTAATTGAATTGTTGCTCTCTTTAAAAGCCGATAGGTGCCAGGGTATAGAATTGATATTTATTTATCTGGCGGCCGCCACTTAATTCATATATGACGGCTGCCAATTGCAAAAGCAATGTAATTCGTATCGCTGAGTGATTATTTTGGAAAGATTTAAAATAGTACGCAAACACGCAGCATCGTTTTTCAAAGTGTATAGGGACAGTCGGAGGAGAAATTTTCTTCTACAATTGTTGACAAGCAAAATAGGAACCTAAAATGTCTCTTTTGTCCAAACTTCGTACTCCTAAATTGGAGGGAGGGGGCTCCGTTCATTCTTCAGTTGATAAGTTCATTCATTATTACATCTTTACCATTCATTACTACCACCAAAAGAGTGGGGTGGGGGCCAATCCGCCAATTAATCTTATTTCACATGTGAAAATAATTATAGTTTGCATGTGAAAATAATAGAAATTGAACGTTGTCAAAAAAATGGAGGATCAGCCCCTTGGTTCTACGTATTTAACAGTACAATCGAAAAACAATAATTTAATGCTCTTAATTGTATATATATATATATATATCACATACATATTACTAAGCATTGGGAGGGATTGCACCCCTTTTATTTTGAGAGAGAGATAGGGAAAGAGAGAGGAATTGAATAACTGGTGACAGCCATTTAAATGATTTAATTTGAGTCTCGGTCGCCATATAAATTAAGGATATGCGGGACGATGATCACGTGATGATTGTGAATTAGAACCGGACGCAGCGTAGTTAGAGCTTCCCGAGAAAAATCACAATGCTCTACCGCAAACTCCCCGTCGAGGCCTCATTACGTCACCTACGAATAGAGCAAACGAACTCTGGTGGAAGTTTGTGCTCTACCGACACACTATATGACGTCACAATAAAAAAGTACGTCACGACGTTGTACCGCGGGGGAAATGTCGTCATATTTTGTCGTAATTTGCTACCGCTGTCAAGTGTCATGTGTAAATCTGTTGATTGAATTTTCTTGTCAAATGATAATTTTTATTTCTACTTCATATTGATTATAAGTCTCCCTTTTCATACACATTGTATATATTATATATACAGTATGCGCCACAGTAATTTTGATAGTATAGCCTATAAGTCACTGAAATCGCTCCTACATGTACATGCAATTTGAATTTAGGCATTTACAAAAGGAAAGTCAATCGTACGTAAACAATGAATCGGTGCAAGTGTAAGATGATGATCGTTTGTTGGTATTTACTATAGTAGTGTGAAAATAGAACTGGATACTCATTTCACCGAATCTTGCTTGGAAAACGTACGAACTATTCTGGTGCTTTTATAATCGATCATTGTTTGCGAAAAATACCCCACCCCCACCCCATATGCCGAAGATCGATACTTTGGTCAAATATTAACGTCCATGCTAGGAATGTTCAATTTTCCCAAGCATTTTGATATAAATCTAAATACGCTTTATCTCTCAAACTATTTTATATTACAATTTATTTTTACTAACTTTACGAAACACTGCTGCGAAAATGGTAACTAATGTAATAAATATGATACACATCGGAAAGTATGCGAGAAGCAGACGTGTGAAAAAGAAAAAAGTGCAAAGTCACAACGTGTGCGACACATAAATTCCTTGAAAAATAGGATGGAGACGATCGAGTCAAGAGACATTAGCTACCCTGGCCGCGGAAGTACTGTTGATCTTGTAAACGAAGTAGTAGCTTATATTGACGTTAACTAGATCTAACCCCGTGGTTTGAAGGAAGACGAATTGTAGAGCTAGAGGTTTTGTCCAAAGTCATGTATAATATATACATGTATATTTAAAAAAGATTAAAATTTTAATTTGTTTCATTAACTCAATTTTTGTTCCATGATCATGAAAATTCTAAATATTTCAATAGATTCAAAACAAATGTAGTTTCTAACAATGTATTCCAAAACAGGCACAAAGAATTAGGCTGCCCCCCCCCCCCCTCCCCTGTCTTTGACAGTGAGCTTTTTTTTTAATTGTAGTGCAAATAAATTGAGACTGTCCCCTCCCCCATTACTTTTAACAGTAGTTGTAGATGAAAAGAGTATAAGCTTGAAAGTTATTATCAAAAACATATTCCGCCAACCCTAACCCCAAGTGAACATATCAGTGAATAACTTCAAGGACGCCTACCTCAAAATCAATATTAGCTTCATCCCTTCATATTTCTACAGGAAGTTAGGTATATGAATATCTTTTAATTGCAGTGTTTGCAAAAAAATTAATTGACAGGTTTTTGAAAAGTACTTCATTTAGTATCTGGACTACCCTGTTTTTAAGTACTAATTTCCACCCCAAATCCTTAATTTTTCCCAATTTCTTATTATACGGTTATATTTAAGCATGTTATTATTATTTATTTTATATTTTGCATATATTTTAAAGATTATTGTAAAAGATATATATAAAAATTCCATCAAATTATTTTTTTGAAATGAAAATCGGAATGATCTTGTAAAATTCACAAGTTTCGAAAAGGGGGATAATTCAAAGCTTATTATCTCCCTTGTATACCTAGAAAGTGGCCATGAAATTTATACACATTGTAAAGGACATCCTGATGGTGCTTCATGAAAAAAAGAAAAAATATTCATTGACGAGTTATTTTTGGCCACATCGTCCCGCATGTCCTTAAAGAGAGCAATAATTGAAGTGATGATATCTTCAAATAATTGAAGATATCTTCAATTATTTTAGTTTATGTTAATTTGGCGCTCCATAGGCCTTCTAGTACCCTTAGTTTTATCGTTAGGATGATGTTTATTTCATGTTCAATGACCAGTGTCACATCCAGAATTTGTTAGGGGGGGGGGGGGGGGGTGGCGGCGGCAATAGACTGGGAGCTCCAGAGTTTTGAGGTTTTTTTAAAATGTTATTTTTAATATTAAAAACATTATTAAAGCAATATAAAAGCTAGAACTGACGGTAAATAAAGTGAAAAATAAAAGAAGAATTTGTGATGGAAAATATTTATAATAATTAGCCTAATTTATAGGCCTAATCATGATTTTAAAATGCATAGGCCTATGCAATAAAAGGAAATACATATATTTGAAACGGCGGATTCTGAGGATAATTTCCCGTTCTCACGGTAATTCCCGCTTCCCTGGTTCATAATAAGCCTTTTGATTTTACAAAATGCTGAACTCCTCATAACATATGCTATATGCTTACAACATTTTCCGTTCCATTCCGTTTTCCGTTCTTAGAAACATCCACTATCGTTGGAGAACGAGACTCGTGGCTTTTTCTGACTGTCACATCGGTGATGCAGTCTTGTAGTTCTATAGCTGGTGAGTTCTGTCCCAATATTTCCACCAAAATCTATAAAATCCACTTTTTTTCGTCGTTTTAAAAAAAGTGCACATATATGTGTACATTTTAAAAAGTACCCATTTTTAGTCTTGTCACTCTTTGATCACTCGTTTTGGGGACGGGGACCAGACTACACATGATACACCCTTTTTAAAATGACGAAAAATGCGGATTTTATTTATATAATTTATTTATAAGTCGGACACAAATAATGCAAAACTTCAATTTATTATTCGGGAACAAATAATACAAAACTTCAATATCTGACAACCGAGCCCCTGTGGTTTCAATGGGTGTAAATAAGCACAGGAGTTTGAAATTTTATCAATAAAGTCAATAAAATTCACTTGATTGACTAAACCATGAGCTATGCGTTAGCATAGCGAACAGGAATGAAACGCCGTTTTGGAGAAATCTCGAGTTTCGCTTTGAACCGCTGCACAATGAATATAACTCGTAAGTATTTATCACTAACAACATTTGCCTACTTAAATTTGCCTCTTAACCCCTCTCTAATGCTGTCAGTATCCACTTTATTCGGTTCCGTGTAAACATACGTCACATTCACTCCGGGCCTGACATTTTAGTATTCCTTATAATTTAAAGTTAAAAAAAATAAAATAAAATGTTATTAATCCTTCCACATATTTTTTTAATCAAATGAAATAAATCACAACATATAAAATCCTCAGTCATATCAATTATTATATTTTGAGGTCAGAAACTATGTTCAGAGTTTAAAAACAAAGGGCGATAATTGTGTAGAAAGTTGCATGTGCGGGAAATCATTGGATTACAAAAATGTCAGGCCCGGAGTGAATGTGACGTATTACAATGGGTCCTCGGTAAAGTCAATGTTTACACGGAACCGAATAAAGTGGATACTGACAGCATTAGAGAGGGGTTAGGAGGCAAATTTAAGTAGGCAAATGTTGTTAGTGATAAATACTTACGAGTTATATTCATTGCACGGCGGTTCAAAGCGAAACTCGAGATTTCTCCAAAACGGCGTTTCATTCCTGTTCGCTATGCTAACGCATAGCTCATGGCTTGGTCAATCAAGTGAATTTTATTGACTTTATTGATAAAATTTCAAACTCCTGTGAAATAAGTAAGTAATTTATTTCCAATTTTGGGCCCAAAAGATAGATGAAAAATAAAATTTACAAGTTCATGATAATTCAACTTTTCTTAGTAATGAACAGCTATATATATATATATATTCTATATAATTGGCAAATTTTTCAATAATATAAAAAATGTTACATTTGTTGCTCATAAGCCAGATAAATTTTTGTCTATTATACAGGTTTATAAAATTATTGCACAAAATGTTCATGGACTCTATGAACGGTTTTCTTAAGTGTTGGTATACTATGCAGTCAAATACGAAATGGAATGGGTGTGTTCAGAATTCAGCCAGTAAGTGGTAACGTACCACCATGCACCATGGAATATGTACCAGTGGTACATTTTCTTCACAATGGAATATACCCTGAACAGTTTGGCATATACCAATGGCACTGACTACCAATTTTACCAATAGTAGACCAATTGCCACAATGGTAATACTATTAATTTGTTAAAATGTTGATAACAGACAGATTTAAAGCTGTATGACCCGATGTTCATGTATTATTTTTGTACATTATTACTTTAAAGCAGATTAATTACTTTATAAAGTTATTAATAACTTTCCCTTAATTACATGCTTGAAAACATCTGCATGTAAAAGAAAACAGTGAGAATATTATTTAGAAAGTAAATATATAAATCATCCCATAATAGACGTCACGTCTATAAATAGACCCACGCATGTCAGGGGAATCCCAACATGATGTATTAACTCATAAGCAACTGTCTAGTTTTAAGGCTGAAAGAGCGTAAAACAACAAATTACTAAGAGGTATTTAATATTTTATTTCTATTAAACTTATGGCACGTTACTGTTGTAACAAAATACATAGCTTTACACAGATAAGACCACCAATGATCTGAAAGTTTGAACTGGTCACGTGACTGTCACTTGAAATAGCAGAGTGACGCGGTTATTTGTAAACATAGATTTAAAATCTAATAATTCGGGTTAAAACAGGTGAAATAACTTACTTACTTAGTCCTCTTCACACTGGTCAGTGCATAAGGCTTCCACAGCTGCTCGCCATCTGTCTCTGTCTTGTGCCTTTCTTTCCACCTCTCTCATTGTTATTCCAATTGTTTTCATTTCTGCTTCTATGTTGCTGAACCAAAGAGTATATTTGTCCGCTCAAAACATCAATAGTGTGATCAGCTGCTTCAGTTTCTGTAGCAACGGTTTTTTTACGTGGTGAGGGAGCTAGCCTCACGCACAACCCTCCTCCTCTTGCACCCGGGCTTGGGACCGGCGTTGGCGGAGTTTAAAACAGGTGAAATAATGTATGTTATTATACCTCAGTGTGAGAATTCTATGCAACGCGTAATCTGATTGGTTTAGACAGTCACGTGCCTGGGATGACAAAACTTCATATCTCCCTCTCAGGCATCATATCTCCCTATCATTTTTCATCCCTTGGGCAGCCTCGTACATTTTCCACAAATTCAACGTCAAAGACGACGAAATGTATTGTGATGTCACAATAAGTCTGAGTCATTCTACTTCCATAGATTGTAAGGCACAAATTATGCGGGTCTCAGATACACAGTTAAATCGCCTGGTTTGAGTTGATACAAAAGCAAGCAAGTAAATCAGCATTCAAGGAGAATGGAAATACAAAAACTGGTTATCATATTGTATTTCGCTGTTTGTACCTTCTAATACGTTGACGCGCGTTACTGTGAGGGCAATCTCAGCTACCTACATGTACAATGTATAGATGAGCGGATTCCAATCTCAAATGCAATTTTGTGGTCTTGCTTTGTTTCGGTATAATAAACAATTTATTGCATGATAGTGAGGGAGATATGAAGATTTATTCACCCAAGAAAAAGCATATTTCCCTCGGGTGTTGCCCTCGGGAAATATGATTTTTCTTGGGTGAATAAATCTTCATATCTCCCTCACTATCATGCAATAAATGTATAATATGTCATACAGCGCGTTTTTATGAGATGGAAAAAAATATATTGTAATTCGGACCATACAGCTTTAAATTAGTATCAAAGTGCTGCATCAATCGCGCACCATCAACAACTAATAACGGATTATACTTGTCTATGCATCACTTGAGCTCTTCCTTCCAGGAGATTACTCGGTGGTGTTGACTTCAAGATTGATTTTCGTCTTACCAGGACAATCTACAAGTGCATGATTCTCACAAGTTGATGCACAGTTTAAAGCAATTGGCCCATGACCAACTCTAGACTCACAAATCGTTTAAAAGTTTGTATGTATATATTCTTCATTACATACTAGACTAGATATTATAAAAGAAGTTTTAATCAATTAAGGGACAAGATTCTTATATCCTTAAAATCTTAAATTCTCCTTCATTTTGTGTGACTGTTGATGCACTGAAAGTGAAAATTGAATGGGGTAAATACTTTTGCAAGTCTAAGACATAAAAGTGTTATTTACTTTCAGATATAAATTTAATCGTTAATTTTTCTTTAAAAAGTTGGTAGCTCCTGTTGTCAGGGATAAGGGGGAAATAGATTCCCCAAACCCAGGATCTCCGAACAGTAGATCTAGCCGCTATGTTAAATATATATATAACACAGAAAATGACCGTGACATCAATTACCTATGCTTCCCTCACCCTAGACTGTCTGCAAAAATGGTTACAATCTGACAGCAAATTTTATTGTAACCATTGGTATACCAATGGTACATGTACATGTAATATACATTACCAATGGTAACCCCTACAAACCGAACGCACCCAAGATTCTGGATTCTGTTTTAGGATGAATGCACCAGTACCATGATATCCATTTGTTTGCCTATAGTCTGCAAGTGACACAGCAGTATGTACATAGCATTGCATGATGTCCATTCGTTTGCCTATAGGTTGCAAGTGACATGGCGGTATGTACACAGCATTGCATGATGTCCATTCGTTTGCCTATAGCCTGCAAGTGATGTGGCGGTATACACACAGCATTGCATGATGTCCATTCGTTTGCCTATAGCCTGCAAGTGACGCGGCGGTATGTACACAGCATTGCATGATGTCCATTCGTTTGCCTATAGCCTGCAAGTGACGCGGCGGTATGTACACAGCATTGCATGATGTCCATTCGTTTGCCTATAGCCTGCAAGTGACGCGGCGGTATGTACACAGCATTCTCACAGGTCTTGGATCTTGTCTGACAGTACAGGGTATAACATTAAACATCCTGCTACCTTCTGCTGACTAATGCCTGCTTACAGCATACTGATGACGTGATTTCTCATTTCATATTGTTTAAGCACAGCACGCTAAGTATTTTATTTTATTTCTACTGTTGATTTCATATTGTTTAAGCACAGCACACTAAGTATTTTATTTTATTTCTACTGTTGATTTCATATTGTTTAAGCACAGCACGCTAAGTATTTTATTTTATTTCTACTGTTGATTTCATATTGTTTAAGCACTGCACATTAAGTATTTTATTTTATTTCTACTGTTGATTTCATATTGTTTAAGCACAGCACGCTAAGTATTTTATTTTATTTCTACTGTTGATTTTGCATCTGCAATCACCAGCAGAATTGTTTTGTCATAACAAAACTTGTTTTTACCATTTCAATCATTGCAGTTTTGAATAGCACCGGTGCTATATGCTACTCACATCATGTGAATAATGAACAAAGGTAATGGATATTAAAAACCAGCATGATTTATCCTGTGTATTGTGAGTGAAGTTTAGTTTGCAATATCATAAATATTATCAGGGAAAAAAATTATTTCATTTTGGAAAAAAGATGCATTAATCATGTTTTTAAAATCAGTTAGTATTCATACATGGATTTAAAATATGTACCTGTTAAAGGGACTGATTCACGATTTCCCCCCAAATTTTTGTTTTTCACTTTTAAGTGATCAAAATTTACAGCGTAATATGTTTAGAAGGTTTCACAAAAAAATTAAGGCTAATAACGGGTTATATATCAGGACAGAAGCTCATTATAGTTTTGAAAACAAAGATTGAGGTGTGTTATTGTTTAAAAAGTTTTCGAAATCAATGATGTTTATTATATATCACTTGAGGTAAAATGTGTCATTTAAAAGTTAAAATTTTGAGAATGTACAAAATGAAGATGCTTTGAATTACAAAACATTTCACTGGTTTGTTTGTTTACATAAAAAAGACTCGAGTCTTTGTTTACATAAGACAGAATTAAAGCTAAGATATTGCTCTTATCCTTGCATTCAGAAGGACCAAATTTTGGTTCTCAACATTAAAAATGTTATATTTTTGATTTTTAACATAAAAAATGAAAAACATTTTTTTCCGAAAATCGTGAACCAGTCCCTTTAACACATAACAGCAATTTTATGCACCTGCTTTAACACGTAACAGCATTTTTATGCTTCTACATTAACATATAACAGCATTTTTATGCTGCTTTAACACATAACAGCTTTTTTATGCTCCTGCTTTAACACATAGCAGCATTTTTATGCTCTTGTTTTTACATATACAGCAGTTTTATGCTCCTACTTTACCACATACAGCATTTTTATGCTCCTGCTTTAACACTTACAGCATTTTTATGCTCCTGTTTTAACACATACAGCATTTTTATGCTCCTGCTTTAACGCTTACAGCATTTTTATGCTCCTGTTTTAACACACAGCATTTTTATGCTCCTGCTTTAACGCTTACAGCATTTTTATGCTCCTGTTTGAACACATAACAGCATTTTTATGCTCCTGCTTTAACACATACAGCATTTTTTGTTCCTGTTTTTAGCTCACCTGAACGTCTGTTAAACTTTTCACATTTATGACTTCTTCTCCAGAACCACTGGGCCAATTTCAACCAAACATGGCCAAAAGCATCCTTGGGTGAAGGGCTTTCAAGTTTGTTCAAATGAAGGGCCATGTCCCTTTCAAAGGGGAGATAATCACAAAAATGCAAAAATAGGGTGGGGTCATTTAAAAATCTTCTCAAGAACCACTGGGCCAGAAGAGCTGAAATTTACCTGAAAGCTTCCTGACATATTGCAGATTCAAGTTTGTTCAAATCATGGCCCCCGGTGGTAGGATGGGGCCACAAGGGGGGATCAAAATTTTACATACAAATATATAGGGAAAAACTTTAAAAATCTTCTTCTCAAGAACCACTAAGCCAGAAAAGCTGAGATTTACATGAAAGCTTCCTGACATAATGCAGATTCAAGTTTGTTCAAATCATGGGCCCCGGGGGTTGGATGGGGCCACAATAGGGGATCAAAGTTTTACATACAAATATATAGGAAAAATCTTTAAAAATCTTCTTCTCAAGAACCACTGAGTCAGAAAAGCTGATTTTTACATGAAAACTTTCTGACATAGTGCACATTCAAGTTTGTTCAAATCATGGCCCCCGGGGATAGGATGGGGCCCCAATGGGGGATCAAAGTTTTGCATACAAATATATAGGGAAAAACTTTAAAAATCTTCTTCTCAAGAACCACTAAGCCAGAAAAGCTGAGATTTACATGAAAGCTTCCTGACATAATGCAGATTCAAGTTTGTTCAAATCATGGGCCCCGGGGGTTGGATGGGGCCACAATAGGGGATCAAAGTTTTACATACAAATATATAGGAACAATCTTTAAAAATCTTCTTCTCAAGAACCACTGAGCCAGAAAAGCTGATTTTTACATGAAAACTTTCTGACATAGTGCACATTCAAGTTTGTTCAAATCATGGCCCCCAGGGATAGGATGGGGCCACAAGGGGGGATCAAAGTTTTACATACAAATATATAGGGAAAAACTTTAAAAATCTTCTTCTCAAGAACCATTGGGCCAAAGAAGTTGACATTTACATGAAAGCTTTCTGACATAGTGTAGATTCAAGTTTGCAAAGGTTAGTTTGGGCCATAATAGGGACTAAGGTTTTACATGCAAATATATATGGAAAGTCTTCAGATATGGGCCAAGGTGACTCAGGTGAGCGATGTGGCCCATGGGCCTCTTGTTACACGTACAGATCCTGTGGGAATCCGGGTTAGAATAGGTCCTCAGTACTTATTGCACGTCGTAAGAGGCGACTAAATGGGGCGGTCCTTTGGATGAGACTGCAAAAACTAAGGTCCCGTGTCACTGCAGGTTGTTGTTGTTGTCAGTTCCTTTATATTTATGTGCAGATGTACGGGTATTGTCCACACTAGTGGGCCCCCTTCCAAGTATCTGGATGGCTGCACGCATGTCAGATCTCACCTCATATCTCCATTTTTTCCGATCATGAGGGTCGGCAGTAGAGAGCTTCCATTCTCTTTGATCTTTCTCCATCAGCTCTCTTCATGATAGCATTGGCCGACCAACTCTATGTCTATCAGGAACTTGTACATTGAGAGCACACTTGACTGCACTGCTGGATCTAACAACGTGGCCATACCAGCGGAGTCTCCTTTTCCTTAAGATGAGGTTGAGGTTATCGATACCAAGCCGCACCAGCAATTCAATTGAATCTACAGTGGCCATATCTTCTGGCTTGATGTTGCAGATCTGTCTTATCATGGCCCTGTCATTGCACTGTAGACAATGAAGATTTGGCTTAGTCAGTGCCCAGGTCTCACTGGCATGTAGCATAGCGCTCCATACACAAGTGTTATACACTCAACCACAGGTCTTGTACGACAGGTGGAGTGATGTCAGGACCGGTAGCAGCTCCTTGAACTTCTTCCAAGCGGTCTTCACACGCGTAGTGGTTGCAAAGTCACAGCCACCAGCTGCGGGAAGCATGTCTCTGAGGTAACAGAAAGAACCTACAACCTCCAACTTGTCCAGACCAACTTGGACATCACTCTACGGCCTGCCGTCAAGAGGGTGAACCATTCCCCTGCATCTTGAGCATCTAAAGTCCACTCTTCCACACCAAGTTTTTGCAGTGCCCACCAGATCACCTTCCGAGGAACACGGTCAATTGCCTTTTCAAGGTCCATGAACGCCATATAGAGCCGTTTATTTACTGTAAGATCTTTTTCTTGCAGCTGCCGAACAACAAATATTGCGTCATGCAGTTGTACCTCTGCCAGGGACGAAGTCAAACTGGGAGTCATCGATTGTCACCAACTGCCTAATGAGGCTGTCCACAATCCTCTCCAGGACTTTCATGACTTGTTCTGTCAGCTTGAGTCCATGGTAGTTGCCCCTGTCCAGAGCATCACCCTTGCTCTTGTAGAGGCAGACAATGAAGCTCTGCTCCCAGTCAGTGGGGACCTTGCCATCACGGATGATTGAGGATGCAAGGTCACAGATCATGGATACACCTGTGTCACGTGGGACTCTGATCATCTCCACTACTATTCCCCATGATCCAGCTGCTTTACCTAACTTCATCTTGAAGATGGTCTTTTTCACCATATCAATTGTGATTGGGACAGGTGGCCCTTCCAGTGGTGGTTCATCGGTTAGGTGTTCAGGATGACTGGTCCCAGTCAAATTCCACATTAAGGAGCCTTCATAATGCTCTAGCCAAGCTTTCTCCTTTGCTTCTTGGTTCAATGACATCTCACCTACGTCATTCTTTACTGGTTGTCGCCCACAACATCAACATTCTCCCTTCGCATCTGGTTTGCAAGGCGGTACACCTCTGAAGACTTGGTATCTATGTTTTCGTATATCTGCTTTTCTGCCTCATAGGGAGTATGATGAACTGCTTGTCTAGATGTATGCTTGGCCACAACATACTCTGATCTTGTGCCATTTCCAGACTCCCAGGCTTTATAAGCTAACCTTTTAGCTGTGATGGTTTGTTCCACAAGGTTTTTCCACCCCCAAGTTTCTCGTCACCATCGGTTGGATCATGTTATGCTACACACCTTCTCGGTTATCTTCAGGAAACCTGTTTTGAGGTTAGCCCAGATTTCCTCGGTAGTGGCTCTAGCTCCCCTTGCTGAGGCCAATACATGCAATTCAAATGCTTCCTGGAAGTATTTGCAAGTTGCTTGATCCTCATGAGTTTCCAGACTTTCAGGCGAGGTGTGGCATGATGAAGATCCCTCCCTGCTCAAAAGCCATAAGCGCCAAGCATAGGCCTAAATTTTGCAGCCCTTCACCGGCAATGGTGACGTTTTCATGTGAGTGAAATATTCTCGAGAAGGACGTAAACAATCTACAATCAATCAACACGTGCAGAATTTTTATGCTCCTGCTTTAACACATAACAGCATTTTATGCTCCTGTTTTAACACATACAGCATTTTTATGCTCCTGCTTTAACACATAGCAGCATTTTTATGCTCCTGCTTTTATCGCATACAGCATTTTTTTGCTCCTACTTTGATAGCATACAACAAGAAATCTGGACAGGATGTAATAAAAAAAACCCACTGCATTAGTGATTTCTTTTTTACTATGGATGTTTGAAGGGGTCTTCATATCTCTGTAACCATGTGCAGATTCTAGTGTAAATCTGTAGGTTTGGTGCAGGTCACTAAGATATGCTGGAGATCTATGGATGAGGCTTTAATTTACTAGCAAGAGGGTACATTCTTCGGCAGATGTTTCTAAGTGAATAGTTATTGAACTTGTCAAAGCACATGTTTCAGAAGTGGTGTTTTATAATCGGGTAACATGATTTAATACTGTATTTTCCTCGCATGTTGAATGTGGATTGTCAAGTACTCTCCATAAATAACCATTGAATAAATCTAATCTGTGAATATCTCTGTTTCTGACCTACACTAACAGTCTGGAACTGTAGATGTTGAAAAAAATATGCTGAAGAATTTGTGATAAGGCTATGAAAGTTTCCATACAAATTTGTCAACAGTTGTGTGCTGTCTCAGTCAGCTCTCAAATATGTGTAGCACAAAAAAAAAGGGGGGGGGGTGAGGATTGATTACCCCAGTATCCTGTCCATAAGTTAAGTCTCACAAAAAGTTTAACCAGTAGTGACCTTATAAAATCACCACATACTTTTACTCAATTATGTTAGCTTGGGGCTTACATTGTTGTATCTCTCTTAATTATACACCTTACCCTCTTAATTTGTACATTTACTAGCATGTACGACAACATATTTAAGAGTTCAATTTCAGTTTTTAAAATACAAATGTTAGTGCTTCATGAAAAGTGTGCCAGCATGATAAGTGTTGCAGTTCATACCCTCAAGTGTTTTAAAAAATGAAATTTATTTTTCGATTTACATTCTAGCTACTTAAAATTTCTGTCAGAGCCATGTTTAGGTGTGTTGTATTTATTAAGATTTGTATGCACATTAATAATGTTCACAACTACAGTGCATTGATGAGGAAATGGCTATAATTACTATTTGTAAAAATACCAAAAACAAAAACATCTGAGGTGTGAATATATGCACAAATGTACTCCTCTATATACTTTTTGTGACAGATATCAAAGTGAGGGGGGAAATGTGCTCCTCGGGGAAAAAAAGAAAAACAAAGCTGGGGACCACAATTTTGCTGATGGTTCGATAAGTGTACATATTGTGTTATTGTAGCGGGGTTGATATTTTAGTACCTTTGGCAATAAAGAAAGTGAGCTAAATAATCTGCCCCAAAAATATGAAAATCTCTATTCATTATCATAGAAAATACTATGCCATGTTGTACTGCACTCAATTAATTCACATTTTTTATGCTAAAGAAGTTAATTAGTTCATCAGCTCCAATTGTGCAAAATTTTTAATCCACAAAAGTAATATATACATGCAGTTTTAATACCTGTTTTAAATCTTTAGTAATACAAATCAACACCAGCCATTAATTTGATGTATTCATTTTGTTTTTACTGATTTTTAATGGTTACAGTACAATTTCAATATTTAACTTGCTAAGAGACAATTGCTAGGTCCCAATACACACTGCAGAGAAGTCATTGTATGGTCACAATATTGAGGACTGTACCTTTAATAATTCCTTACTTCTTTGTTCTGAAAAGATATTAATTACAAAATATATGGAGACATATTTAAATGATTGTTCAATATTTATAACAAAATAGCCAGATTTACATTAAACCCGAACAACGCTTCTAATCATTGTTCAGATTTATCAATTATGTATTTCAAATATTTATGACTGTAAAGGCCCTAGTTCTAGTGGATTGTTTAACACTGTGAGAGATACTGGTAGACTTGATGAAGTTAAATATTCACCGGGTCCTTTATTGCTTCATGTTTTTAACACTTGGTTTATCTGTAGTTTCAGATGGATGGCTGAATAAGAAGTTTAAAAGATAAGCCCACTGAAGTATTGTGTCCAGAGCCTAATCTCACGCAGGTAGGTTTACCTGCACACAACGGCGTTTATTCTGGTCGTTAAGTAATCAGCCAATGGAGATTTAATATTGTTTTATCGTTGAGCTGATTTATTGGGGAAATAGCTTTGGATGGAGTGTGGATGGTTGTGGTATTTTTTTTTCCAGAAATTAATATAATTACAGGATTTATCATTCTTGGGAATATATTTTGAAGGTAAGGAGTGTTATCATCTTTGCATCGTTTACTGCTGCAATATTTAAATTATTGTTGCAGATTTCTTCAGGGTGATGTTAAATTTTGGGGATGCTGTAGCTCAACATTTCAACCCTACTTACAAATATGTGTTAAATCTATCTTTAAAATTCTGCAGTTGAATTGGTAATGAGCCAGATCAATGTAGCTGATAATTTATAAAGTTTTGCAGTTGTTGTGTTTGTTCATACAGTGCATATTTTAGCATTGCATTTGTAGGATTACTAATAGAAACAAGGTTTTTCAGTAGGTTTATGGATCTGTACATTTATTTTGAACAATGAGTTCAGGTGATGGAGATTTTTGTAATATGTATTTTTCTTGGTTCATGGATGCATTTTTCAAAAGAAATATATTTTTAGACATCCAGAATTCACTAGTAACATTTCACTGACAAGGTATTGATGTTTCCATTATTCAAGCCTCTATGTAATTTATCTAAGATTTAAATAAATTTCTCATTTTTGAAAATGTGTGAGGGTATGAACTGCAATGCTTCATGCTGACATACTTCATAAAGTGTTAGTACTTCAGGAAAAGTATACCAGTGTGAAGCACTGGGAAGTTCATGTACTCTTGTATTTTCAAAATCTAATGAAACTTATTTCCTTAGTAATATTTACATTTTTTCTTTTCTGTCAGAATTCCCAGCTGTTGAAATAGACATACATGTACTATATCTGTCAACATGTACATGCATGCATTGCTCAAAAGTCACAACTACATCAGATTCATCGCTATCATTACAATTGGTAAAGATATTAAAGACAAAGACATTGGAAATTTAATGTAAATACATTTGTATTTGCCTTTAGTTTACAAAATTAACTGACATCCTTATTCAGTGATCAGCATACTTTGATATACTGTAATAAATGTTGTGGTACAGTTTTAAATACAAATTTTGATTGCTTCAAAGTAAAAGGTGTGTATCAATAATATTTAAGTTAAATATAGGTAGATGGATGGAAAGATTATTTTGAGCATTAGAATACATTTTACATACAACAAACTAATGGTATGCATCTTTCTGTTTTCCACAATTTTGTTAGACATTTATTATGCTTTATATGGACATTAAAGTTGTGCTTCTCAACAAATTGCTTTAACATAATGTCTGATCTAGCTTTTCAACAAGTTCCATGAAAGAAAAACTGTCAAAGGGAGATTTCAAATCAAAGATGAATTACAGCAAATGCTTTGTGTGAGCTTCAGTTGTGTATTTCAATTTGAAAAAAAGTCTGAATCCTAGCTTGTTTGCACCTTTTGATGGTGTGTAATGTGTTAAGAAAGACAGCTGATATATCTTACAATATTAAGATAGGAACGTCTTTGACATTTGGGGTGGTTTTGGGGGGGAAAAGTTCTCTCCATTGTCTACAACTTTACAGGTACATGTATTTTAAGAAACAATTCATTATCAAAGTGAAAACATGAATGTCCATTGTAGTTTGTGGCTTATAATTTACAAGGAGTTTTATCAGATCCCTGAATGATTACATATTACTCGATCCACCTTTTGTTCAGTCAAGTCTCCAGATTAATCTTATGCAATTCCTGTTTGTTTTGCTCAGCTGGGACAAGTCTTGTATACAAAATCCTGTAGTTAGGCACTAGTCACACCCAACACAGTCCTTCAAAAGTGCATAGGAAACACTCATTCTTATTTCACTGAAAATTCACTTCCTGTCCAGATTTTTGGCTGTGTTACAGCAAAGGAACATATCAATTTTATAAATGTGTGCAGGACTCGTTCACACAAATGTGCATCAAATTTCACTTCATCCACTGTGAAGAAAGTAAGTAATTTTATACTATAATCACACCACAGTATGTACTCATCCTGAATCAAGGACATTTGATCAAGGTCAAGGTCTATAGGATTAAAAAGTTAAAAGATAATTGTTCAGACTACAACTGTCTTCTTGAGAGATATTACCGACTTACAGTTGATACAAGGATTTCTAATAGATTGAAACTGTGTGTCATGACCCAGAACATTTCTGTAGTCCATAACGTTAATGTGGACTGATATTGTAAGTTCATATCAGGCAGATCTGTATGTAGTGTGTCTTTACATTAATGTCAGTTAGACAAAGTCAAGGTAACTGGTCAATTTTCTTATCATAGAGAGAAAGTAAAAGCTCAAGTATGGCAAAAGAGATACTTCATTGTCACTGAACCATAGTCTTTTGGCAGAAATCAAGGTCAGTTAGAAAAAAATTGTCCAGGGCAGTTTTGTAATGGAGAAACATTAGAACAAATTAACTGCATTTGAAGCAAGTGGGTATTTTTTTTTTATCTGGGTCAGAGTTAGACCCCTTTCTATATTTACGGTATCACAGAGTTTGGGACCAAAACAGGCTTTATGAGCCCCTGTGATTGAAACCATTCACTTTGATGAATTTGAAAGAATCATGTAATCATTGCAACTTTTTGTGTTTGATACTGAATTGACTGTTGGGTCCATTATATATATAAAATTGGTCTTTTGTACAGCAAAGGGCTAAAAGGTCATTCTGGGTTCTTTTATTTGAAATATAAACCACAGATAGTGACCAAGGTATCTGACATTAAAGCTGAACCATTACAATGCAAAAATTGAATACTGCACGGACATTGAAAACCAATCTTAAATGTTAGTTTAACTCGATAAACTTAGGTACAGATAAATACAACTATATGTACAGGTAGCCAACCTGTCTAATTAAAGTGTTTAACACTCTCTTTTCCTTCTCCTGTCCTTCTCTGTCTCCCCCCTCCTCCCCTTCTCTCTCTGAATATTTGAAATTTAAAAAAAGAATTCAATCTATAAATTTTTTTTGTCAATTTTTAAAGGAGACAGTTTTGGAAATTTGTTGCAGTTTCCTGTAACATGTAATTACAAGTAAATATCAAGTTTGATGTTTGTTATTTTATGGGGGTTCCATGTTTTTACGGAGTAGAAAAATGGCATTTAAAGGAACATAAACCTTACATATATTTATCAAGGTCTATAGGATATTTTAGATATTGCAGTATCATTAATGTGACTAAATTCAAGAACTGACAAGAAAGACTGCATCATAGAAAATAGACTTGAGAAAACTAGACAATATTACAGTTTTACCAGGTTATTATCAAATATTGGTTAACAGAACTGTTTCATCTTCAAGAGGAATGATCAAATTATTCTAGACAGCTCTAATAGAACGTAATGTCTGTGGTCTTTTTGAAATTTACTTTGATGAATATGTAGGTTTCATTAAGAAAACCCCAACTAATATGTACCAAGTATGTTGTATTTCTTAATTCTCATTGTCAATTTAACTAGATTGCAGTCGGAGCTTATCTAACTAGCTATACAGATTCAAAGCACAAATCTGAATTGTTTGGAATTAAGTATTCACAATAAGACTTTATTCTGTTTAAAAAGCTTAGCTACATGTATATTTATCTTTTGTCGACTATGTATATGCAGCAGAGTTGTTTTATCAGATGATAATGCCAGAAATCCCCTGCCTTGTATTGTTTGTTTCTGTGACATTCTTATTCGCACTGGGAAGGAGTTGAATGTTTTAAAAGTCAAATGCTATCATAAATAGGAAGGAAAAATTATTGATCTAGCATTCAGAGGGACTTGTATTAGGTAAATAGGTAGATTATTTCCCCCAGCATGTTTGAAATTGCAAAGAAAATATTTATCTCCGAAACATAAAGCTATTTATGTTTTCTCTGGATTCTCTCTGTCTTGGCAAATCAATGGTACAATGTTTGATCGTCAAGTTACAGATCAAGTGAGAAAAAGAATTTCTCTGATTTGGATACAAATCTCGGTTAAAATACCAACATTGCCAATGGCAGTATGTCATTTAGACAAGATAAATTGATTGTAGTTTGATTTTTCGTTTTTCTGTAAGTACATGCCAAAGAGGTAACAAGAACACACTGTCATTGTTTAGACAAGAGACTTAACTAAAACTACAACTCAGAAATTGACAAATAGTCTGGGAGTCCTCATAGGCAGGTGCTTGTCGATATAACTAATGCTTAATAACACTTAGGTGCAGAAATGTTGTTCTCAGAGAAAAAATTGAAAAAGACCAATCCCAATTTTTCCCCAGAGAGCTGCACCCAGCTAGATGTAAAATCTCTATCAACTCTCCAGCTATTACCTGTGTCAGTGCCATCTTTCATGAACTTAAAATACAGATTTTTAATATGCCCTCGAAGTTGAAGATTGGGAAGCATATTATTATCATACTGTCTGTCAATTCTGTAATTCTTCATTATGTCTAGAACTTTAATCTTCCTTAATTTTTAACCAAAAAATATTTAGCAAAATGATAGAAATATATGAAAGCTTAAAATTTATATTTTCTTTCATCAAACTCTCAACCATTTTTATGAAGAAAAGTTATACTTAAATTTAAATGGATTTGTTTTAACATATTGCACCGGTATGTATAAAATTAAATGAATCAAGGTTGGTATTAACTTTACAAATGACATCTCTTATGGGCATTTCTGTTTATCAAACATGTCTTGTTTAACATATATTTTGTCTAAATGAAAAGTATTTACATTCTTTTTAACAATTATTTAACTAATTATAAATTTACCTGGTTCTGTTACTATGGTGTCTAATTATAGGTAAGTCTTAGTGACAGACTTAAGTAGACTTCAGTTTCATATTTCAAGAATGGTTCAGACCTAAAAGAGAACTTTCAATATTGATATCTGACAGCTGTTAATTGCTGCTAAAGTTGTCATATTAACAAAATCCAATTAAGTGATTGTGGTGAGTCAGCAAATATTTTAGGAATGGATTAGAGTCAGCATTATCATTTTTTAAAATTCATCATTTAGAATTACCATCTTTTTAAATTTGTTAGGTAGTCTAGCTGCTTCACTGGTTTGTTTTCAATTTTTTTTTATCCATAACTTGCTGGACTGTAAATTAAAAGTTATACACTTTGATGCTTTGGTTTGTACAAGGTGACTGAGTGATTTAAAATTTTAATAAGTCTTTAACTCCATGGTATCTTGAATATATTTAGGATATAAATTATGAATTGAAATTGATGATTTAAGTTATGAATCAAAAGAGTCTAAATTATAAAATGAAACTGGGAATCTTAGAAATGAATATGTTTTTAAAAAATACATTAGATTAACATAAATTAATACGTGTCTTAACTAAGTTCAGAAAGCAAGGCGAGTAGCTATAGAATGATCGAGGCACCAGCAAATCATGTATTTACAGGTATTTCGCAAATGTTGAAATCAAATATAAAATGAGGACGATGATCTTCGATGAATTCTAGCCAAGTTAGTTGATTATCTTAATTATGATGACTCCTTTAATGAAGTAGCCAAGAGGTGTTTTTATTTGTTCCCATTGTTTCACATCCCTTTGAAAAAATTTCACTCGTATTGAGACATCGCCAGTTGTAGATGAAGTCCTATGCTTAGCACTCAGGGCCGTAGCAGTGAGAGTTTGTTAACTTGCCAATGTCTGCTGTGACACAGGACCTCCAATTTTTAAGGTCACATCAGAGAGACCTAGCTTTAACTCTCATTCTAAATGTCAAGGATTTGGCGAAAGAGTAATCACTACCTATGTTTACATCTTTGGTTTGACGTGGCCATGGCACAAGTGGGGCTCCAACTCATGACCTTCCATAACATATAAGTAAAATAAATTCCATAAGATGTTTGTCAACTAAATTTGTTCACTACATATAGTATTTTTTGTGTGTAATTAATGTATTGATGGGGATATTGGTGTAAGTAGGATTTTTGGTGTTTGTATGATAACTGGTATTGATGGGATTACTTTTGTTGATGGGACTACTTTTGTTGTTCAGGATATTGGTGTAAGTAGGATTTTTGGTGTTTGTATGATAACTGGTATTGATGGGATTACTTTTGTTGATGGGACTACTTTTGTTGTTGAGATTATTTATCTTGGTGGGATTACTTGTGTTGATGGGATTATCAAGATTACTTGTGTAGTTGGGTTTATTTGTGTTGGTGGGATTATTGGTGTTGGTGGGACTACTTGTGTTATTGGGATTATTTATGTTGGTGGAATTATTTGTGTTGGTTACACCAGGGTTTATTTGTGTTGTCGGGATTATTTGTGTTGGTTATTTGTGTTGATGGGATTTTTTGTGTTGGTGGGATTACTTTGTTCATGGGATTATTTGTGTTGATGGGATTATTGGTGTTTGATGGGACTACTTGTGTTGTTGGGTTTATTTATGTTTGTGGGATTATTTGTGTTGTAGGGTTTATTTGTGTTTGTGGGATTTAATTTGTGTTGATGGGTTTATTTGTGTTGGCTAAGGATTACTTGTGTTGTTTGATTTATTTGTGTTGGGGGATTATATTTATTTGTGGGATTATTTGTGTTGATGGGATTATTTGTATGGATGGAATTATTTGTTCCGGATGTGATTATTTGTGTTGATGGGATTATTTGTGTTGGTAGGATTATTTTTGTTTGTGCGATTATTTGTGTTCGTGTCCCACTAACATATTGTCGTGTTTATTTGTGTCGGGATTATTTGTGAACATTAACGCGTATGAATACATTGTGTACACTGTTCAATCTCTACCCAGAGTTATCGTTCCTTACACTCACATTAGCAGAGTTATCGTTCCTTAATACATTCACATTAGCAGTGTTATTCTACATGTAAATCCTGACGAAAATATATCTGAAATGAATTTTTCTATATTTGCTTTGTTTAAATAAATAAACAATGAATGAGTTAACATCATTTACATACGCACATGGTACATTTTTGTGGAAATGCTTCATGTAAACAGAACGAAGGAAGAGGGGATCAAGATATTTCAAGACTTCAAGAGAAAAATTTGTATCAATACCTGCTATAAATTGTGTCCGGGCTGTTACTGTTAGTCTTTTAAGGTAGGCCTTTGATATTTGACATGCAAATATGGATAAATGATCATCTCATGTAGATGTGCTGGGTACCATGAATAGTGACCTTTGATCTTGAACTTTTATGTTCACACAATTTCTGAAGCTTTTGTGGGTAAATTCCTTTTAGCCAGTGTGCCGTGTTTCTAGTTTGTGACATTGCATTTCCATAGATATCTAGTTATGAAAGCATAATACGCATGTTTTACCATACTTTAAAGATTCAAAATTAAAGCTTGTAAGACTGTGCTGTATACCCACACCTCTTGTTGAAATCGCGAGCGAGTCGACTCTGAGGCCCTTGAGGCCTTTGATTTGTGTTGTTAGATTTATTTGTGTCGGTGAGATTATTTGTGCAGGGCTCGAAATTAACATATGCCCGTCAGTCTGTGACTGGTTAAAAGTCTGGCGGACTGACTGACATTTGTTTTAGTCAGTCCGATGGGACCAGTTAATTTTCTAAAGCATCAGTTTGGAAAATATACTTATGAAATTTTATACACATATGTCATGCTTCGATCTGTAGATATCAGACGAATCTGATTCGTAAATATAAATCCCACATTTAAGTGTTACAATATTGTCTGAGGCATATTGAGTTAAATTTCATTTTAATAACATTAACGAAATATGTTTAATTATTTCTGGAAAACTGTTGGACTGGCATTTTTTTCTGCGGACTGGTTGAAATTATACCCCATCAGTCCAGCTGGACTGGTGACATAAAAAGTTGGCTTCAAGCCATGTTGTGTTGATGAGATTGGTGGAATTTCTTGTGATGATGGGATTATTTCCAAAGGCAGATCCAGGGCCAATGCACTCCTAACTGCTTGGTTTGAAATTTGATTTGAGGAAGTCGCACATACCCCACCATTTCAGATGTTTTGATCTGCACTCTATTACCTCACTGGCTTGACCATGCAACTTCAAATAGGGGTTAAAACCAAGTTGGATTTGAAAGATGGTTCAGTGTTTGGTCAGACTGTGTTGCTACATATTGACAAAAGTTATGATTGGTACTCATGAATACTAGATAATTATTATGAAATTATAATCATCAAAAGTTTTTAAACTTTTGTAAATTCAGGGATAGGAATTAACTTACATGAAATATCAATGCAGAAGTATTTTGATAATTTGTGAAAATTATGGAGTATGAACATGTCATACTATAATCTGCATTCTTCATATGGTCAAACCTGTTCACCTGCAAAATCAAAAACAGATTATTTAGGATATCAGACATAGAAAGTGCACTGAAACAACATACTCTTTAAAATGCCTTAGTTTTTGTTCATCCCAAGATTTCTTTGTAAATGTATTAATTGCCCCAGGAAGGCCAATCAATAAGTTAATTTATCAAATGAAAGAGATTGGATGTTACTGATAGTGTTGTAGTCCCTAACCTAACCCAACCTGGATTATTTTTGTACTTGAATTTCTGTTGGAACTAAAATAGATTGTGTCTGCTATATATAGTTTGTTAATGGTATGAACCAAGCACCATGACAAATCACAAATTTTCAAATCAATAAGGCATGGAATATCTGTATCAAATAATTATTTCATCATTATAAATGAAGAAAATTATAGAGTATTGTAGGTGCTTGTTAACAAAAACTGGAGTAATATTGCTAATGGTCAGTGATTAATTAACAAAAATTGAAGCAATATTGCTAATGGTCAGTGATCAGTTAACATAAACCGGAACAATATTGCTAATGGTCAGTGATTAATTAACATAAACCGAAGCGATATTGCTAATGGTCAGTGATTAATTAACAAAAATTGGGAGTAATATTGCTAATGGTCAGTGATTAATTAACATAAACCAGAGTAATATTGCTAATGGTCAGTAATCAGTTAACATAAACTGGAGCGATATTGCTAATGGTCAGTGATTAATTAACAAAAATTGGAGTAATATTGCTAATGGTCAGTGATCAGTCAACATAAACCGGAGTGATATTGCTAATGGTCAGTGATTAATTAACATAAACCGGAGCAATATTGCTAATGGTCAGTGATCAGTTAACATAAACCGGAGCGATATTGCTAATGGTCAGTGATTAATTAACATAAACCAGAGCAATATTGCTAATGGTCAGTGATCAGTTAACATAAACCGGAGCAATATTGCTAATTGTCAGTGATTAATTAACATAAACCGGAGCAATATTGCTAATGGTCAGTGATCAGTTAACATAAACCGGAGCGATATTGCTAATGGTCAGTGATTAATTAACATAAACCGAAGCAATATTGCTAATGGTCAGTGATTAATTAACATAAACTGGAGCAATATTACTAATGGTCAGTGATCAGTTAACATAAACCGGAGCGATATTGCTAATGGTCAGTGATTAATTAACATAAACCGGAGCGATATTGCTAATGGTCAGTGATTAATTAACATAAACTGGAGCAATATTGCTAATGGTCAGTGATCAGTTAACATAAACCGAAGCAATATTGCTAATGGTCAGTGATTAATTAACATAAACTGGAGCAATATTGCTAATGGTCAGTGATCAGTTAACATAAACTGGAGCGATATTGCTAATGGTCAGTGATTAATTAACATAAACTGGAGCGATATTGCTAATGGTCAGTGATTAATTAACATAAACCGGAGCGATATTGCTAATTGTCACTCATGATTGTAAGCTGCTACAGTTGCTGGCATGTCCTTTACGTGATATTTTGTATTCAATACTTTGAACTGTATAGCATTAAGAGAAAAATTGAAAAAAGGAAGGTTTGACATAGAATGTTGACCTTGTCTTGAATTATTGATCAAATGTCTATGTTTTATCTAATTGGGTTATTCCACTGTAATACATAATGATACCTGATTTCAAAGTCAACTTTAGTAATAATGTTTAATCCAATATCTATGTATGTATTATGGATTCATCCGCTCCTTTAACTTTTAAAAGTTGACAGACGGTTAAACTGAACAATCCAGGTGTACTTAGTTTGAACACTTCAAACAAAATCATTTGTCAGATCTTGTAACTGTTTCATAGGGGAAGGTGCCATTGTCAACCCAAAACACCAATCTCTTTGCTGAGCAAACAATGCATGAGATTTTTAAACAGCAGTAATCAGCCAATGTAATTGAGGGTCTATTTACAAATTCCAGATTGCTGACAGAGAAAATACCCAAGTATGGAAGATCAGTGCTAAATATTTCAGGGTTGTGAAAAAAAAATTATTGTAATAATACTAGGGACATATTATAATTGATTACTTTGGGAAATGGACACTATGTGAAATATTCAAATCAGTAAGTATCTTTTGTTTCAATTTGCAAAAGAGTTTGTGTCATTTTAAATCTAATTGATTAAATAAATGTAGTGGTAGCAGTGAAGAAATTCATGTTAAAAGATAAGACGAGGAAATTTCTGCCGTTTCTTTTTAAACCACCATTATACTTTTCCTATTTAGCTCACCAAACTGAAGAATCAAACCATTACAGGGTCAATAATAAAGTAAAAAAAAATTATTTAGTTTTACAAAATTCACTGATTTTACTGTGGACTTCAGTTATATTTTATTATTATGCATTTTTCACCATTTTCTGCATTTCTCCTATTTTGGAAAACTTAGCTGTATTTATATTTGTCAAGGTCATGAATTGTTCTACTTGTATAATTGATATCTGGATTTATGAAAATGATGTTAATCAGTTATATATAAAAACAACTTAGGTCCATGACTGATAAAGTAAGATGAAAATGCATTCATTACATACTCTGTACCAAAATTATTGAATACTCTGTACCAGTATTATTAAATATGTGTATTTTGGAGAAAAAATATGTAATCTGTATTTGGATCAGGAAGGGGATGGAAACTGAAAAACATGAAGCTTGTGCAGAGAAAGAGATGTCATAAGATTAACCCGAGGCCAGTTGGAATTGGTCACTAAGAGAAAAAGTATAAAGATCTTGTGGACTATAAATATTTGTTATGAAAATACTTGGCACAATGAATGCTTCTGACCAAGAGGTATGTAAAGGAAAAAAACCTTATCAAGGTTATTTGGTGTGGTTGAGGTCACAAGCAGAAAAAGTTTGAAATTTTGTGGAGGCTAGCTGTAAAAGAGAAGCAGTTAATTTAGTAAATTGTTGAGTCTCAATTTCTTCACAGTAAAATTACTCAGGTCTTATTTATTTTTGTTTACTTGACCCTATCTGCTATCCAAGTCAGACAAATTTAAAAGTGGTGCATTTGTTTATAATTTATTATTTACAGATCTGTTTACCTGTTTCTCCTAGTCAGAAAAGTTTAAGTGCATAATTTAAATGTCAAATTGTGGCTTGGCAGATCTATTGAAGACTTTAGTTTTTGCAGAATTGTAATTGTATATCCCCTGGATGTGGTGTTCAGACTTGGAAGGTAGATGTGACAGTGGATGCAGGGCATTGTGTATCTCACTGTCTGCAATCCTTTTCACTTGATTTGAGTATGTATACCATTATGCTGGTTTTAAATTATTGGAAATTAGTTTGTAAAATATTCCAGTGTATTTTAAGGTCTCTTGTTCCAATTTATTATAGGCAGTTTTATGTGGTTTTCAATTAATGTTTACTTGTAATTAGTTGTTTACTAATGTATAGTCAGAGTTGACACTCACAGATTTTCTGTTATTTTGCACTTTGAAATCACTTGTGAATGCTCAATGCTAAATTGTTTTGACTATACTTATTTCTTGAGTTGAACAGAAAACTGCATTCTGAATAACAGGCAGATTGGTACCCTGATCAGTGGCAGTGAAATTGATTTCCAATGTCATTGCTACAGGGAGCTCTTTGTAAATGCAAAAGGTATCCTTTCATCTGTCAAGAATAGAAAAAGGACTTTTCTGGCTTTTAATAAGAACCATTATTGATTGAACCACTTCTACTCAGGGATATGATGAAGTGAAGTCAAGGAGTAGAGACCGGAAAATGTTCAAGGATCTCATATTAATTGATATTAAATGATTAGTTTTATAGGCATCATGATGTCAACAACATTGGTTGAGGAGTTATTTTTGAAACCTGAACAGTTGTTTCATTATACATAGTTCCTAAAGGTGTAAGAATGAATTGTTAGGTATAGATCTTTTCTTCCCAGAGATTCAGACACCAACAGTGAATGTATGATATAAAGAATGCAGTAGATTATTAACCCAGTGATTATATGACATAAGAATGCAGTAGAGTATTGACCTAGTGATTATATGATATAAGAATGCAGTAGATTATTAACCCAGTGATTATATGACATAAGAATGCAGTAGATTATTAACCCAGTGATTATATGACATAAGAATGCAGTAGAGTATTGACCTAGTGATTATATGACATAAGAATGCAGTAGATTATTAACCCAGTGATTATATGACATAAGAATGCAGTAGAGTATTGACCCAGTGATTATATGATATAAGAATGCAGTAGATTATTAATCCAGTGATTATATGACATAAGAATGCAGTAGATTATTAACCCAGTGATTATATGACATAAGAATGCAGTAGATTATTAACCCAGTGATTATATGATATAAGAATGCAGTAGATTATTATTAACCCAGTGATTACCGGTATATGACGTAAGAATGCAGTAGATTATTAACCCAGTGATTATATGATATAGGAATGCAGTAGATTATTGACCCAGTGATTATATGACATAAGAATGCAGTAGATTATTAACCCAGTGATTATATGATATAAAGAATGCAGTAGATTATTAACCCAGTGATCATATGATATAAAGAATGCAGTAGATTATTAACCCAGTGATCATATGATATAAAGAATGCAGTAGATTATTAACCCAGTGATTATATGACATAAGAATGCAGTAGAGTATTGACCCAGTGATTATATGACATAAGAATGCAGTAGATTATTAACCCAGTGATTATATGACATAAGAATGCAGTAGATTATTAACCCAGTGATTATATGATATAAGAATGCAGTAGATTATTATTAACCCAGTGATTACCGGTATATGACATAAGAATGCAGTAGATTATTAACCCAGTGATTATATGATATAGGAATGCAGTAGATTATTGACCCAGTGATTATATGACATAAGAATGCAGTAGATTATTAACCCAGTGATTATATGATATAAAGAATGCAGTAGATTATTAACCCAGTGATCATATGATATAAAGAATGCAGTAGATTATTAACCCAGTGATTATATGACATAAGAATGCAGTAGAGTATTGACCCAGTGATTATATGATATAAGAATGCAGTAGATTATTAACCCAGTGATTATATGACATAAGAATGCAGTAGATTATTAACCCAGTGATTATATGATATAAAGAATTGGAATCTTGATGTGACTCGATGAAAACCTGAGTCTTTCATGGGAGGACTGCCTGGGACATTTCTTATATTTATAAGATTGAGTTCAAATTTTGGTTTATCTCAAAATTACCAAAGTAAATTAGTGTACTCCTACAGACATTTCAACATGATTTTGTTAAACAATTTGAAGTGTCAAATAAACATCACAATTGCACGCTAAACAATTATATAAATGTTGACATCACAATGTCAATCCAACTAGTATTATTACAGAAACTAGCTTTCTGTCACAGCCTGGTGCCACAACATGCATGCAGTCAATATAATTTTGCCACAGGTATTTCATGGCTGTTACAGTTTGTTGACTGACAAGCATGGAGAGTTCAAGGATGTGGAATATTTTAAAGATTCTTTTCAAAAATCATATTAATATTCAATGTAAATATAAGCATTGAATGTTTACTTTAATTTTGACATTTGTTGTACTGAAAACATACAATGGTTTACAAACAAATTTTTATGCACCACTTGCATATTGTCTTCACATTTAATATTATCAGCACTATAGAATATATAGATGTCACAAACGGAAAATAGTCAGATGTGTGTGTGTGTATATATATATATATATATATATATATATCCAAAATTGAAATAGAGTCTCAGTAATCGGATACTAATATTAAAAAAATATGAAAAGAAAACACAGAAACCCTCCGTAAAGCTTTAGCGCTTTCATTACATCTTCAGAAGCTTTACAAAAATGTATACATAGCAGTATCATAGTAACAGTGATTATGACGTCAAAGTAAGTGGAACGTTAAATGTCTATATTGTGACATCATGGATAATGTACAACAATGATCTGGAAAAAGTACGGGAAAATCATAGGCAATTGTAAAAGACTATTAAGTTTTGGCTTTAGAATACCAATGAAATGTTTTTCTTTTTCCCGTCTCTAAATAGCACTGGCACATCCGAGTTTATAAAATGGGAAAATGTTAAATCGTTTTTACCACACGTTTCCAGGTGTGCACTTAACTGGATTTGTCTGTATTCAGGTGTACTGATATGCTGCTTATGTACACGTACACGGGCACGGAGAGTGTTGCCAGTTTCACCAATGTAATATTCCTTGCATCCAGGACATGTGATGGCGTATATGACATCCTTTGTATCACATGACATGTTAGCATTAACTTTAAATTCTCGTCCGTTAAAATTATAACTGGTCCCTTCTGTAATGTAGTCACATGTACCTCATCGAGGGTCCGTACACTTTGACACTGTATAAGTACGGTCATCTAATTGGGAGGAACAAAGTATTCTCTTAAGATTTTTGGGCTGGCGTTTACTGCTAATAAAACGACAGTTCTTGTATATGCCTTTTGTTTGTTCATCTTCTCTAAGTAGCCTGTTTAATTCATAAACAATTGAATTGATGTTTTGATTTCTCGGATTATAAGTATGTACAAATGGTATTATTTCTCCGTCATTAACACATCGTGTGTTTGAAAGTAGCTTTATCCTATCACACTCCTTAGCCTTCATTATTCCATCGTCTACAAGTTGTTCTGGGTATTTTTGGCTTAATAATACAATTTTAATTCCTCCAAGCGGATATCCCTCGTATCGATATTGCTGACAATGGTACAAATCATTCTTGCGAGATTATATGGTATAGCTGTTTTAGTATGGTGGGGATGGCACGATCCGAAATGCAGGTATTGGTGTGTATCTGTGGGCTTATAATAAATATCCGTATTTAAGCTGGTACAGTGGAGCCTCGGTAATCCGGACGCCATTAATCCGGACGCTTCACCTTCCGGACGATTTTTCTAGGGAACGGAATTTTTATACATTATTTTGCATCATTAATCCGGAAATTCGCGTTCCGGATCTGGACGGTCACTTTTTACTACAAAACGTTATAATGCATTGAAAATTGTACCGTTAATCCGGACGGTAATTTTGTTTAGGGAAGGTCTGTGTCGGACAATTTTAGCAAGGTGTAAATTATAAAGAAAACAAGCCAAACTGTTTAATTGAAGCGATTACCTGTACCCTGTCAACACCTCCCTCCAATTAGGTGGTGTGTGATGATAAGTCCGTTAGATAGCACGTGCCGATCGAGACATTGTATTGCCAATTTTCGCACATAAGATCTTTATTGCATGTAGTGTTGAATTTTGTAAATAAATCTGTAGCATATTATTCTATAGTCTTGATCAATACCCTAATAATATTAATAAATTAAACATCATGCCGTAATGATAATTTTTTTTAACTGCTACACGTATCAGTTGTACTGATTCGTAAATTCATATCGGCTTATTCAAATCTAAAGAGTGTAGATTATACTTCTAGATTCTGGATTTTATTCTGTTGATTGGCGTGAAATATACATGTATGTTCATGCACATGTATATATCGTATGATTTTTTAACGTTTAGAATGTCGCGCATGTAGAATGTACCTGTGTACGATTGATTCTTCTTACGATGTTGTAGAGCTTTATTGCTTTCGAAATTTTAAAGAAGTGAGAAAATTACCATTTTAAGGAAAATGACAATTAAATTCTGTATGTACCTGTAATGTTAATTTCACCCGAGTTTTGTTCCGTTATTATCGCATCATGAAAATAATAGGTGCGCGTGACTAGATCAAAGCAGTAGTAGGTCTTGATATTACGAGCTTAAATGATTTTGTTCTCCTGATATTGTCTTGGATAATTATAGAATAAGAAATATAAAGTCTGGCAGATTGAATTTTGGTTAAAGAATGTTGTCAACTGACATGATAATCACAAAATTCTTATATCAACTTTGGACGATGAAGATTGTTTTAACAGACCGCTGAACCCGTGAATCGTGACAGATGGAAATTACCGGCCTCTTTAAGAAGTAAAAGTGTGATGAAATGTTTGAAATGAGAATGATTATGTTAGTTACTAATGATTTAATTACTTATAGTTACATAAAGTGCTTCATTATTTGTTTTAGTGCATACGGTACACAGTTTTGTATATTTTTTTTAGGGGTCATATGTATGTACAATGTAAGCACAGGCAAATACACTGAACACGTACATTAAATTTTAGTGCTTTGAAATACATGTAAATGTTAACATTATCATAATTTATTTACTAATGCAAATGGTTAAATCCAATGATAGAATGATGTGTTTAATTCACTATGCATCAATAAAGTAGGCACATATTGGCTACTTATGCAAAGCTAGAAAATATGCGATTCAATTATCCGGACGCTTCATTTATCCGGACGATTTTGCTGGGAACCAAAGTGTCTGGATTAACGAGGCTCCACTGTATTTTCTTTTAATATAAGAACGTCAAGAAATGGCATTTGCATATCATCTGTTTCCATCGTGAATTTGATATCCGAGTTCATTTGGTTTAGCAGATCGTAAAACTCCGATAACTTATCGACATCATCATCCCACAAAGATAAAGCAATCATCTAAATATCTCTTCCATTTAGACTGTATATTATTTGCAAATTCTGCCCCCACAACATACATAGTTGATCATGTAACTTATATTCTAAGTTACTTTGTTACTTTGTAACTTATGTTTTAGTTACTTTGACGTCATAATCACTGTTACTATGATACTGCTATGTATACATTTTTGTAAAGCTTCTAAAGATGTAATGAAAGCGCTAAAGCTTTACGGAGGATTTCTGTGTTTTCTTTTCATATTTTTTAAATATATATATATATATATATAAATTAAAAGAAATAGAATAAACAGTACACAAAGTTAAAATTTTAACGCAAGCGCTTTCATTTTATAATCCTCAGGCGTTACATTTTTTAAAAAATGCGTTTAAAAATGATTTTTTAAAAAATTCAAAAAGTACTGTTTATTCTATTTCTTTTAATATTTTAAACTGGACACTGTGATTTTTTAAAAACACAATTTGGATATATATATATATATATATATATATATATATATATATAAAGCACTGAAAAGGCCACGACACTGTTGGTTATTTAAAACTCAAATTTTCGACGCAACCCGCGTCTTTATCAAGAGACATATATTACATAAACAAATAACACGCAAAAACGACAAGTATCAATAAACTACATTGGTGACAAGAGTGATACAAATGGTGGTGGTTTAGTTTCGTAGTAGGTATCACACCGGTAATTGTCCAATCAAAATAAACTTAGTCAATTGTAGTTCCATATATTTAAAGAAATATTTTTTTTCCTTGCGCGATTTTTCTCATTTCCTCTTCTTCTTTTCTCTTAATTTTTGTACCCCTGATTAGGACATTTTGTGTAATTTGTAGAAATAACCAAGTGTATACAAAGGAACTATTTGCTGTTGGTAACTGAAGCTACTTCCTGAGGTGCACTCTGGCTGTTTACACACATGTGAAAAACACGTGGATTTGAGGGTAGTCTTGTTTGCGGGTAATTTATTTTCGAAAATGCCGCGTAGGGTGTTGTTTTTCTGGTGTCGGCAGATGAGATAGGTAACATAGAACGTGTCTGACTGCGTTATTCAGGATCAATTTTGTAAACTGATTTTTAATATATATATAAACAGTGAGTCTACAGACAGCATGACCACAACGAACCCCTTCTGAGTATCACAGACAGTGTATGTATACACCTCTGATTGTCTAGCTAGTGTTTAGACAGTAAACTGACAAAGATTTTGCGACCATCATCACATCTTTGATAATTATTCTCAACAACAATTGCCCTCATCAATTTGCTGTATCTCCTCATTGACTTGTACATGATTCTTCATAACTTCATTGTTCAACTATTGATAAAATGTCTACTTCAAGAAACATTATGTTTACGCTGTCCATGATTTTTGTGATAGATCTGATAAATGCCACTCTTTCAATGTCTTCAATGTCTTTATTATGCTTGGAGAGAAATACCTGTTCTTATTGTTGCAGCAGGTTATTTATTATTCCATTGAATGATAATTCTGTGGGCTGTTGTGTTTGGTTGTGTTGAAGTTATGTACACTTTTGGCATTTAAATTGTTGGATGTATAAGAATCTTCACTATACATTTTCAACATGTTGAATGTGTGTTTAGCTACATGGAATAGCGAGGCTATATCTTGTGGTGGTTACTAGGGTTTAGAAAAAAACAACCATGGGCTATTTGAAAGTCATTTATATCAAAGTTGATGAGGGACAGCTAAACGCCAAAACATTTGACATTTCACGTCTAATTAAATACCTCATGGTTACTTTGAAAGATTCTCTGTGTATTAAATGCAACTCAATTATTCATAATCACTGGTAATGAATAGGTACATACAAAGATAGATATTTGGGCTTACTCAAGTTTCAGGGAGATAACGTATGTTAAGTGTGTGAAGAAATAGATATACAGTTGTAATTGCAATGTATGGCACCACAAGCTGTCTGTAACACCTGGACTTATGTCTCTCCCACTTTGGATATTATAATGCATTAATGTGTTTGAGCACACCAAAGATCACGATTTGAGACCTGTGATGATGTTTGTTACTTATGCAATACAACTTGGAAAAGCAAAACATAAGAAATTCATTTGTTTCACTCTGTACTCACATCAGAGTTTCAGAATCTCTTTGGTAATGCTATCTGTTTGTATATGCAGATGAGAGTTGTAGCCCAGAAGTTCACTGCTTTGGTGTAAACTCACAAAGAAGGCAATTTACTACTTGAATTTCTAAATATGCACATCATCCAACAGACACCTTTAACGGTATTATCTCTAAATTTCTGTGTGAGTCCTTGATACAATAACACACAGGCATTTCAGCAACTACAGTCCTGTGTAGGGTTTCCACTAGGTTTTACTTTAAGAATACAACAAAATACCCTTTAGATATTAATTAAATGAATTAAATTTTGGTCACTTATTTTAAAATCAGTATTCCATTTGTTTTTATGATTTATTATAAATGAAGATTCGAATTTCAATTCAGATTCTTATGTTTTGTTGGATTAATACAACATATGTAATTATAAACATTTTAATCATATTCATAATTCTGCATGTCCTTGGCATACGCTGAAATTCTTAATGGTATTTGAAAGGTTATTTAGTCTGTTCATTGAAGCTAAATTGTAAAGAAAATCGTCCACATATATGCAAAAATTAAGTGAAGAACGAAGGATTTAAGTGCACTTAATTTTATAATAAAGAGATTTTGGTCATCAGAATGTGTAATCTGTCAAACAATCAAACCTTGCCTGATGCTACACTCTATGACTTTAGGTTGATACTAGGCTGGGTTCTGTCCTTAAGCTGATGACCATTTTAAGATAAAATATGAAAAGCTCTATGAATACTCTGCTGACATAAATCTTATGTGGACAATAATGAATGGCTTTTGAAGTGGATATTACTGGGGGATGGCATTTACCTGATACTTTAAATACATATAGATACATGAGACATTTGGAGTGTGTCACCTGCACATCTAACTGGACTCTTGGACAAGGATTGCTTTATAAGCTGAACAGACACCTCACAATTTCATTGTTGAATAAAATTTAACTTGCCTGCATCACGTGCACATCTAAATAACAATTTGTTCTTTCATTGCTTTGTCATTTGTTTATATTTGAACATTTTTAAGTGTCCATCATAATATATGGTGCAGTGCATCTGTGCGTCTGTCTATCAGTTCCTTTTGAGATTTTTAAGAAACAAGATATAATTTTTAGCTCACCTGGCTCAAGTGAGCTTTTCTGATTACCTGTCGTCTGTCCGTCTATCTGTAAACTTTTCATATTTTCGACTTCTTCTCCAGAAGCACTATGTCAATTTCAACCAAAATTGGCAAATAGCATCCTTGGTTAAAGGGCTTTCAAGTTTGTTTAAATGAAGGGCCATGCCCCCTTCAAAGGGGAGATAATCACAAAAATTCAAAAATAGGATGGGGTCATTTAAAATACCTTTTCAAGAATCACTGGGCCAAATGAGCTGAAATTTGCATGAAAGCTTTCTGATATAGTGCAGATTCAAGGTTGTTAAAATCATGACCCCCTGGGGTAGGATGGAGCCACAATAGGGGATCAAATTTTTACATACAAATATGTCAAGGGAAAATCTTTAAAAATCTTCCTCTCAAGAACCACTGGGCCAGAAAAGTTTACATTTACGAGGGCTGTTCGATATGTAATGTGTATTGTACCACAGCACGATAATACTTTGCACGATTTTGTGGATAATGATACTCTTGAATAGCTCTATTCAATATCTTTCCAACAGTATAAATACGAGCCTACAGCTCCACATAGTTTTAAACTTGTAGTCATTTCATTAGAGCAAGTCATTGACCACTGTTGTAAAAATGGTTGGGAAACAGGTTGAGAATATTGAAGAAATTAGAGCTTAATATATAAAAGTTCGCACAAAACTTGGTCATCTGAGCTTGTGAAGCAATTTTTGAACCATCTTGCCACACCCACCATACTCTCCAGATCTAGCCCCATACGACTTTCCTTTTTCCAAAACTTAAAAAAGTTCTTATCTGGTCGTCATTACAAGTCCCGACAAGCCCTTGGCTCAGCCATCAGTCAGTGCCTCAGAGGTCTACCTAAATCAGTGTACCGTGACACATTTCAGAAATGGATTCAGAGATTGAAATTATGTATTTCAAACCGCAGAGAAAAAGGGATGTAATGTTCATTTCACTTTTTGAGTCCAATGCTTTTGAGATATCATACAATACACATTTAATTACATATCGAACAGCCCTCATACATGAAAGCCTCCTGACATATAGCGGAGATTCAAGTTTGTTCAAATCATGCCCCCAGGGGATAGGTTGGGGCCACAATAGGGATCAAAGTTTTATATGCAAATATATATAAGGAAAATCTATAAATATGGGCCAAGGTGACTCTGGTGAGCGATGTGGCCCATGGGCCTCATGTTTTGTTTTGTTGGGATATGATATGAAGTTGGTCACATGATCAAACACATTGGGAAATGTAAATATATATATATATAGAAATTATACTTAGAAGACTAGGATCATCAAACTTGGAAACTTGGTACATTTGTTCCCATTGATTAGAAAATTAAACCTATTGTTTTTCAAAGTCAGACATCAAGATTGAACTTGCATGGTAATTTTATAGGCACAAAACAAGATAGAAACAGTACTAGTAATTTGGCTAGGATAATCAAACATACTCAACCACTAATAATGACTATAAATGTGTTAATCTAGCTGTCTGCATTTCTGTCTGTCTGTCAGCACCTTGTAGGTCATATTTTTGAAGATTTTATCCACAACTTTAAAAAAATATTTACACATAACTTTTTCAATTTTGATGCATATTTAAGAATTTATTTAAGAAATTAGAACATCTACCTGAGTCATTTAGGCATGTTTTATTAGATTTTATCCTTAGATTTAAAAAATATTAACAAATATCGTTTTCAATTTTCATAAATATTTCTTTTATTTTAAAAATTAGAATGTCTATCTGAGTCATTTAGGCATGTTTTATTAGATATTCCTACCATGCAGCAAAATTTGGACTTTTAGAATATGCCTTATTTGCAAACAAAACCCCTATTTTATCAGTACTGGGAAAATCATAAAAATTCATATGAAATAATTGATAGTTTGTTGCACTCTTTCGATGGTGAAAACATTTTTCATAAGGTTAAATAAAATTTTGGTGTCATGAACTACGTTAATGAGAAAAGAATCCAACTTGAAATATTGGGTTCTTCCCAGCAAAGAAACTTCCATTGATCTCATGTCAAGACCTACCCATTGTAACAACATTAAGCAGTTGCGTGCAGGAATATGTATTGCCTATCATACTTTCACTGCCTCCTTCACTGATACCCCAAGCTGAGCCCATCGCACCTCAGAGATCACTGGACCTTACTCAAATGTAATGATTTATTAAGAGTTTTAATACAAAGAATTCAAAGAGTTTTTAAACAAATACTTTGGTCTTGATGTTTTCATAGATTTTCCAACAGATATTAGACCTGTGCTGGGATCGTCATGGAATTACATAAGTGCATTTAATACTGTTACTTAATTTGTATAGATATCCCTTTGAGGAGACACCTCAAGGTTTCAGATTTGATTTGGATGATCATTATTTATATGTGTCACAGAATTTTTATAAAGTGAGTGTCAGGCACAGATGGTTTCTAATGTCATTGATCAAATATGTAATAAAAAAAAAAAAATTAAAAAGAAGATAGATTTACTTGTATACTGCATATATTTCTATTATAAAAATCAAGCTGTTATTCATCAGTTTTAAAATCAGTGGTTTGCTACTTGAATAACCCTGGTAGGAAAATGAGCTTGCACATGCATTTACTATTGACAGATATATACCTCTAAACTCTCATGCAAAAATATATAAGTCTTTAAGGGGAAAGACTAATCCTGCAGCCATATCAAGTTCACTGATTTGTTTGATTAGCCATAAGCAGATACATTAACCAATTAACTCCTTTAAAACCTATCAATATAGCAAGATGGTATCTGCCAATACTTTAAGCTTAATCTCTGACGGCTCGTCTGACTGATAGTCTTTAGTGTTTCTTATCCAAAATTTTCATTTTCTTCAAAATGACTACATGTCACTAAATGGAACAAATGTTTCTATAGTAGTCATTGTACTTCAATCTAAAGCAATTTTTGTTGTTGAGACAAATACTTTGCAGTGCATATGCACAGTTACCAAACTTAAAGCACAAATGTTTGTAGTCTACGGAAGCCGAAATGTGCCAGGGTATAGAATTAATATTCATTTTAACTGGCGGCCACCACTTATTATATTCATCTCTCTCTCTCCCCCCCCCCCCCCTCTCTCTCAAAATCAAAGGGTTGCAATCACTGTAATCTCCCTCTCCAATACTTGGTACTATGTATGTGATATACGATTAAGAGCATTATTGTTTTTTGATTGTGCTGTTAATTTACAACTCTATATAAATGTTCACAATATCAAATGTCGACAGATTCGCGCACGAGCAAATCTTCATTTGTACATGCCTGTAAACCGTATGGTTTTATGCTAATAAACTGAACTGAACTTAATATACCAATGTATCAGGCAGGTAGAACCAGGAGGCTGACCCTTCACTTTTTTGACAACGTTCCTTTTTTTCATATGCAAACTAAGTTATTTTCACATGTGAAATAAGATTAATTGGCAGACTGGCCCGCATCCCATTCTAATGAGTGGTAAAAATGTAATAATGAAAGAACTGCATGAATTGAAGGACGAATGGAGCCCCATCCCTCCAATTCAGGAGTATGAAGTTTGGGCAAAAGAGAAATTTTTAGGTTCCTTTTCTGCTTGTCAACAATTGTAGAAGACAATTTCTCCTCCGACTGTCCCTACACTTTGAAAAACGACTGTGCCTACACTTTGAAAAATGACTGTCCCTGCACTTTGAAAAAGGACTGTCGCCTACACTTTGATTGATTGATTGATGTTTTCCGCCACACTCAACAATTTTTCAGTTATCTGGTGGCGCCCAGTTTTTATTGGTGGAAGAGAGAACCCAGATACAATGTACCTGGGAAGAGACCACCGACCTTCGGAAAGTAAACTGGGAAACTTTCTCACTTACCAGCGTGAGCGGGATTCGAACCCGTGCCGACAGAGGTGAGAGGCCGTGTGATTTTGAGCGTGATGCTCTAACCACTCGACCATGGAGGGCCCTCGATCCCTACACTTTGAAAAAGGACTGTCCCTACACTTTGAAAAACGATCCTATGTGTTTGTACTATTCTAAATCTTTCCAAAATAATCACTCAGCAATATGAATTAAATTGTTTTTGAAATTGGCAGCCGCCATGTATAAATCAAGTGGCGGCCGCCAAATAAAATAAGTGGCAGCCGCCAGTTAATTTATATGGTGGCCATCAGATAATAAGTGGCAGCCGCCAGTTAAACTAAGTGGCGGTCTCCACATAAATTCAGTGGCGGCCACCAGTTAAATGAATATTAATTCTATACCCTGGCACCTATCAGCTTCCATAGCAGTTAGTATCACAGTAATGCTCATTGGTTTAGACAAAATTTCTCATATGGCTGCATGCATGGCCATATTGAGTTACTGATTTGGGTACAGATGCCTTTAGTGGTTTTCTTGGCAGTAAATGATATTTGGGTGGGGTTTTTTTTTTTGGGGGGGGGACAGCTGAGCTATAAGAGCAGTGAACTTTTCTTGTCCATAGTCAGTATGTCCACCCATTCATTTGTAAAATCAATACATTTTTGACTTCTTTTTTTAGAAACACTTGGCCAGCTTTAACCAAACTTCATGCTAACAGAGCATCTTTAGGTAGAAAGAATTCAAAATGGGTCATGACACTTCCATTGGCAGATAATCAAGAAAAGTAATAATAGGGTGGAGTTACGTACACAGATGTAAAAGCAACAGGGTTTTTAAGATTAAACTGAGGATATAGAGTAGAATCTAAATTGTACAAAACATGAGATAGGATGGGACCACAATATAGGGGTTAATCAAAGTTTTACATATATAAATAATTTTTTAAAAATCATCTTCTCAGGAACAGGAAGACCATGATTATATATGATCATATTAACAAGAAAGCATCCTCAGGTAGTGCAGATTCAAGTTTCTTCAATCATGGCCCAAAGAGTAGATATAGGCCACAATATTAAAGGATTCAACAAAATGTTTTTAAACATGAGAATATATATAGGGCCATCCTTAAAAAATTGTATGTTTGCTGTAACGCGACCGACCCACTCAAAACACAGCGACTCAATTTTTTTTATGGCTACTCTGAAAGCTGTTTTTTTTTTTTTTTTTATCGAGATCGAGATTCCCCCCAAAAAAAATTCAACATGGTGGACAAGTCCATGGTCACGTTTACTGTGACTGTCAATTTAAAACAATATATGCTGTAACTGACGGTAAATGAATTGAAAAATAAAAGAACAATTTGAATAATTGTGATTGAATATTCTTCATAAACCTGCCGTATCAGTAGATTAATATGTCAATTCATGAATTATTGTCTTCATGACAGTAATTCCTGCTCATCATCTCCAATGTGCATTGACCTCGGAGGCCATCAGTTGCTGCCAACCCACACACTGATTCTACATATCATGCGTGTCCATATGATTAATTAGTGTTTTAACAGACTTTGACAAAAAATTAAAATGATACCCACTGTAAGGGACTTGGATTACCAGCAGTCCCAATTACAAGTTAAAACTATAGGCCTAGCAGAAATGCATTCGACGTTTTAATGCAGCCACCAAGTATCTAAAAAGTGCCTAACTTTTTGGTTGACAAACAACGATTCACAGGTTTTCAAAATGGAAGACATATAAACATTTAAATATAGTCATAGATAACTTCATTTCAGTATCTGTTGAAGATCGACTGGGACTGACAAATAATTACACTAGTAATGTATAATAGCAATGCTTTTCCATATTGCCCATATATACCTATATATTCATAAACATGTCTTGTGTACCTTAGTGTGTAACAGTAGGCACATTCAAAGTGAGATTTAGTATAATTATGTTATACCTATAAACTACAATACACACAGAATAAACATAATGTATCACGATACAAATAAGAAATAACTCTTGTTTAGGTTTAGATCACATGGTAATTGACATAAACATTGGTGAAAGCACTATGTGGGCCAATCGCTTTATCAACTCGTTACGCTCCCAAACTAGACAGTTGTTACAATGTATTTAATTTTTTTTAGTAAGTTCTATTATTAATTTTTTATTGACTAATGGTAAAATTTGTCTAATATGTCTAACCTTCGGCTGAAAGCTAGCTTGAGTGACGTCACATTGGCACGAGAGAATGGTGATTCAAGAGACCATAAACCCATTGTCTACTTGGTAGTGTTATATAGAACAGAATGTAAATATAAATATATACCAGTACCTGTTTATCGCAATCTATTTACATTCTTCATTGAAAACTTGACTCCAGCACAGTTCTTGAAGTAAAGTTATTAGTTTTGAAATCTTTAATGTGTTGTCCTAGTGTACATCGCAATTTTGCTCATTTACAAATCAATATAGTAAGTGACTTAAAAAAAAAAAGCGCCTTACCTACCTACCCACACTGAAAAATCTGAGTCGCGTTACAGCAAACATACAATTTTTTAAGGATGGCCTAGGAGATCAAAATATTTTTTACAAGAGTAGCATACCACACTAAATTATATTAAACAAACAATCCCAAGTTGTGTGGATTAAAGTTTTTTTTATATTATGGACCCTGGGGTTAGGGTGGAGCTAAAATCAGAAATCAGGGATCAAATACATAAATATAGGGGGGAATCGTTTTTAAAAATCTTCTCTGGAACAGCAAGGCCATATTAGTAATGTTGATATTGAAGCATTCCCATGTTTAGGGTAGGGTCAGAATGTTTTGTGGAAATAAAGAGGGTAAAAGGTCTTCTGATGAAGAACAGCAAAAGTTACTCAGGAGAGCAAAATTTGTAGTTAATTGGGCCTCTTGTTAGTTGTCATGGATCCTGATTGATTGATTGGTTATGACTATCTTAATTAAGAATGGCTCCTAATGAAATAAGTTTTGCTATTTTTGGATTACAATGGATTAACAAAAATATTTATAGTTACACATAAATCACTAAATTCTGTATTTGTAAGTGTTTCCCTTAAGTGATCTTAAAAAAGCCTAGTTCAAAGAATGGACACTGACTCAAACATTCCTGATGGCCATAGTTAGTATTTGTTCATCAAACACACTAGATTTAGATTGCAATGGCCAGTTTTAAAATTAAATAAGATACTGTGACACAGATTAGCGTGATGGTCTATGAGCCTCCTATATGATATTTCGAAGTCATCAAGAGTACTCAAATGTTATGTCCTGTCGGAGGAATTTAACAAGTGATTTTACAGTGCAAGAGGCCCATTTTTAAAATGCCAACATATGCATTGGATGACTATATAATTAGCCTTTTCATGATAGGTCTTTCATTTATATCTGCCAGTTTTAACCTTGCCATTGCATGAAAAGGCAGAGAGGGGACTTTAAGGCTATCACTATTCACTAATGATTAAGGATTAGAATACAGTGAACTGCTAAACGGGGAAATATATAAGCTGATTGAAAATGAACATGGAGCCTTGAATTGGTAGGACTGATTGCAGATTATTGTATTATCCAGTTGACTGGGCTACAGACTGATGTTATGATAGAAGTGTTGGCTCTTGTTTAAGGATAATATTAGCATATCACCTGATGCCTTCTTAATCTCTAGGCCTTAGGTAATAGACTTGGAGCAGATGTTTTTTTTTATGTATGTTGAAATGGAACTTGATTAGTGACTATGGACTAAGTTCACAGTAAGTTGATGATTAAATGTTCAAATATTCAATGGACCTGTTTTATAATACAATGTCTTATGCAGAAAGGAGGATGCTATACTTATATTATCAGACAGTCTGAGATTAATGAAATAACAGTTTTGTCAATAATTACTTGTAAATACTCTCAAAAGCTTGAATGTTTTTTGAGAGTTTTAGGCAAAGGTATAAACTAAAAGAATATATCTTAAAAGCTTGTAATAATTCAAAACCTTGAATTTGATGTAGCAACAGAAATTGATTATGCTATTGATTTTAAAAGCCATTTTTGCCCTGTATTGTGACTGTTGAATTGATGTAAAGGTTTTTAAATGCTTGATGCTTGTGTATGGATAGATAGATGACACATCTCAGACTTGGTACTACCTTAAATGGTAACAAAAAGGGTCCAATTATGTCTGTACTATTAAATGCATAGAAATATTTCAATGTGTACCACATTTTTAAAAATGCTTTATAACATATTCCATTACAGGGCTGTATTCGGTATCCTATTCTTCATTGCTGTAGTGGAGTATGATTTCTAGAGACATGGATGTTCATCGACAGCATTGATGAGAGACACTGGAGAGTGAGTAGGTTTATTCATTCAATAATGGTATCTAAGGTGTTACTTTAACCAGGAGTTGGTTATAACTAGATAGAAACTTCATAATTGGTGGACTGAAAGGTGAAGGACAACTCTGTGTGACTGAAATTTATACTTATAGGAGTTATGAGATCAATCACTGTTTGTTATCTTTGCCTTTCATCAAGGTCAACACTGTGACTGAATTCTATCATTCATCAAGGTCAACTTTGTGTGACTGAAGTCTAGATCATTCATCAAGGTCAATCAACACTGTGTGACTGAATTCTATCATTCATCAAGGTCAACTTTGTGTGACTGAATTAAGTCCAGATCATTCATCAAGGTCAACACTGTGTGACTTAATTCTATCATTCATCAAGGTCAACTTTGTGTGACTGAAGTCTAGATCATTCATCAAGGTCAGAACTGTGTGACTGAATTCTATCATTCATCAAGGTCAACTTTGTGTGACTGAATTAAGTCCAGATCATTCATCAAGGTCAGAACTGTGTGACTGAATTCTATCATTCATCAAGGTCAACTTTGTGTGACTGAAGTCTAGATCATTCATCAAGGTCAACACTGTGTGACTGAAGTCTAAATCATTCATCAAGGTCAACACTGTGTGACTGAATTAAGTCCAGATCATTCATCAAGGTCAGAACTGTGTGACTGAATTCTATCATTCATCAAGGTCAACTTTGTGTGACTGAAGTCTAGATCATTCATCAAGGTCAACTTTGTGTGACTGAAGTCTAGATCATTCATCAGGTTCAACATTTGTACAATAGAATGCGGTCATATTCAGGGACATTGGTTTTCATTTGTTTTCAATAAAAGTAGTATGTGAACTTGCTGACAATTTGGTATGGTTATTGGCAATTTAGAAAGGGATTAATTAATTAATCAGAGATTAGGGTGTGTAGAGGCCTGAAATTTGGTCCCATTTCCAATCTTGAAAAGCAGTTAATTGCTTTTCAAAAAAAAAAAAATCACAAATGAAAAGTTTTTTGTTTGATTTCATCACCCGGAATACATGTACTTCAGATATTTACGAATGTTCATAGCTTTATTGCATTTAAGCTCGGTACCAGCATTCTATAAATCTGTCAATGTGACAAAAAATGTCACAAAAGTACAGTCAAATCTTGTTATCTCAAACTCAATGGAGATATCCAAAGATTCGAAGATATTGAGGGTAAAATACTTAAAAAATAAGTGGTTGGGACTTCCGAATCAATAAGACATATCTTTGTTATTTGAGATATCAGTGTTCAAAATACCAAAGTTAAACTGTAACTAAAAATGCTATCATCCTAAAGTTAGATTAGAGGATAGTAAAACAGGAAGCCTATTCAAAACTAAAGGTAGATCTTGAGGAAACCTATGTTCTCTGACAACCCTGATGAGCTAATAGGTGGAAAATTAACAATTAACGATTGATTGGGTCTGAAGGAGGAATGAATTTCTGTTGAAAAGTACAACATTCAGGACTCTGTTATTGCTAAAAGTATGTAGGTTTGTATATATGTAACTATTTCACTCGTATGCAGTTTGACTATAAATGACAACACTCATTGCACACAGACTGATTCACACACGGAAGACAACAGAGAAAATTTAAATTAGGAAACAAGAGTAAAAATGAAAGAAGGGAGTAAAAACGAAAAGGGGGTAGAAATGAAAGAAGGGAGTAAAAACGAAAAGGGGGTAAAAATGAAAGAAGGGAGTAAAAACGAAAAGGGGGTAAAAATGAAAGAAGAATAAACAAAAGATAAATGAAATGGGAAACTGAGGATGACAAAACTGAGAAAGAATTAAAGGGATGGGTACGATTTGAATAGTTTTCAAGTTGGTTTACTTGATTAACGTGAGGAATATAACGCCAGTCGACGTAAACGGTGCATTGTGACGTCACATCTATCTGCGATGTACATGTATCTTTCTTTCAAATAAACAATCGCAGCCATTTTCATTGAATTGTTAACACCGACGATTTCATAAGCGACGCACTGATTAGCTAACATAAAGTTCACATGAACATGACCCCTAATCGGGTTATGTCAGATCTTCTTATGCAGAGTATATGGTGCAGATCTAAGAAGTCTGATTTTAATTAGATTGCATGAAATAGAGATATCCCTGCAAAATCGGGATGACAAAATTACTGAACTAAAAAATAAATGTGAAAACAATGGTCTCCATGATGGGAAAATTCAAGAGCTAGAAGAACTCTGTGATGTCCAGGATTATGTAGCTTACCAGGAGCAACGCTCAAGAAAATACGATCTTCTCTTCTGTAATATCAACAATCAGCAGTGAAAACCTACAGAGATTAATACCTAGATCTATAGAGAGTAATACCTAGATCTATAGAGAGTAATAGCTAGATCTATAGAGAGTAATACCTAGATTTATAGAGAGTAATAGCTAGATTTATAGAGAGTTAATACCTAGATCTATAGAGAGTAATACCTAGATCTACAGAGAGTAATACCTAGATTTATAGAGAGTAATAGCTAGATCTATAGAGAGTAATACCTAGATCTATAGAGAGTAATACCTAGATCTATAGAGAGTAATACCTAGATCTATAGAGAGTAATAGCTAGATCTATAGAGAGTAATAGCTAGATCTATAGAGAGTAATACCTAGATTTATAGAGAGTAATACCTAGATTTATAGAGAGTAATACCTAGATTTATTATTGACATCCTTAGGATGCCAACAGATGAAGTAGATGCCTTGTTCATACAAAATCTGCACAGATTCAGAGAAATTCAAATGACTACAAGGAGGGTGCTCCTGATGTGGAGATTATGAAATTGGGTCGCATGGTGGATAGGAATTGAGTGCTCTCTCTCACCCAAAATGAAGTCTGTACTGACTTAATTCCCAAATCATTTCAAGATGTATAGGGGGAGTTAGCTCGAGTGACCTACCAGATTAGACAAAGATGGCATTCTAGAACTAAAAGATGACATTATCCTGGAATTCAGGAAAACAGACAAACATAAGTGGACAAGGTACAAGGATGAGCTGGCATCTAACTGTATTATAGTGCTTGTGTTTGTACATAGGCCCAGTTATACGGGTTGATAATGTAAAATTATTTATACTGGGGGTATCATATCAATATAATATATTAATACTACCAACAATTGTACGATCGTATTCCCCTAGGTAAATAATGTAAATTAATTAATTATATGATATTGATGTGACATATATTTTTTTGGACACTGATTATTTCATTGTGTGTGGAGACTGGAGTGTTGTTAGGTACTATAATCTTGACTGCTATAATTATATTAGAGAAAATAATCCAAAAAACAAACAGGAAATGGAAAACTTGAAAGTCAAATTTAAATTTTACCATTACATGATAATGGTCTAAACAAATATTTTTCTATTTCCATAGTGACCCTGGAGAAATGATCTTGATTGATTGTCAGGTTAATTCTTTGTGTCGAGTATGAGCTTCAAACATCTTCCATTACAATTCATGACCTGGAATTCAAGGTCATTTAGTCAAGGTTACTGATTAAAATATGACTTGGAAAAGATTCTTTGGGCATTTGTAAAAGTAAAATACATTTGACTGGGCTAAAGTTTGTAAAGGAATTTAGACTTTGGAAACTCATGTTGTCACTAATGTTGAGAGTAAGTAACTTAATAATGTGTCGTTCCTGAACCAAATTTGTTGATTGTTGACTGATGAAAAGTTAGAAATCTTGGTTCAGGTCTTAAAACAACTGATTGTCAGAAAAAGCCTTCAACATCCAACTCTTTGCTTATATACCTTCAACATGCAACACTGGTAATTTCTTTTTTTTCAATATGTGATACTCAGGTGATGTATAGGCCCATACGGTAAGCCTCTTGTTACTGTATGAGTAATTCATTACATGGAAAAATCACAAAAGTTTTTAATTTGGTTTGATATGATAAAAGTAAATTTTGTAACTATGTGAATATGTGAACTACTGTTAAATATTGACAAATACTAATTCAATGCCAAATACTCATTTGAAATATGTCAAAATTGTAGAAATTTGGTTGGAGGAATTACACATTATATGTGCAGTAAAAAATGAAAGAAAGAAGACATCATGCAGTTTATGTTCATGGTATTCAGAATATAAAGACAATTAATGCTGATAGAAATGAACCACAGACTTGCTTGTTTACTATACATAGTTATATTTATTTGTTTACTGTACAGAACAAAGTTGCTTGTTTACAATATGATTTTAAATTGCCACAAATTAGAATTTGTCCGTCGAAGGACAATTGATTCATTTTTGATATAATGTAAAAAGTCTTGGAATCAGTGTGGTGAGGAAATGTCCTTAAAGTTAGCTGGTTAAATGTCATTGGTTGATCTCCTTTGGTGTTGGTACCACCCTTTTACACTTCCTTTGAAATCTTTACGTGTTTAAATTGTGTATTTTTACTCATTTATTTGTATTGATATGAGTTTATGTAAATAATGACTGTTCTTTTCCTTGTAATCTCTTTTATAATATATTTTAGGTGCAGTTTAGAGCTGTCTTGTTCTGGGGTGGGAAAAGTCAATGTTGTTTTACTTGTATATGTATTAGATCAATGCTGATGTTCACAAAATGGTTTACTTCAATTAATTCCAATTTCCAAACACAAAATAAACTCCAGAGAGTCATGCTAGACAGCATGTGTCTTAGATTAAAGAGAAATGATATATAACATTTAGGGTATACATTCATTCTGTGATTGATGTAGTTTGTTCTTTTAAAGTTTTCACATATATTTAGTTTAAAATGTTTATGCGCCCCGAAAAATTTTGGGGAGCATATAGTCACCGTCATGCCTGTCCGTCCTTCCGTCTGTCTGTCCAAACTCATATCTCTTAAATCTTTCATCAGAAATTGATCTCTAATTGATCATGAATGTTCCATGAGACAGGGACTTTTGGGCAATCTAATTAAAATCAGACTTCTTAGATCCGCGCCGTATACTCTGCATAAGTAGATCTGACATAACCTGATTAGGGGTCATGTTCAGATGAACTTTATGTCAGCCAATCAGCGCGTCGGCTTCGGTGTTCACAATTCAAGGAAAATGGTTGCGATTGTTTGGTTTGAAAGAAAACATATCGCAGCTAGATGCGACGTCACAATGCACCGTTTACGTCGACTGGCGTTATATTCCTCGCGTTATTTAAGTAAACCATCTTGAAAACTATTCAAATCATACCCATTCCTATTCATACATAAATCGGAATTCACAATTAATTTAATTTGGGTGTATTTCATATCGTACGTTTTGTTGTTTGTATTAACGGAATAGATTAGGCATTATTGCGAAAGTTTGAAATTCGTTATGTGAGAATATACAATTTTACAGTGTGGAATAAACTTTGTGGGAGAGAGATTACAGCAATTTGTTTACGAATTGCCAGGAACCGCCTTAATAGCCATCATTGTCTGTATGGCACAATCTGACTGGCTGATAGTTCTCATGAATATTCCAAGTGAAAGGTCATGCTGACATGACCCCCTATGGGGTTATGTCAGATTCTATTGTAGCGATTGTGAGCTTATTCTAGGATCTGATTTTAATTAGATTGGGACTTTTGGGCTAAGGTTTTTCAAGGTCATTTTTGAAAGGTCAAGGTCACGCAGAACATATAAAAGTTCCTTATTTCAACTGTTTTTGATATTTTTCTTTTATCAGAAATTGATCAAAGAATTATTCCTTGAGACAGGAAATTTTTAAAAGGTCATTTTAGAGAGGTCAAGGTCATTTAGTACATATACCTTATGTAAGTAAAAAGTTATTTATTTCAACAGTTATTGAACTGGTATTGATCATATTTCACACAAATAAGTAAAATGAAGAATAGGCAAATGGCTTTCAGACAAAGGCCACTCAAGATCATTTTGTAAAGGTCAAGGTTACTCAAAACAAACCTTATATATGAAAAAAAGCTTCATTTTATAATATTTCTACCAAGGTCTCAAGGTCATTTTGGAAAGGTAAAGGTCACTCAGAACATATACCTTGTATTAGGAAAAAGTATCCTATTTCAACAGTTTTTGGACAGGTATTGATCATATATCACACAAATATGTAATAGGGAAATGCTTTCAGACAAAGGTCACTCGATGTCATTTTAGGATTTCATGTTGTCTGCAGGAAAATGTTGCTCAGGTGAGAGATGTCATTGGATCATGAGTCTTTTGTTGATTCTTCATGGATTTAAACAGTAGAATATTGAATGAAACATTATCGATTTTGAGGACTGATTGACTAAGTACTTTTTGTAGGTGTAGGGGCTATAAATATGAAGACACGGCAGGTGTCGTCTGCTCCACTGGCTGGGTCCCCCCTCAGCAGTCTGTCCACCAGTTCCAGTAGTCTATCGTTTGAGGGGATACCTGACGAAGTCACCCGCCTGTCAGAGGAAAAGAGTAAAAATGTCAAAGGTATCCATGATACAAACATTAATGAAGTTATATAATCCAGAACCTCCAAAACTGTGACCATGTCCCACCAGTATTGGAGTTATCCAGAACAGAATAAATTTGTTTGATTAGCACACACTTATTTTTCTCTGTCAATGTCTTATCTGCATGTTCAGCAGCACTCTTAAGACTTGAACTGTCAATTTTTAGCTCACCTGAGCCAAAAGGTTCAAGTGAGCTTTTCTTATCAAAAATTGTCTATTCTCCAATGTCGATGTAAACTTTTCACAATTCCATTTTCATCTCCAGAACAATTGGGCCATTTTCAACCAAACTTGGCACAGTATCCTTAGGTGAAAGGGGTTCAAGTTTGTTCAAATTAAGGGCCATTTTCCCTTCCAAGGGGAGATAATCAAGAGAGGGCAAAAATAGGTTGGCATCAATTAAAGGTATTCTCAAGAACAACTGGGCCAGAAAAGATTGAACTTGTGTGGAAACTTCCTGAATCACAGCCCCCAAGGGTATGGTGGGGCTACAAAAGAGTATGAAAGGGTTGCAAGGGGATTTGTAGAAAAAATCTTTAAAATCTTCTTCTCAAGAACAGCATGGTCATGATTAGTCATATTGATATGCAGCTCAAGTGAACTTTTTTAACACCTATTGTACAGCGTACATCTATATGTTCATAAACTTTTTTTTACTTTTTCTTGATAACTACTCGGCCAACTTCAACTAAACGTGCCATAAAACACCCTTGGGCAAAAGGGGTTCAAAATTATTCATGTGAAGGATCATATCCTTTTCAAAGGGGAGATAATTGAGAAGTAGTCAAGTTTTTTCAAAAATGAAATTTATTATATTTACATTCTAATTTCATTTCTGTTGGAATTCCCAGCTGTTAAAATAGACATGTATTATATATTTATCAACATTCATACGTGCATTGTTCACAACTGCATCTCATTCATGAGGAAATCCCTATCATTACATGGTAGAAATATCGAAGACAAAAACATTGGAAATTTTAATTATTTTTAGCTCACCTGAGCTAAAAGTTCAAGTGAGCTCTTCTGATAACCTTTTGTCTGTCATCTGTCTGTCCATCCATCTATCCATAAACTTTTCACATTTTCATCTCCAGAACCGCTGGGCCATTTTCAACCAAACTTGGTACAAATCATCCTTGGGTAAAAGGGATTCGCGTTTGTTCAAATGAAGGGCCATGCCCCCTTCAAAGGTGAGATAATCATGAAAATGCAAAAATATGTTGGGGTCATTTAAGAGTCTTCTCAAGAACCATGGGGCTAGGAAAGTTCAAATTTACATGAAATCTTCGTTACATAATGCACATTCAAGTTTTTTTTTAAATTATGCCCCCCCCCCCCCTGGGGGGGGGGGGGGAGGTAGGGGGGGGGGCCACAGTAGGGGATCAAAACTTTTGCATGGGATTATATGGGGAAAATCTTTAAAAATCTTCTTCTCAAGAACCACTGAGCCAGAAAAGCTGAGATTTACATGAAAGCTTCCTGACATAGTGCAGATTCAAGTTTGTGAAACTCATGACCCCTGGGGTTATGATGGGCCACAATAGGGGATCAAAGTTTTACATAACTAATAAATAGAAAAAATCTTTAAAAAATTTCTCCTTAAAAACCATTAGGCTAAAGAAGTTTACATTTGCACATAAGCTTCCTGACATAGTGCAGATTGAAGTTTATAAAAATCATGGTAGGGGATCAAAATTTTACATACAAATATATAGGGGAAATCATTAAAAAACGTCTTAAAGATCAATGGCCGGGGAAGTTTACATTTACTTGAAAGCTTCATGACATAGTGCAGATTCAATTTTGTAAAAGACATGGCTCCCGGGAGTAGGTTGGGACCACAATAGGGATCAAAGTTTTACATGCGAATAGGAAAAATCTTTAAATATGAGCCAAGGTGAGCGATGTGGCCCCATGGGCCTCTTGTTTTGGTTGTGCTTGCAGATATTCATTTGATATTTGGTACATTGCTTTGCCATAACAAGTTACAGATCAAGTTCAAATTTCATCTCGGTCCATTTATGTTCCATTAATTAAGTTATGGCTCTTGGACTAGCATGAATTGTTAGTTTACATCCAAGTTTCTTATCTCTATAAATAAGAATACTACACTCATTAAAACTTCTAGCATAGTAATACAATAATATAGCTAAATTATTCATGATCACCTACATGTCATAGTTTATTGTCTTGGTTAAAGACCTAAACCTATAATCATAAATTTTTTATTTTTTCCTGCTCTAGTCTCTACTCGAATAGTAGTTGATTTCCAACCATTCCTATCCTGGTTCCCCAATTTTCCCTTTACCATAACCTACATAATGAACTTTGAATATTGTTGTGGTACAGTAATTTTTGCAACCGGTAGGGGACTATGTATTGCCATGCAATACTCTCAGAGTGCTTGTTACTCTTAAATTTTTCAACACCAAGAAACCCATCTGCACTTAAATTGGTACATGTAGTGAATATTTACTGTGCTTTTTCCATAAATTGATTCATAAAATAAAAAATACCAACTTGGGTACAATAATTATACAAATCGGGCTCGTTCTTCGTAAAATGTACGTTCCATATAACATAGAAGATGAGTCAGATTTATTTCATTCCTAACATCATAGCAGGAAGTATTCGGTATTGTAATTTATTGCACAGAATTAAAGGTAGAATTTTTGCTCCCAAAAAACTTATTTATAAGCGAGTATATATGGTAGGGGAAATCTTTAAAAATCTTCTCCTCAAGAACACTGGGCCAGAAAAGTTTACAATGATATGAAAGCTTCCTGACATAATGCAGATTCAAGTTTGTTAAAGTCATGCCCCCTGGGGATAGGGTGGGACCACAATAGGGGATCAAAGTTTTAAATCCATATCAAGAACCACTGTACCAGGAAAGTTCAAATTTACATGCTAGTTTTCTGACATGGTGCAAATTCAAGTTTGTTAAAATCATGGCGCCTGGAGGTAGGATGGGGCCACAATAGGGGATCAAAATTTTACATAACTAATAAATAAAAAACATCTTTAATGCCAGAAAATCTACAAGAAAGCTTCCTGATATAATGCAAATTCAAGTTTGTAAAAATCATGGTCCTTGGGGGTAGGGTTGAGGCCACAATAGGGGATTTAAGTTTTACATATGAGTATATAGGGAAATTTTTTTAAAATCTTCTTTTCAAAAGCCACAGGGCCAGAAAAGTGGAAATTTTCATGAAATTTTTCTGACATAGAGTAGATCCAAATTTGTGCAATTCATAGTCTCCAGAGGTAGGGTGAGACCACAATAAGGAATCAAAGTGTAATGCTGATATATAGGGAAATCTTTAAAAATATCTCTAGAACTATTTAAGCTATGGCTTTCATATTTTATATAATTATATACTCTCTTTATGAAAAGACCTTTCATGTGATGCAATGGTGTTTGATCTTATGACCTTGACCTGGAAGTTTGACCTACTTTTTAAAAAAAATCTTACCTATTCTATATCTCCTCAACTATTTAAGATAGAGCTTTCATATTTTGTATATAGATTTCTTATGGCAATGTCTTTTGTATCATACCATGTAAGATCATGTAAGTTATATATTGGTTTGCATTTCAGTGATGTTGTGATCCTTTGGGGTTAGGTTGGGGCCACAATATGGGATCAAAAGTTTTCAATAGGAATAAAGATTGATAAAAAAATCTTTTTAAAATCACAACAGTTGAACAATGGCAGGGCCAAGGTGATTCAGGTGAGCGATGTGGCCCATAGGCCTCTTGTTTTTAGATATCTTTCAGGTGTTCTTGAAAAAATTCCCATTAATATCTATCCTGTTTAGTCTCACAAAGTCACTTCTCATCAACTTAAGATTATGAACTTGTGTGGATTATCTCAATTTCATTCTAGTCTAGCAGGGCTTTCAACAAATTTAAAAGTAGGAGGCTGAAATGAAAAAGTAGAAGGCGATCCAATGTGAACGGCACAGCCGTATCGCACGCGGAGCTATGCTCGGCGCCCTTATGGCCGGGGGTCATTGGGGCCGCTCAAGGCCCCCAGAAGCTCTGGGGTAAATAACGCAAAATCCTGCATTCTGGCGGTTTCCTGGCACTTAAATGCAGCTTTGAAATTGTCATTTTTTTGCCTGAAATTTTTACTTTTGCCATGAATTTATTGTTTCATATGTGAAATTTTCTGTTCATGCAAAGACTTAAAAAATTCAACATTGCAAAGTACTAATTTTGATGCAAAATGAAAAATAAAGTGCATCAAGATAACTACATGTAATTATTTTTTGCAATGCTGTATCAATTAATTTTTAAGTGTCTTTGCTTGAACAGAAACTTTCACTTTTATTTCTACATTTGTACTGAAAGTTTATAAGACTGAATTGTTTTGTAAGAAACAATAAAACCCAAACAATCTTTATTACAAATTAATAAGTAACATTTTGATGACCTATAATTTTATTTTTCCACAAATTCAAGTTAACAGCTACAGATTTGTTGGTAACATAGCGAATTTGTGCTGAAAAATTCTACTTTCGTTTTTATTTAATACCACGTGGGCATTTGCAAATTAAAAAGAATAGCAAGTCTGAAATCTTTCCTGATTAAATTCTGTTTTCGCTTTAAAATTGTTGATTGATATTATACTTGTGTCACTTTCGCTTCTGGCCTTTTTAAAGCCGAAACTGAACAAGGTATTTGTTCTCTTCATTCCGTCAACATCATTGATTTTTACGTTCAGGACTTGTTGTTATCTTTCGGAACTTCTTGTCTGTGTTGTCACGAATTGGGTAAATCCGAGGCTTTCCGACTATTGCAATTGACGTATTATTTTCTACACCAACAGACGACCAATCAGGTGCCGGTATTTACCTGAACTAAATTTAGCGCAAGTAAACACGTTTGATATGGCCGCGATTTCTGAGTCTACTAAAGTTTGGAAGATGTTTAAAGTTTTATAAAAGTTTTTTTTCATTGGACATACATTTTTGTCACTAAAGTAGCCGGCACCTAATGTTACTATAGGCGGCGGAAATCCGGCTACCGGCTACTTTTGAAAGCCCTGAGTCTAGTCATCCTCTGTACAATGCAGTGTGCCATATTGATTGTAGGGCTTGTTTAAATTGGTTAAAGCAGTTGCAAGATGATACATGTGGCATCACAGTCTATGTTTTGGCTTCATAATTCAGTGGTGTACCTAATTGAAGAGACTGTTTAACAGTTTTCACAAAATACAACCTCCGATTTCTTTCAAATCAAGAAATAGCAACTGCTCTCGTCAACTTTCCAGTTTCAACTTCTTGGTATACCTGGTTATGTGAAACCCTCACCCCATCATTGACTTAGGGGTAAGCTTAGCATGCATGGTGACAAAACTACTAAGGCTAACTCCAACTTTCACTTGTCCGAATGAAAAAGTTAGTAGTCCAAAAAAATTTAGTCTCTAATATGCATATCAACCAGTAATCTCTTAGCTCTCTCTCTCTCTCTCTCTGTCAATCGGCCAGTAGCTAAGTTTTCACTTCAGAATCTTTAGAATAGTTTTCTCTCTTTCAAGCTCACCGTATATACTCGCCTATAAGTCGGATTTTTGGGAGTCAATTTTTGGTCCAAAACTTTTTGTCCAACTTATAGGCGCGTCCTCAGAAGATTGGTATTTTTCTGAACGTCGTAATGTAGTGTTTTTTTTAAAACAACTCCGACGATTATCATGGACTACCACACAAATGTTTATTGTTCACAAATATCTAGACATATTGTATTGTTTATATATTTTAAAATTATGTATAAAGTACAAGTATTTATATATTTTTATTTAGTTAAAAATTATGTACATACCGGTAACTAATACTTTGAATTACGAACCCGATTTAATATTGAAATATTCATATGTATACCAGCTGAAATATATTTCATAAAGATTGAATATTGTTAACAGATAATTTAGATCATCATTCTTGACTCTTAAAAACTCTATTGTTGATACATTGAATTATACCGGAATCCCACAATAACAGTTTTCGCGAGGCGCGTGCCACTAAGTAAACTGGCAATTAGGAGACCATAATTGCTTAGGTAAACAAGGGACCATTGCCCATAATAGATCAAGGGTTGTGTTTAAACCCCAAACAGATATGGCTTGGATATTGAGCACCTCATAATTATTAATTTCTCAAAATATTTTTTGAAACATGGGTAAAAACAGACTGGAGCATTGACTTGAAATTGTCAACCAATTGTGACAAAAATTTGTAACGACTTATAAGCGGGTCAATGGCAAATTCCTACAAAATAACCTTAAAAAATACAACCGACTTATAGGCGAGTATATACGGTACCTTCTTCCCCAGTGTAAGAGGTTACACCTGTGAATTATGCCATACAAGTTGCATTATTGTTGTTGAATGAAAATTATGAAAAATGTCATTGTTAGTTATAGTTTAGAAAATTACAATTGTTACTGTAGAAAATGGATCTTTTCACCTCAAAAGAACGAGCAAGGGATGCAACATGAGGCAAAATTTTTATAGATGTATTCGATTCAAATGCTCAGTGTATTATTTCATGATCTTTGCTAGTAGTAGTATAAAAAATGAACTGACGATATAGTAATATAGAGTTGGACGTTACTTTCTAATATTTGATATTCATCAAGCTTAACACAATAATCACATTTCCTACTTAAATAATCACTTGCCTCATCGGACAAGTGTGTATTAAGTTTCACTTGTCCGAACTGGGTTTTCACCTACCTCGGGCAATCGGACAACCGTTAGTGTCAATCCCTGAGTCCGGTCAAGTAAAATCTCGATTTACTAGTCCGACTGGTCGTGTTGAAAAAATAAACAAGAAATTTTACTTTAAACCATAAGATATTTTATTCTTAACTAAAAAAAATAACTATAAAGAGTTAGCGAGCAATTTTGAACCTAATCTCTATTTTTAGTTTTGATAGATTAGTCACGGTCAGGAGTGATGTTTTACAACATCTACTTGATATTAATGTGTGTAAAGTAATGTTTCGGATAAATAGATATAAATTGAATTCATTTTCATATTTTAATAAAACCCAGTTTATTTGAATTAAATACAAAAAAGTGTTTTTCAGATTAATAAATTATGTCGTAAACAGCCATTTTTTGAGACAATTAGATATGTTTTAGTTCAAACTTTACGTTTGTCATTTGAATTAAGTATTAAATATGGAGAAACTATCAGTTTTTAGCTCACTTGAGCTGAAAGCACAAGTGAGCTTTTCTGATCACCTGTTGTCCGTAGTCTGTCTGTCTGTCCGTCTGTCTGTAAACTTTTTACATTTTCGACTTCTTCTCCAGAACCACTGGGCCAATTTCAACCAAACTTGGCCAAAAGCATCCTTGGGTGAAGGGCTTTCAAGGTTGTTCAAATGAAGGGCCATGTCCCTCAAAAGGGAGATAATCACAAAAATAGGGTGGGATCATTTAAAAATCTTCTTCTCAAGAAACACTGAGCCAGAAAAGCTGAGATTTACCTGAAAGCTTCCTGACATATTGCAGATTCAAGTTTGTTCAAATCATGGCCCCCAGGGGTCATCTTCACAAGCCAAGTGTCCGATTCGCTTACTCTCATCTCCCCCTTGGCGGATTTAGTCGCATTTCTAAGACTTCAAAATATCACGCTTTGGCTTTCCAAGGCATCCGATCAAATCGCACCATACATACAGTTTGGTTTGAGTAATGGTGGCCCCCATGTCTAGACTGCATTGTCGCCTTTGCTATGACATTTTCTCTAAAACAAAGATGGGGGACTTTTGGAGAAAGTTTTGGGGTTTACGATCAACTTCTAGAGATAATCGATCATGTACCTCACCCAAATGTCGGCAAAGGACGGTATATGCTGGAATAAACTGAACAAACTCAACAAAATTGAGTACAATATCAAAACGAAAGTAGAAACGCTGAAATCTGAATGAATTGTTTTGATACGTGATTTACGCCTTAAACACAAAGGTGGCATAGGCATCCAGCAAGTATGCACACATAAATAAAAAACAATTTTATTGTTTTCATCTGTCAACTCCATTTTGTAAACATACACTTGTAAAAGAAATTAAAATGCGTTATCTGATTGGTTAGATTTTGTTTTCGTCAAGAACGATAACTCGCTTGATCCGTTAAATGGCAGGTCAGTCGCAACTAAATCTGCCAAGGGGGAGGTGAGAGTAAGCGAATCGAACACTTGGCTTGCGAAGATGCCCAGAGGTATGATGGGGCCACAATAGGGGATCAAAGTTTTACATACAAATATAGAGGTAAAATCTTTAAAATTATTCTTCTCAAAAACTACTGGGCCAGGAAAGTGGAAATTTACATGAAAGCTTCCTGACATAGTGCAGATTCAAGTTTGTAAAAATCATGGCCCCCGGGGGTAAGATGAGGTAACAATAGGGGATCAATTTTTACATACAAATATATAGGGAAAATCATTAAAAATCTTCTGAAAAATCACTTGACCAGAAAAGTTTACATTCACATGAAAGCTTCCCGACATAGTCCAGATTCAATTTTGAAAAAATCATGGCCCCCGGGAGTAGGTTGGGGTCACAAAAGGGATCAAAGTTTTACATGCGAGTATATAGGAAAATCTTTAAATATGAGCCAAGGTGACTCAGGTGAGTGATGTGGCCCATGGGCCTCTTGTTTCTAGAAAGTTGGTCAGGGCTATTGGAATGTAAGGTCAGGTCTAGTAAAAATCATTTAAAATAGCCCGACTGTTCTAGTGCTCAAAAATTTAAATGTCAAACCCTGAAAACCCTCACCCCATCATTGACTTAGGGATAAGTTTAGCATGCATGCTGACAAAAACCCTCACTCCATCATTGACTCGGGATAAGTTTAGCATGTATGCTGACAAAAACCCTCACCCCATCATTGACTTAAGGTTAAGTTTAGCATGCATGGTGACAAAACTTAAACCCTCACCCCATCATTGACTTAGGGATAAGTTTAGCATGCATGCTGACCCCAGCATTGACTTAGGGATAAGTTTAGCATGCATGCATATGCTGACAAAAACCCTCACCCCATCATTGACTTAGGGATAAGTTTAGCATGCATGTGAAAATCAACCACGCCACTTCACTTATATATATGAAAATATGTAACTATAAACCTGACATGAAGTGATCATGATCAGCTTGAAAAGATTGGGATTCTGTACAATGATATTATTTTGATTTGCTTTTTAAAAATACATGGGGATTGTTACATAACGTTAAAGGACGTTCTTATCTTGCTGAGATTTTGGAAGATTTTATATCCTATTGTGTGATCTACACTACAGAGTTTTTTTTTCTATTTTGATTTATCCCCAATTAAATATTGCAATTGGTTCTCGTCCATTGTCATGTGTTAACAATTGAACATTTTTTAATTTTTTGATAACTACTGTTCCAATTCTTTTCAAATTGGTATGAAGCATCTTTGGGACGATGGGGACATAATTTGTATATTTCATAATTCCTGCACCCTTGGGGCCTTGGGGGCAGAGCAAAAACTGTCTAAAATTGACCAATTTTCAAAAATCTTTTGTGGAACCGTACGTGTGTAAGAAAAACTAAATGCATGATGATGTAGAGTAGGAAAGCCTCTACCAAAATTGTAAATGTCATGATCCCCGAGGTAGGGGTTCTGACCCCATGGTGGGACCAAACTTAGTATATAGGGTTTATGTGGAAAACATTTAAAGAACACTTTCTTTAGTGCTATTGATACTAAATTGAAAGTTAAATTAAAATAGATATTTAGAAGGATTAGGTAGTCCTTTACCAAAATTGTAAATTCCATGATCCTAAGGGTAATGGTTTGATTTCAGGGTGGTGTCAAAATTACAGTATAATTTGTCCAAACCGGCCTCTGAGTACTCCGGTGCTCTGTCAATTCTGGCCACAAAATATAGTCCCTAACATTTCTTTAACAAATCCTTTATTAATAATTCCCTGTACTCCGGATACTGTGTATTCTGCTTACACAATCCCAACTGCTATCAATTAACTTTAATTACCCTGTTTAAACCGGCCGCTTGATGATACACCACCCTAATTGTTACAGTCAATTGTATTTGGTGTACACAAGGTCCCAACTGCTCGTAATTAGCTCTAATTATCGCATTTAAACCAGCCACCCCACGATGACCGACCTGTCGGTATTTGGTCGATCACACACAAAGGGTGTCTCAAGGGAAGTAAAAGAGTGCAACTGGCGATGAGTCGTGATCAGTTTAAAATAAAACCTGATTTTTGGGAGGGGGTGCACTTTTCAATTGTGACAGCACCACGCACGAGGTAATGGCACCCTCCCCCTAACAACAGAGACAAGAACTGACATTAAAAGACAAAGTTCAATTAATCGATGAATTTGATACATTCTTGGAATGAAGCAAAATCGGCAACAATCCCGTTATGTTTTCCAAAAGCAGGGTTTCCCCTCGTGGACTTCTCGGAGCTCTCCGGCGAGTCAGACAGTGATGATATGCAGTTAGTTAGCACAACTCGCCATGTCTGGTCGATCACTTGGCATGACATTAGTTTCCGTTTCACAAATTGAGACAGTTGAAAGCGATACATTTACAATGAAAGCTGGGAAAGACAAATTTTAGACGAACACAACACAAACTTGACGAACGTACATAATGTAGCACTTGATAACGGTGATGATGTAGACGAAATCGACAATTTACCAATAGAAAATTGCCCGAATAATTCCCAGATTTTAAACTGTTTAATAAAAATTGAAACTTTTTAAAATGAGCATGACAATAAAACACTGACATTTATATTTTTACATTTTGAATTCTTTTGTGATAAATGTATAATAAAACGTTAGCAATCATTACACACGTATGCATAGATAGTGAATACAAGGGAAGCAACTCTCATTCTTGTCAACATTCTGCACTCCGGACTCGGTGTAAACCGGCCAATTTCTTTGGAACTACACATAGCCGGTTTAGACAGATTATACTGTATAATAATTTGATTGGACTTATTCAAGTTTGCTGATACTGTATAAAATCTAAATGCATACTTAAGGTATATCGGACAAGGATGTACAAAAATGTTGAATTCACAACCCAGGGTTTTGACACTAAGATGGGTCCAAATTAGTCATATCTTTTAATGTTAATTCACATATCATATTATGTAAAGGCTTTCATCAGTGTATGCACTTTTGAAGGCATTGAAAGTTTTAAGACCACATCTTGTTTTATACTGTTGCTGAATGTTAGAATTTAAGTTAGATATTCAGAACAGGAAATTTTTTCTAGATTTGGGAGTAGTGATACTTTTCACTTGTACTCAGGTGATTGATAAGGCCTGTGGACCTCTTGTTTCAATTGTAAAGGCTATATCAGGCATACTTATAAAGGGAGGATATGTATATGTACCGACAGGTCGCCATAACAATTGCACCTTCA
>NC_079169.1:42591074-42736074 GCF_947568905.1 Ostrea edulis | reverse complement strand
TCAGGATTTTGGGTTGTATCTATATATTGTTACAGGCTGGGAAATACTTCTGTGTAAGTAATAGATGAATGAAAAATTGAGTTATCTGTAAACATTAAAGTTTGTTTAAAACTAAATGATAATCTGTTTAACTGCATCAAATAATCTATGTACAATAGTCTGTTATATAAGTAAATATTCCACCTGTACCATATGATAAATTCTTGGGCCAAGAGTTTATCACTATCATAATGGAATTATGTCGCCCCTCTTCCAGTGGGAGATATACATGTATTAATATTGTTTTTGTTCTTTCCGTCAGTCTGTCTGTCACAAAATCTTAATATGAATGCTAAAATTTTCCTCCTGTATGACCATCAAAAAGACTTGAAACTTTGTACAATGCTTCATTGGTATTTGTAGATGCGTATATTTTCGGGACATGAGGATCCATCATTTTCCTGAAAGTTATAATGGATCTAAGAGGGGTGGAAAATGTAAAATAGCTCCTATATGGCTTATCATATAGACTTGAAACTTTGTACAATGCTTCATTGCCATTTGCAGATGTGCATATTGTTGGGACAGAAGGATCCAATTGTTATCCTTAAAATATATATTGGGTGGCGGGTGTAAAATAACTCATGAACTCTTCTCATATATGGCTTATAAGATAGCCTTGAAATTTTGTTCAATATACTTCATTAATTTATCATTTAATAATGTTCACATTGTTCTGACCAAGGATCTAATATTTTCCTGATTAATAGCTAATGTAAATGGAATCATGTATATGTAATGCGAATTTTTAATGATCAGTTGCCATGATTTAAATAATTTAACATATATAATGTAAACTGAATCTTAAATGAACCATTCTTTCATCTTATTTTAAAGTTGGCACTCTTATAAAAGAATAAAGATTGATAAGAACAGATTTGTTTCAATTTGATCATGTTGGTTAAAAGGTTGTTTTTTTTAAGCCAAAAAAAAAAAATTAAGGAAAGGAATAATGTGTACCGGCCCAATTTTATTCAACATCACCTACTTTCTATGCCCCCCTTTGAAAAAGAGGAGGCATATTGTTTTGCACTAGTCGTGGTCTGTAGACCAAGTCTTATCCGTTCAATATCTAAAGAATTGTTTGCTTGACAGTTATCAAGCATGGTACAGTGGTTGCCCTTAGAGAGTTAATGACCCCTATTGATTTTCAGGTCACAAGGTCAAGGGTCAGTCTCTCGATCTGTAGAGCCAAGTCTTGTCTGCTCAATATCTAAAGAAGCCTTTGATTGACAGTACCAAACTTGGTACAGTGGTTGCCCCTAGAAAGTAGATGACCCCTACTGATTTTCAGGTCACCCTATGCCAAAGATCAAGCATCAAACTAGACATAGTAAGATATTGTCTGTTCAATATATTGAGAACCATTTCCTTGACAAACATCAAACTTGGTACACTAGTGCCCCTTAAAGAGTAGATGACCATCATTGGTTTTCAAATCACCAGGTCAAAGGTCATGATTCAAATTATTGTTTATTTGGAAATGTCTGCTCAGTGTCTTGAGAGATCAAACTTAATATTATGGTTGCCCCTGACTAGTAGATAACCCATATTTTTCTCTCTCACTACAGACATTCCTGATGAAGAGTTGATCCTTTTTCAATATTGCTACACAGGAGGCATATAAGTTTGTAAATCATTTCTTGTTGAAACTAATATGTTGATTACCCAGAGACTTCTACTTGATACAACTCCTTCTCAGATCTATGTGCATTGCTTATCTGACTTTGCAATTCTGGAGTTAATCTGACTTAACTCACTATGAGTTAAGTCCTAGCTGTTATTGAAATGAACAGAACAAGTATTTGTTGTTCAGGCAAAGAAACATAACTCACGCAATCAATTGAATTGTACGGGTTTTGACACTATCCCCCCAAATACCTATTATGACACTTTCCCCTTTCTAATCCCTGTGTGTATATAGTGCTAGTCCTTTTTGAGTTCCATGTCAGCAAAAACAAATATTGACTGATTGATTGAAAATATTGAATGAATTATTGATTGATTGACCGAAACATGGATGGATTATTGATGCTACAATATAACTATCCAAAAATTATTTTTAAAAAAAATAATGTGTATTTTATTGTATTCAACGTGTCTCCAAGCAACAAAAGAGCTTACAACTGCCTGTTTTTGGCCACCAGATTGAGTCTCTGTCATTTCAATATTTTGTTATTCTTCTCAGAAATTACAATTTTCACCAAAATAACCATGGGATATGGTGTGTGTGTGTGTGTGTGTGCATGTGTTCAATAGTTGTGAATTTCATGGCCCTTATGGGGTCATAGGGGTACATGTACATAAAGAATATAACTTTTTAATTTTATACGCCCATCATCAGACGGGAAGTATTATGTTATGGAGCTGTCTGTGCACAAGGTTGCAAGTAGTAGTTTTAAAATGTGTCAATGTCCTTTTCTGAAGATTATTTGATTATGTACTGCCTATTTACAAATTAAATCATTCTAGTTTAAACTTTAAAAAATTTCTCTGCCAATGATATTTGCAGATTTTAAATCTGCATTCAATATTCAGCACTCCTGACATATGATCTCTTTGTTCTGGAAATGTCCAGATTCAAGACTTAAAAGTCACGGATCGAAGAAAAAACAGGCATATTTTATTTATTGAACAATTATCAAAATTTATTTCTTCTGTAAGATTTACTTCAGAACATATTATAATGTTTTAAGTTGCCATTTTTAGCTCACCTGAGCTGAAAGCTTGTGAGCTTTTCTGATCACCCATTGTCCGTGACTAAATTTTTCACATTTTCAACTTCTTCTCAAGAACCACCGGACCAATTTCAACCAAAGATGGCAAAAAGCATCTTAGGTGAAGGGCTTTCAAGATTGTTCAAATGAAGGGCCATGCCCCCTTTCAAAGGGGGAGATAATCACAAAATTGCAAAAATAGGGTGGGGTCATTTTAAAATCTTCTCAAGAGCCACTGGGCCAGAAGAGATGAAATTTACATGAAAGCTTCCTGATATAGTGCAGATTCAAGTTTGTTAAAACCATGACCCCCAGGGGTAGGATGGGGTCACAATAGGGGATCAAAGTTTTACATGCAAATATATAGGGGAAATCTTTAAAAAAAGAAAAGAAAATCAAATTAAAAGTAAGTATAACTTTTGACATGACAGTTAAACAGCTAGGTGCAAAACACATGTATAATACATGTATGTAAATTGTTAAATAAATGTCAGGGTTAAACATCCTCGACAGGTAGATTCAAGCTAGCTACATACCGGAAATAAACGTTCACATCAAATTGTTGTGGAGAAGTTAATAAAAAACTAAGGAGGTATAAAGATCAATTCATTTCTGATTTTATTTTTGTCATGCCTGTAAGAATACTTAACAACATTTCCATTTTGTCTTTGTTCACAAATTTGATTTTCAAATTTTTTCATTTTCATTTTTGTTTTTGTTTTTAGTCTTTGATTAGCTAGCTATTGCTGATTCAGTACAATGTAGTTGGGAAATACATGATAATTAAATAACGAAAAATGACAAAATAACCTTATTTCTTTTTTCATATAGATTTTACTTGTTGACCTTTCAATTTACTGCTGTATTATCATATAGTATAAGTTTAGTATGTTTTGATTGGTCAACCACAAAGAACAAGGTACGATTGTATACATGAAAAGGCCCAAAAAATTTCTCTCTATAAAATGTGTCTGGAATTAACCTTAATCAGCATTTTAAGAAAGTAAAATATATGCCAGGTAATTACTATAATGTCCACAAAATCATTATGGTATTCCTAATTGGATGGCATTATGACATCATGAATAAGACATTTCCCACCTTTTTTTCAAAAAAGCCTAAATACTGTCAAATGTCATACATATTATTGCTCAGGAAAAGCTGTGCACATTTGTCGAGCAAAATGAAAATGATATATATTGTGTATGATTTTAAGATGAAAAACATACTTGAATATGAATTTGCTCGATGCATGCACTGTATGTTTTCTGAAAGGAAAACCACATGAATTTGTGGATATTTTCATTGAAAATGGCATTTCTGCAATTTTATGCCAACTTCTAGCTCTCGTCATATGACACAAATCATTTTGCTGATCAGACTGAGCGGATTTTGGGTTAATCCATTCCTTATTTCAATGTCAGGGTTTGAGCTCCAAGGGAAGTCATCGATTTTGGGCCAAATGACTTTAGAAACTGTACCTACTTCTGTAGACAAATTGATGATGTTCAAGGAATATAAAAAGGAGAGAGAAAAACATTAAGAATGTTTTATTGAATTTTCAGTCGGTTGTTAAATGCTAATTTGCATGTGATTGCTATGTATTTAGCACACAACTGACAGGCCTCCAATGATATTTGCACAGAGTTATGATAGCGAAAGTGGTGACTGGTGACCTCAGAACTTACACTGGAGAAAAGGGCTGATTCTTGTATTGCTATTGATTGTGCACACGCCCCAATTTCTGGGATAGAATTCCTGGGAAAAAATTCACGCAATACATATTACTTTATGGTAGATCCTTTATCTTCTTGCTGATAACATTGCATATAAATTTTGATATCTTTGGTGTATAGAATATCTTTTACTTAGATTTCTTTTACTTTGGTGTAATTTTTGAAACATGACCTTTTCAATGGCACTTGGTGAGGAATAGAGGGCTTGCTTTTACCATGGATATTTCATGTTCAACACAGAGTAAATGGAATTATTAGTTGAACTCAATATTCTTCACCTCCAGGTATAAGGCTCACTCCTATATAGTTTGGGATTACAAAGGCAGGCATAGAGGGGGAGGGGCACAACCATGTTCTATGGTCGTGCCCCCCACCCCCCTCAAACTAACGGAAAAATATCAGTTATGCAATTATCATCAAAATTGAACTTAATTGAACCCGGCTGTTTCATATCATTATAGTTGCTTTTCTTGAAGATTATTTTTTTCCTTCATCTTATTTCTTATTTTGCAGTGAAGACTACTGCATGATTAGGTTTTTTATTTAACTGACTTATTAGGTTTTCTTTTTAACTGACTTTTTAATGTGTCCGAATTTTCACAAACATACAGTTGAGTGTGAAGACAATATTGATTTCTGGTTGTGTTTACAGCATTAATTCTGTCATCCAATGTAACTATTATGTTTTGAATGATATTAAATAAGTATCAGACTTCAGTACTGTATGCCATTGAATTGATATTCTCATGATACTTTGGCCATCTCTGCAGGTTTGACATTATTGAAAATTGATAGGCCTACCTTATTCAAGAGCAAACCAGCACCTGCTAGATTAGAGGTTGTTTCAATTTAAGTACCGACAGTAAAAATATCAGTGAACGTCAGAACTTGGCAGTATCAACAACACAAAAACAGTAGACACGCGGTCCGGTACTCTTTCCGTCCAGTAGTGTGAGTACTCTAGGTAAATGTAAAGCCACTTTTACACCTTTTTCACAGGTAACCGTATGTAGTAAAAAAAATCAACTTTTAATCGGAACTTTCAAAACATTGTTATTGATGCCCTCAATTACAGAAATAAATAATAATAAAACACTGAGTACACACATACACAAATTATAACAATAACAACGATAATTGATATAAAAAGAAGTACTCCACAAATTACAAATGATTTGACAATCTACAAAATTACTATAATTTGACAACGAAATCACCTCATTCAAGCAATTAAGAATCGCCCATGGAATATTATAAATTCTGATGATTTGAATAATCAATATTTTATTAGTATTTTGTAAGTATATTATTCATGAATGAAATTTTTCCTCCATGTGACACCATTAAACACACGGACATGACACTCATTAAATTGGCACAGAAATTGCAACTTCAAAGACACCGACTTCTTTAGGCTCATGCTAAAGCGTGGTCCACGGGGTCCCATGTTTTTCAGGAAGTACTACTGGTCTGTGCTGTATGTTGTATAGGTAAGTTTTGGGCTCCAATATTAGAGGCATTAAAGAAAAAACAGATGAGAAATGATCAGATGTTCTAGATTTTTTAACAAGCAAGTAGAATCGGAACCCTCCCCCCTTTCAAAATAACATCCTGGTATTTACATTTTTTGTCGCTCTGATCAACAGCTGTTCTGCGTATATATGTAAATGCATAAACAATCATGTTGCAATTTCATTTCCGGACTCATTGTTTATGGAAATAATTAACTTTTAACTTTGAAGGCCCCAAATGGCAAAAAAATTACCTCTTTTAAAAAAAATTCAACCAAAGGGACCCCCATAACCCCCATCTAGATCCATCACTGAATGACAACTAATAAAATGCATGAAATTTGAGCAGATGCTTATAATCATGATGGGATAGAAGACCCCGAGGTTACTGAGGGTCAATATTGAACAATATTTTTTTCATAACATAAAAATTGTTATCACCCCCTTGTAAAGAAAGGGGAAAGGGAAGTGATGTATTATTACATGTACCGTATTATAAACACCATGTCTGTCCCAATATTTCATTGAAGAATATAGGTTTATTTTGATTAGTTGCATAAGTAAACATGCACATATAATCGGGGGAGGGGTTGGGGGGGTTTGCCCCTTTTTTTTTTAAAAAAAAGAAGTTCATTTTAGTTATTTTAACATGCAAGGTTATTTATTTTGACATTCAAAGTTAGATACATTGGGTGACACCCCCCCCCCCCCCCCCCCCCCCATTTCATGTAGAAGAGTGTACATGTATGTTTGAACCACAGGGTTTTGACACAAGCTGAGCAAACTCGTATATATAGTATAATAACTATTATATCTCAGTTTGTGTCAAAACCCAGTGGTTTGAACTGATGAATTGAATCCAATACGCAACTTCCGAGATATCAGCTCTTCTGTGATGGAGGTACGTTCAGTGTTCTGTTGAACTCTTGAGTGGGTACAAGATGTATACATATACTATAGACTAGCTATGTAAATACAGATAAAAGTAATGAAAGTGTAGATTTTGTGTATATCAGCCGTTGGTATAAATTAAACTGACCATATCAAGTACAATATTTGTTTGAATTAGGCCATCAAATTAAATATGAAATTATTTTTTATTTCCTCCTCTGCACGAGTGATATTTTAATCAAAGAAAAACAGTGATTATCAATTTTTGTTTGAGCTGATTTATTATTAAATACTAATAAACTTACTAATACTGCGTGTCCCTGCAGTTTGGGTGGTCGCATAATGTCTGATAATCGGCCTTTAGGCAATATATGAAGGCAGTGATAAGCATTTGTACCCAATGCATGTGGACGATAGTATGTTTTGCATCTCACTGTGCGTAAGAGTTCCACAAAGGGAAAGAACTATTGGTCAACTCGGAAATTGCGTATTTGTGTTCATTCAAAGACAACGATGAATGCTCCCGCCTCCTCCTCTCTCTCTCCTCTCCCCCCCCCCCCCCCCCCAAGAATCTTATGAATTACTGTTAATTAGTCCCTTAACGGTTTGTAAAACAGAAGGGTACTATAAGTTTCTTCTGTTTTTCCTTCCCTCTGTCAGTCTGTCCCATTGGTTTTCTATGTCTTGCAGTGTAGTTTCAAAGTGGCAAACTACAGATCAAATTTGAATTTCATAATGTTTGATGAACAGATGCAAAAGAAATTAATTTTCATATTGTTACGTTATTCATCAGGATCATGTTCAGATGGGAAGGCTATAAAAGTAGTACATCTGAACAGAGGCAGTTGATGAAACTCGGTCGCTAATTGTGTAGATAACCACTTCATTAATTTAACATTTCAAGTTCATTAATCACAAAAGGAACCTATCAATGGAAATAAATATATCAAATCTGTCAATCACATGAGTTTTTTTTTGCTGTAGTCTCTGAGTGAAGTCTGATCAGTCGGCAGTACTCAATTTACTGCTTTCCTGTAATCCGACTAAAATTGCGGGTATTCGAAATCGGCCTTCATACAGTTGATAGCAAGTAGTATTATGAACAAGGTTCAGAAGTCCTTTATAAGTAATCAAAATGCAGAAATGAATGTTATACGGGTGTGTTGTTTTGTGTTCTATTTGCACAATTATTTCCCCCACATGTTTTTTTCAAATATTCGGTACTATTTGAATTGCATCAAAACTAGGCCAACCATGACGCAGTACCAAATTCTCTTGGTTGTTTTTATAATAATGGTTATTACACCCAAATTTACTTAGTGACATTTAGGATACATGCTACATGTTTATTGATTGATTGATTAATTGTATATTGTTTAACGTCCCTCTCTAGAATATTTCATTCATATGGAAACGTCACCACTCCCGGTGAAGGGCTGCAAAATTTCGGCCAATGCTTGGCGCTTATGGCCTTTGAGCAGGGAGGGATCTTTATCGTGCCACACCTGCTGTGACACAGGACCTCGTTTTTTGCGGTCTCATCTGAAGGACCGCCCCATTTAGTCGCCTTCTACGACAAACAAGGGGTACTGAGGACCCACGGGATCTACATGTTTATGAATTGAATTATAAATAATAGAATTCTGAATAAGACTATTTCATCCCTGTTGAAAACTACATGTGTCAACTGTATAAACATCGAAACATCAAATTTATTTAATGGGTCAGAATTACCCTTGATAATACAGCAGCAGAATTTACAAACAAAAGCAATCAAACAATAGGATTTATTTACAAATAGTAATTGAGAAAAGATTGTAACAATAGCAAACTACTAGCTTACGGTAGTTGAACAATAGATATCAAAATCCATACTGAATCTATACACACACAAAATAGTTAATTCCAAAATCCTAGTTCCCAGTTTTAATCCAAAAAGTGCTTGTCTAACCAGAGCTTTTTTTATCATAAAAATCCACAGTATATTTATGATAAGAATGAATTTTCTAGTACAATCTTGAAAGACAATGATTCAACCATTACATCATCTTTCTACTAAAACAAAGTAAACATGAGCTCTAGAACAATCTAGGGCACAGGTCTTAATGAAGTGCAAGTAGTACACAACAAGAAATATACATCCAACTTTAGAACAATCTAGGTCACAGGTGTCAATTGAGTGCAAGTAGTACACAACACTATATATAATGCTTGTTAGTACAAATATATCTGTATTATAATCATTGGATGGAAATGTCACATTTGTCTCAGCATGATATTTTCTTTAGGAGCACTCTTAACATGACAAGGGGTAGTATTACAAGCTTGTGGTAGGTCACTTGAGTCACTCGGATATGATATCCATTTTTGTCTGTTAATTGTTGTATGTAAACTTTTCACATTTTCAACTTCTTCTCCAGAACCACTTGACCAATTTGAACCAAACTTGCCACAAAGTATCATTGGGTGACGGGGATTCAAGTTTGAACAAATGAAGGATAATGCCCTCATCCAAGGGGAGATAATCAAGAAAATGCAAAAAATAGGGTGGGGTCGTTTAGAAATCTAATCTTCTTCTCAAGAATCACTGGGCCAGAAAAGGTGAAAATTACATTGAAGTTTCTTGATAAAGTGTAGATTCAAGTTTGTCCAAATCATAGCCCTTGCGGATAGCGTGGGGTCTGAAAAGAGAATAAAAATTTTCCATGGTGATATAGAGGAAAAATCTTTAAAAATCTCCTATTCAACAACAACTGGGTCATGATTACTCATTAATATCCAAGCATTCCCAGGTAGTGCAGATTCAAATTTGTTCAAATTGTGATCCCCGGGGGTAGAATGGGGCTACAGTAGGGGATCATAGTTTTACATTAGAACATATGGGGAAAATCTTCAAAAATCAATATGGTCATTTCTACATGGGGAAATATTGCTGTCTAGCTTGACCACATCTGGGCATTAAAATGAAATACAGAACTTAATACATGTATGCAAACAATGACTTGTAGAAGTATTATTATAAAATGCCTTCAATTTATTTCCCTGACTGTTCCCAGTCAAAAAAATTAAAGTGCCACAGTGAGAGTTGTCACTGACAGTGACTCTGAACTTGGTAGAGGTTATAAGAGATATTAGATATTTAAAAAAATAAATAGGTGCATGAACACATAAAAGTTGTTTGTGTTTATTTTTTTTGGTTATAATAATTCAAACAAGTTATAAATAGGTCACATGGGCAATACTATGCCAGTGTTTGTGCAAATACTGTGTAAACATGGTTATATGATGAGATATTTTGACTAGAATTTCAATTTAATGCAATTCAAATTGCATATATATCAGTTTTGTTAGTCATGTAATTTTAAAAGTACATTTACATCTTATTACATGATATTATACTTGTAACAATTAAGCCTTTGTTTCTAAGGTTTAAAGTCTCTGGTGTATAACAACAAACAAGGTTGAGAGGACTCAGTATAAGCAATATACAGGATTAATTATTATATAATATCTTTGAATACTTTTTTCTTACCTGTTTGTGTAAAGGACAAGTAAGAAATATTTTTCATCTTCAACATTGGTCTTGTAATGGTAACAAAATCTGTTTTCTCTAGGAATGATAAGATTACAATATTTACCTGTTTCTATATTATTCTTGATTGCATAGGTTCTTGTGAATTGGAAGACACATGGTTGGATTTCTAGTTTCTTGTCATCATAGTTGAATAATGTACTATGAAAGTTTTTCATATTGAGCATTATTAATATGTTCTAACTCTTCAAAGATTTTTAGGTCACCTGAGTAAATTGGTCTGCATCCGTCGTGCATCATGTGTTAACAATTGGAACATTTTTAACTTCTTCTTGATAACTACCATTCCAATTCTTTTCAAATTTGGTATGAAGCATTAATGGGACAAGTGGGACCTATATTATAAATTTCAGGACTCCTGCACCCCTTGGGCCTGAGCAAAAACTGCCAAAAATTGACCAGTTTTCAAAAATCTTCTTTACAACCTCACATGTGTAAAAAACACTATCATGCATAGTGATGTAGAGCAGGAAGTCCTCTACCAAAATTGCAAATTTCATGATCCCCAGGGTAGGGCCCTAAGGGTTCTGACCCCAGGGTGGGGCCAATATTGGTACATATAGCGTTTATGTGTAAAATATCAAATAACATCTTCTTTAGTGCTATTGATACAAAACTAAAACTGAATGGATATTTAGAAAGAGCTGGTACTTTACCAAAATTGTAAATTTGATGATACCAGGGGTAGGGGTTTTGGTATCAGGGTGGGGCCAAAATGGTCAGTTAAAATTATTTTAGATGTTTTTCTCTGTATTTTGTTAGTTGTGAAGTATGTAAGAGAATAATTCCAGTGCATTGTATGTAGTCATTTACACGAGTTTAAAATATGTTTTAAAAGAATAAATGAAAACGATTGATATTTTGTACAATCATCTAAAAACAAGTTAGGCGCCCCAAAAACTAATATTTTGGAATGACCAGGTATTTTTCAGTGTATGTAGGGTTTTTGTAAATGCACATTTAAATACATTTTTTTTAAAAATCTTAAATTCTTGAAATTATTTATTTTGTAATCTATTTTCATTAAAATCGTTCTCCAATGAGCTGCTGAACGTCCATATTTAATGTGTAGCTAAACTAGATTGCACTTACTAATTATAAGATGTAAACCGACTACACCGGGTCTAGGACTATGCCGGATGTACGACTACACTAGGTGTACAACTACACCTGGTCTAGGACTACACCAGGTGTACAACTACGCCTGGTCTAGGACTACACTAGGTGTACAACTACACCGGGTCTAGGACTACGCCGGGTGTACGACTACGCCTGGTCTAGGACTACGCCGGGTGTACGACTACACTAGGTGTACAACTACACCGGGTCTAGGACTACACCAGGTGTACGACTACGCCTGGTCTAGGACTACGCCGGATGTACGACTGCACTAGGTGTACGACTACACCGGCTGTAGGACTAAGCCGGGTGTACGACTACGCCAGGTGTAGACAAATCAAGCGCACTCACTGTACTTAATGTTATGAGTTCATCTTTTAAAAAAAATTTAATGCAGTATCATTCAATTTAAAATTGAGGATCACAATATTTTATTATTTATAAATGCAAGTTCAATTATTTTCCATCTTTCAAATTTTTGTAAATTTACGAGTTGATAGGAACTGGGAGTACAAGTATTTGTTGTAATAAAGTCAGTTCTTATTCCCAAGGTGCAAGTGTGTATTTTGTGATAAGACCAGAATAGAATGCATATACTGTAGACCTAGGTGCATGTGCTTTAGATAGCTTCTATATAATAATTTTCTTGCTGTTTATCCGGGTCTTTGTCCAACTGCTTTTTGGAAAAGTATATGGACAACAGTGACTGGTTTTTTAATGTCCTTGTGCCGACCAACAATTACCCACATCTTTTTCCTCGCATCTTCCTTCGAAAAATTTTAAAAACTCAATCTACATTCCATCTTCTGACAGCCAGTACAACCGTAAGCAGCACAAAACACCCTAATGCATTGCTATATCTACAAACCATTAACATGATTGGATTTTTTGTCGATTAAATATAATCCATTTATGAAATTGCTAACAACTGTTTTCAAACCATCCTCTTGCTCAAGGTTGCACATGATGTCACTCCTAATGGCGTGTAAAATATCAAAAGTAAATACAGTCAACTCTCGATAAACCGCCACCTTTTGTTCGTATGAAATTATGGCATTATAACGAATTTGGCGATGAATTGAATTACCGCCATCTTGAAGAAATAGAGTTACTGTTCTTTTATATGTAAGAGTTATCTTTTGTCCTTACTTGCATAAACCACATAAACAATGATTTGCAATATCCTGATGGGTACATTTTGGATGATGTTCTTGGTACGTAATGATTTGCTTTTTTTCATCGAAATTTAACAGGACCCTCTTTCGTGGCGAAACCATAGCTAAATTGAAATGTGTTTCTATGATGTATAAACAACTTGACTACAGTTCATCTCTGACCAGTAATTTTCTTGTTTATTCAATACAGCAATTACTGGGATCCTTCTGTCCAGGTGTACGCCGGAGATCGATAATGACCAATTTACTGCTTCACTGACCACGTGCACCTATGGCGGTTTATCGAGATAATTAACACGGTGAAATATACTTTTGTAATGAAAACACTGTGGCAAACGGTGATAGCGAATTTGGCGTTTTAACGAGAGTTTTAAGTAACAGGAAAAATGTTCCTAGAAAAATGCGGCGTTATAACGAAAATGGCGATGAATTGAGTGGCGATAATTCGAGAGTTACCTGTATGCATATTGCAAGATTTGAATTTTGTTGCTTTCAAACTCAAAATCTATGCAAAATATTTCATTTAAAACACATGTAAAGTAATTTTAGGCATGCAAAGATTGAATTTTGCTAAAAAAGTAACGTGATGTGTCCTTTAAGGCCCATGGACCTCTTGTTTAAAATGAATTACAGCACTCTGTGAATTATTTCAAACTTGGCTAATGTGCAGAAATATTGAATTAAAGTGATTAAAGCATTAATTTCATTAATGTGTTTGAAATCATTACATACTAAATCTTTGGGTAGGTTGATAGGATTAGGGCCTACAGAGGTTAACTTCATAACTATTGTTACAGTAGGCCTAATTGTCTAAGGCAAACAAAATATGGTTTCTGGAATTTTTTGTGTTAAATAGGATACTTTTATTGAATGTTTTCATCAACTATATAGAGACATAAATGGAGAAGTAAGTGTTATTCAGATCAAATCTTAACTTTGTGTAAGAGATTGCATAAGTGTGTGTTAAACTGTTTCTCATTCTGTTGAGAGTTTTTAACGAGGTTTAAATCCTGTTGTTTTTCAACTAAGAAGTAATTGCATAAATTAATTAATATTAATTTATTATATGGGAAACGCCATCAATAATTCAAGCTGACATGAAATATTGTTAATTTGCAATTTCTGTGTGTCAAATATGATATTATTAAAAAGTTCCCCAAACGGGACTATAATATACTATTATAGTTTGCACTCCATCTGTCTGTCCGTCTGTCACAAATTAGCCTTCCAGACTTTTTCTCATCTTGCTTTAAGTTAGGAAGCTGAAATGTGATTTACTAAATTAATGTATGTTTACAGATTAAGTGTAAGTTTCATCACAGTTGACTTACATTGCTGATATAATAATTTGGATTTTGTGCTGAATGTAGTGTTCTGGAAAATGCTTTAGCTGAGTAAACTGAAATTTGATACGTGGTTATCTAATGAGTAGATACGTCTGATTAGATTTCACTATCGTCATAGTTGAATGATTCTAAAGGAAATTTGAAGGTTGACAGAACTTGTGTAATTTTGGACTCTGTTCAGTTTTATTGTGTGAGATTCACATAACTTACTGAAAAAAATATTAAAATTTGTATTTAAGATTGTAAGATTTGTTGCATTTATTCATCTTTAAGAGATTTAAATTATGATATTGTTAAAAAATTAATTTTCGCCCTCTTGTCCAAAAATATCTTATATTATTAACTCAACTGAGCTGAAAGCTCAAGAGAGCTTTTCTGATCACCTGTTGTCCATCATCTGTCCATCTGTCTGTAAACTTTTCACATTTTCATCTTCTCCAGAACCACTGGGCCAATTTTAACCAAACTTGGCAAAAAGCGTCCTTGGGTGAAGGGGATTCAAGTTTGTTCAATTGAAGGGTAAAAAAAAAAACCAATGCAAAAATAGAGTGAGATCATTTAAAAATAATCTTATCAATTAAAAACCACTGGGCTAGAAAAGCTGAAATTTCCTAGCTGACATAGCATAGTGCAGATTCAAGTTTGTTAAAATCATGACCCCTGGGGGATAGGATGGGGTCACAATAGGGGATCAAAGTTTTACATGCAAATATATAGGGAAAATCTTTAAAAATCTTCTGAAGAACCACTGCCCCTAGAAAAATTTACATTTACATGAAAGCTTCCTGACATAGTGGAGAATCAAGTTTGTTAAAATCATGACCCCTGGGGGATAGGATGGGGTCACAATAGGGGATCAAAGTTTTACATGCAAATATATAGGGAAAATCTTTAAAAATCTTCTTCTCAAGAACCACTGCCCCCCAGAAAAATTTACATTTACATGAAAGCTTTCTTACTTAGTGCAGATTCAAGTTTGCTAAAATCATGGTCCTGGGGGTAGGATGGGGTCACAATAGGAGATCAAAGTTTTACATGCAAATATGTAGGAAAAATCTTTAAAAATCTTCTGAAGAACCACTGCCCCTAGAAAAATTTACATTTACATGAAAGCTTCCTGACATAGTGGAGAATCAAGTTTGTTAAAATCATGACCACTGGGGTTATGTTGGCGCCACAATAGGGGATCAAAGTTACACATGCAATTATATAGGGAATATCTTTTAAAATCTTCTCAAGAACTATAAGAATGGAAATTTACCTGAAAGCTTCCTGATATAGAGTAGATTAAAATTTGTTTACTGTAGAATCATTTAAATTCGTGGGGGCCAATTTTCGTGGATTGCTGCATTTTTACGGGTTCGTGGGGACGTAATTTCGTGGATTTATATATTTGTAAGAAAGATAACTCTGGAATGTAATTATGATTCTTTATTCGTTGAGGATGTAAATTCGTGGGTGAGGGGTACCCACGAATTCCACAAAAATTGAGCCACCATGAATTCTAATGATTCCACAGTAGATCATGGCCCCCGGGGGTAGGGTGAGGCCACAATAAGGGATCATGAAAGTTTTACTTGCAGATATATAGAAAAATCTTCTCCAAAACCACTTGGCCAATTTCAATCAAACTTGGAACAAATCATCCTTGGATTAATTGAATATTATTTAACATCCCTTTTTGGAATATTTCACTTATATTGAGATGTCACCATTGTCAATGAAGGGCTGCAAGATTTTGGCATTTGCTCAGCGCTTATGGCCTTTGAGCAGGGAGGGATTTGTATCTTGCCATACATACTGTGACACGGACCTCAGTTTTTACAGTCTTATCCGAAGGACCGCCCCATTTAGTCGCCTAATACAACAAGCAAGGGGTACTGAGGATCTATTCTAACCCAGATCCCCATGGGATTTTGTTCAAATGAAGGGCCATGCCCCTTCAAAGGGGAGATAATCACAAAAAGGCAAAATTAGGGTGGGGTCATTTAAAAATCATCTCAAGAACCAATGAACCAGAAAAGCTGAAATTTACATGGAAGCTTCCTGACATAGTGGGGAATCAAGTTTGTTAAAATTGTGACCCCCTGGGGGTAGGTTGGGGACACAATATAGGGGATGAAAGTTGACATGAGAATGTAGAGGGAAAATCTTTTAAAATCTTCTCACGGGCCATAAGAGTGGAAATTTAAATGAAAGCTTCCCGATATAGAGTAGGTTCAAGTTTGTTCAGATCATGGCCTCCGGTTGTAGGGTGGGGCCACATTATGGAATCGAAGTTTTACATGCTAATATATATAGGAAAATCTTCTCCAGAACCATTGGGTCTTTTTCAACCAAATTTGATACAAATCATCCTTAGGTGAAGAGGATTCAAGTTTGTTCAAATGAAGAGCCATGCCCCTTCAAAGGGGAGATAATCACCAAAAAAATGCAAAAATAGGGTTGGGTTATTTTAAAATCAACCACTGGGCTAGAAAAGCTGAAATTTACATGAAAGCTTTTTGACAAAATGGAGATTCAAAATTGTAAAAATCATGACACCTGGAGGTAGGGTGGGGCCTCAAAAGGGGATCAGAGTTTTACATGCAAGTGTATAGGGAACCAAACTTAGCACAAAGCATCCTTAGATGAAATTTGTTAATATGAAAGGCCATACCTGCATCTACAAGGGCATATGATAATTAATCCATTTGTAGTCAAGCTTGATAATTAATGAATTTTAATCGTTACCTTCTTAACCAAGCTGCTTATATAATGATAGTTTTGCTCAATCTTGTTTATTGCTAGGAACTACTGGTGAAGTGAGCGATGTGGCCCATGGGCCTATTGTTTAGTGTAGATTCAATTGGTTCAAACCATGGCCAGTATGGGTTCATGATGAAATGATATTCAAATAAATATGGGATTACTTTGTCAGCTGACATAAGAAATCCAAAAATTTCCTCTAGGAATCTTTCCAATAGCAACAAATTCATTACAATTTAAAATCGTATCCAAGCATCTTCAGACATGTTGTCCAGTGGCAGGTCATGGCTTATTGGACCATTACTTTCGAGTCACATTTCTGTATATTTATATTACAAATCGCATTTTCCTCTATGAACGGATTATGAACTAGTTTAAAGCATGCGACTGAGAGCTGTGTAATGATTTGAAAAAAATACAACATGTTTTACAAAGATCTTATGAAGTCACACCTTGGATTAAGATTGTGAACTTCATTGGATTATCATCCCATCTTGTGATCTCCTAGCTCCAAAATACAGTACACTGTGCAAGGCAGGGTAAGATGACGTGTGACGTCATGTCTACATGTATGTTTTGACATACGTCACAGTACCACTGCAACATGGGCAGATCTTAGGAGTTTGCTTTATGCAACAAAATATTTTATGACTTATAGAAGCAATGTAAAGAAATGGTGATTTAGTAAATGAATATAGATATAAGAACTGAACAGCACTTTTGAGCTGTTCATGGTCAATATAAACGGATTTGGATTTGAGGCAAATTCTCAAATCCAAATCCGTTCATATTACTCAAAAGTGCTGTTCAATTCTTAGATAAGAGCAATTTTTTCTACCATTGTAGTTTTTTACTTTAATTCTAGGAGGAGATGAAACAGTATGGAAGGAAGAAATTCGAAAACGTATGGAAGATGAACTCAATGCTCGAGTGCGTGAAGCCTTAGAAACACCTCCATTAGAAAGAGCTGAGCGTCAGCGCCTGTCCAGTCAACAACAACAAAGTGCTCGTAGCAGTCTTGATAAACTCAACTCGCATCTCCTGTTTGAACTCAATGACAAAAATCATGCCTATTTGAAGGCTAGGAAGTGGCGAGCTCTACAGGCAAAGAAGCAGATGCAAAACTTAATGAGGATGAACTACACACTGACGCCAGCTCCCACCAGCACCATTGATGTTATCTTCAAAGACAAACTCTCAAAATCCAATCAGGATGAATTCCCAGGAGTGTTTGGTCTTCAGACATTTTCTGAGGGAATCAAAGACCGTAACAGTTTAGAAAAATATCCATCTTTAAAGCAAATTCACAGACAGTTTTACACCAAAGAAGGCTTTTTAGCTGCCTTGAATTCAGGACACTTTCCAGATGGGTCAAAATTTGACTGTAATGAAAATGGTGCATATAAAGACAGATTTGGTGTGATTCGAGACCAGCATGGTCCTTTCTGGCCAGGAGAATGGGGCCCCCTGTTTCCAACACCCAGATTTCAGTGGTTTACAGATATCCTTGAAGAACCGCTATTTACCTCTGCTCACAGTAAGTTCATTACAAAGTTTCTACCATATTCATAAAAGCAGTAACATTGCTGAGTAGATTCTAATTTTTGATGGATTTTTAAGGCTTGTTTGTATGAATGCTGAACTACTTTAATCTTTTGAGTTCGGATTATTTTAAGATAAAAGGGTAAGTAGGAAAGAACAAATTACCATGATTACAATCAGAGGTTGAATTGAGAAGGATCTCAATCAGAAAGTAAGTAGTTTCAATTCTCCATTATCTATATGTTGCATGGTCGTGTATAGCATATGTCAATCATCCCAGTACACATTTGAGATCTTGGTTGTGTGAACTCGCTGTATAATTTTCCATTAATACATGCACTATTGTAGGTACCGTATATTTTTCATAGCCTCCCAGCAAAAAAAAAAAAGGTTGGGAGGATATATAGGAAGGTTGCTCTACTGTCGGGACATGAGGATCCAATTATTTTCTTAGAAGTTACATGTGGATCTAAGAGGGGTCGAAAATGTAAAATAGCTTGTGAAACTTCTCCTATATGGCTTATCCAATAGACTTGAAACTTTGTACTACAATACTTCGTTGCATATTGTCGGACGTGAGGATCCAATTCTTTTCTTAAAAGTTTAGTAGATCTAAGAGAGGTGGAGGATATGAAATAGCTTGTGAACACTTCTCCTCCTATATGGCTTATCCGATAGACTCAAACTTTTGTACAATACTTCAATGCCATTTGCAGATGTGCATATTGTTGGGACAGGAAGATCCAATTCTTATCCTTAAAGTTATAGTGGATCTGAGAGAGATTATGTAAAATAGCTTGTAAATTAAAGGCTTATTGGATAACCTTAAAATTTTGTACTGTTTACAATACTTCATTATCATTTAATGATGTTCACATTGTTCTGACCCAGGGATCTAATATTTTTCTACAATTTACAGTGGATCAAGGAGGAGTGTTTTATAGCTCTGTTTTTTCATGTACAAGGATATGTTCACTTTCCTACTGGTACTGTAACGTCATTATTTTTGTATCATATACAACAATGACATTGGTCACCTCGATGTTCAATCTTTTCTCCATACAATTGATAATGTCTATGTTCCTGCTCATGCTTTTTCCTCTGTCCATGCAGTACATTAAGCCGGGGATAATTTGGAGCACTTTCAATTTTTGAAGTGGAGGAGACATTTGATTTTAACAAAAACAAATTCCATTTACATTACTTTTATTATAAAGTTCTAAAGTCTGAGATGGACCAAGTGTTGACATTTTTCATTTTTGCTAAGTCCAAGACTTGATAGCATATCTGGTTACACGATTTCTCACAGTCAAGAAGGATAACTCTTGATAACTTACTTGATACACGGTTTACAACTCTCTATTTTGTGCAGTATTTCATGGAATGAAATATGGATTGACTTAATTTGTATGGCTGAAATGTGATGTGGATTACTTAAGAAATATACATTTTATTTTTGAAAATACATGAGGGCATGAACTGCGATGCTTCATGAAGTGTGTTAGTGGTTCGTGAAAGATGTACGTACAGGTGTGAATTGTTGCATTTCATGCCGTCGTGTTTTAAAAAAATGAAATTTATTTCTTATATTTACATTCTACTTGCTCTCATATCTGTCAGAATTCCCAGGCAGTAAAATAGATGTACTATATTTACCAGTATCAAGATTCAATGCTGCGTGATGCACTAGTAAGGACATCAAAGGCAGAAACATTGGAAATGTGAATACATGTTTGAAAAGAGTTTAACACAGTGCATCATTACTTGACATTGATTGATAAAAACATAACCAGCATACACTTATAGACAATCACAACATACGTTCTGGAGTATACTGATTTGATGAACACTCAGCTAGTGATATGAACACCGATTTTATGAAGTTAAATCTATGAATGTAACTAGTATATGGCATATGTATAGAGTAAGGATTGAGAAAATATTGTCAACCTCAGCTGCACTTCAGTTGACAGTGATTTCTCATATGGCGATTTCCAATATTTCCCTCAACTGTATGCAACATTTATTTATATATATATACACACACACACACACACACACACACACACACACACACACACACAACTATATGCCATATTTATATAATGTTACCCTCAGCTATATATATGCAATATTTATATGCCATACATGGTTTTACAGTAAAACTGAAGAAAAAACTGGCTATATCAATGATATATCACTCAAGTCGGCACTGGATTTGAAACTAATTTTTTTAAAATCTTTTTGATATAAGTACATAATGTTTGATCCACTTTGTTTGAAATTGACAATGAAATAGTAAACTGTTCATTAGTTTATTGGAGATTTGAAATTGACAATGAAATTATAAGTAAACTGTTCATTAGTTTATTAGAGATTTGAATAGTATGTGGTGTACATAATTTACACACTCATACAGTGAAAAATATTTGAGGTTGATTTCCTTTTTATTCAATGACTAAAGTATTGATATGTTTATGCTAAGAAAATACTTGTGTTTGAACAAAGGTTTTGGTACATTTAATTGAATAGTGTTAGAGCTGAAATAAACCATAAAACATGTCAAGCATATAATTCATATTATGATTTACTCTCAACCACTAATTTCTTATTCAATCCAAATATTTGTTGTGTTAACCCTTTGTAGCTCTACTGTTTTGAGAAAGGATTGAGAATGAAAATTCTTAATAGCAGATAGACATTGTCTAAATTAAAGCTAATATTGAATCAGGCAATATTCTGAATGTCTACTGTCAGAGAAATACTATGGAAATCCAATCCATAATGGACACATGACAAAGTTCAGAACGAAAATAGTTATAATCCAGTGGTTTAAAGCATCTCTAACCAGTGAATTCCTAGCAAAACATTTGGTCGCATTTATGAATTGTGAAACAAATTTGTCATTTGAAGAAAGGTTGTTTGATAACTTTTCAAGTCAAATTTTGACCAGGCCGGGAAGAGTGTTTATTGATTTTTGCATTGATGATTTATTTAGGTGATTCAAATGTCAGGAAATGCATTAGCAATGATACACCGAATTTTAAAAAGTTAATCTTAGATCAAAATACCAGGTAAATATTGGGAGGGGAAGAGATTCGTGCATATTTATATTAAATTTTGAAGTTAATAAGGTTTCATGCTATTTTGATTTATGAAATATACCTCATTGTGGCATTGTATGCGTGTTGACAAAAGAATCAAAGTTGATTTCTTTTAACATATGGGGGAGCAATTTCAAGCAAAGCAATTGCTTAGTAGGGGACTTCAAATTATAAGCAACGCCATGGAGATGCAAGGCTTTCTCTAACTTCTTAGGAACTTTGAAATATAATTAATACACCAATTGTTGAAACAAGATATATCTATCTTAAATTGACTCTCTTTTTGCTGTCAACAAAGAAATGCAAGTCTTAGCTTTCTGAGTTCTCACTTCAGTAATATTTTTGTTTGAAGATTGTTTTTTGTTGCTTTTTTTTTTTTTTTTATCATCCGTGAACTCGCCTGGTCCAGCTCATGAAATCAGCTGTTCTAGGTGTATAGCTAGACTTTGTAGAACTTTTATGCTGTAGTCATTAAATGGCAGAAGCATGTAATGCTGTTCTTTGATATCCTTATTGTCCGTGGTAACAGATTGCAGATTGTTCAACAAATTTTTTTCTAAAATGTCATAAAATTCCGTTTCTTAACTATTTGTCACTGTACATCTTGATTGATATTGGGCTAATAAAACTGTGATCTTTTAACCAATTTAACTACAGTAACTTTCATGCCAATGTAATTTTTGCTTTATTCACTGTTGACCAAAACTGACAATATAACTACAATGAAAATAAACTAGTCTTAATAGTTATTGTGTGGCTTCGAATTCCATTTAGTGGGATTCAGCCTTTGGCGCTTGCGGATATGTCGTGAAGTTTCTCAATTTTTAAAAGATATATATTTTTTCCTGACATTTTAGGTACAAGCACTTAATGCGTCTTTACAAAAAATCTTGGGGTCTGTTTGTGGCAAGTAAAAATGTAAAGTCAATAAACTCTTACATAAGGTTGTGTGTATATATATATATATATATATATATATATATATATATGGACATTACTAAGTTGTTGCAGCAAAGAAGCGGAGAAAATTAAACTATGTAATTTGGATCCAACTTGGAGATCAAACCTGGGATCCTTGCATTACTAGTTGGGTGATCCAACCACTGAGCTATCCAGCCTGATATATAAAGTTTAGTAATATTATTACAATATAAAAATCAAAACTATTTTCAAAAATCATACAAGAGCTCTTCAAATTGAGAAGATGAAAAAAGGTTTTAGAAAAAAAAAAATGGCAGAAACATCACATATGACCTTAAGCAAAGGTGTTTGATTATGTGGTTTGTGTCAAAATTCATCCATTATATGGCAAAACATAGTGGGGCTGCTTCATGATTATACCAATGAGTACATTTACTCTCATTAGGGCCTCACCATATGGCAGGTGCCCTTCAGAAAATTAGAAATCACTCTATCCATCCCTTAGCACTTTATATTGCACATGATAATTTAAGTTTCCATGAGAATATTTTTATAGATTTTATACATACTACTTGGATTAGACAGAGGAACACCCCTTCCAGATTTATTAGCTTTGTAATTTTAGGGATATAGGACTTGTTGGCTCACCTGAATCACTTTGAGGGTTTCCCCCCCCCCCCCCCCCAAGTCTGTGCTCATCATTTATCGTGCAACGTGCGTTGTATGTTAACTATAAAACATTTTCCTTCTTGATAGCATGTTTTCAAATTCAGTATGAAGCATCTTTTGGACAAGGGGGATATAGATTGTAATTCAGGACTCCTGCACCTCTGGGGCGTTAGGTGTGGGACAAAGAATGTCAAAAATTGACCAATTTCATAAATCTTCTGTACAACTGCACATGTATTAGAAAAACTAAATGCATATAGTCTTGTAGAGCTGGAAGGCCTCTAGCAAACTTGTAAAATTTCATGATCCCTGGGGTAGAGGTTCTGACTCCAGGGCAGGGTTGAACTTGCATGGTATAAAGTGTTTATGTGTAAAACAGTTAGATAACATCCTAAATTGAAAATAGACATTTAGAAGGAGCAGGTAGCCATTTATCAAAATCATAAATTTTGTGATTGTTATGATACCAGGATGGGGCCAAATTGGTGATATATAGTCACAGATTGAATGTGTTGTAGATTTCTAACTTGTTCTTTGATATGTGGATTACCATTACCTAATGAGTTGGTACAGATCAAGTTTAACTTTTGTGACAGCTAGTTCATCAGGTATTCTCGTGAAAATTGTAAGACTTGTAAAATAGTTTCATGGTTAAATGAACTTCAGATTTTTTTTCTGAACTTTTTTCACCATGCTTTGAGTTAGGAAACTGAAATAATTTGGTATGTTGTTTAATACTGCATGTTTACATCAAGTTCTTGTCACAGTTGAGTGAATTTTACGAGATTTATGGGATTTGTGCTGAATATAGTTTTCAGGACTTTTTTCAACCCTGAAATTTTATATGTGGTGACCTAATGAGGAAGTTTCACTTAGGTTACAGTTGACCTGTTCTCATGGTGTACTGAAATTGTCTTGTTCTCTATTTTTTTTTTTTTTTTATGTGAGATTTAGATAATCTAATAATGCCTTGTTCACACTAAGAATTTAATCTAAATCAAATTAACACACAGAAGTGTAAAATAATCACAGATATCTGAATTAGATATCTCCATAGTGAATAAATCTAAATCAAATTACCACACAGGAGTGTCAAATAAACATAAATATCTTAATTTGATATCTCCAAAGTGAATAAATCTAAATCAAATTAACACACAAGTGTCAAATAAACACAAATATCTTAATTAGATATCTCTTTTGTGAATAAATCTAAATCAAATTAACTCAGAAGTGTCAAATAAACACAAATATCTGAATTAGATATCTCTTTTGTGAATAAATCTAAATCAAATTAACACACAGAAGTGTCAAATCAACACAAATATCTGAATTAGATATCTCAATAGTGAATAAATCTAAATCAAATTAACACACAGAAGTGTCAAATAATCAGATATCTGAATTAGATATCTCCATAGTGAATAAATCTTAATCAAAGTGCACAGGTTGTCAGATAATCACAGATTTATATCTCCATAGTGAATAAATCTAAATCGAAGTACACAGGTTGTCAGATAATCACAGATATCTGAATTAGATATCTCCATAGTGAATAAATCTAAATCAAATTAACACACAGAAGTGTCATATAATCACAAATATCTTAATTAGATATCTCCATATTGAATAAATCTAAATCAAATTAACACACAGAAGTGTCAAATAATCACAAATATCTTAATTAGAAATATCTCCATATTGAATAAATCTAAATCATCAAATTAACACACAGAAGTGTCAAATAAACATAAATATCTTAATTAGATATATCTCCATAGTGAATAAATCTAAATCGAAGTACACAGGTTGTCAGATAATCACAGATATCTGAATTAGATATCTCCATAGTGAATAAATCTAAATCAAATTAACACACAGAAGTGTCAAATAATCACAAATATCTTAATTAGATATATCTCCATATTGAATAAATCTAAATCAAATTAGCACACAGGAGTATCAAATAAACACAAATATCTGAATTAGAATATACATTGATATCTGGAAATTAAATGCATAATGAAGAGTTTACTGACATACAATACACTTGACAAAAATTTTAATTTGGCGATTATTTAATAATATAAGAGATAATTTAATAGATGTGTCAAATGGCATAATGATGATTGGAGAGAAATAGCTTTTTATCAAGGTTTCTAATATAGCAAGAAAAATGGGACTTATAAATCCCCTCTCCCCCCCCCCCCCCCCCCCCCCCCTCCCCCCCTTCAAAAGGACCATCAAAGACTTTTATTGAAATGCAGCATATGCTAGTACTCTAGAGGTGTGTTAATAATTAAGTGATATAGTCATATATGCTTTTAGTTAATACAAATAATATATTACATTTAGGTAAATACTTTGTTAGTTACAGTATTTTAACCGAATGTGTAATCAATAAATCAACTTGCTACTTCTAAACTTCAAACTGGTTATTGATTATGATTTTTTTTTAAAACCAATTGCGCATCACTTCTGATACAATAGCTCTTTTTCTATTAGTGTTATACATGTATACATGTTTCTCTCCAGATTCATTAAAAATTTCACAGTTTATTAGACTAGTGCTTTTGTTAATCACTGATATTTGTTTTACTGTAGATTGGTAAAATGACATATTTGGTCAGCACAGCTAGCTGATATCCGTCGTCTTGCAGGTGTATATTGTCATTTATGTACACTGAGTAAATAGAAGGAATGTGCCAGAATTCTAAAAAGCTAGTTACAGTCAGTTCTCCAAACCAATATTGTGTAGAATTAGATTTTCAAGTTGTCATCTCCAAGCAAATGGGCTTTGAAGAATTAGGCAGTCCTAACAAGACCTATTTTCCTTTCATTGTGTGCTACTAGTACTGTTTAAACAATGGTTCTAGACACAAAAGGTGTTGGGTAAAAAGTATGTACATGAGAGAATGGCATTCTAATTAGAGGACGTTTGAAAACAAAGTATTTGTTGGAACTACAAGAGTGAATTGATCCAGGTGAAAACCTTTGTAAGAAACTAAGTCACATGACCGTGGTCCCCTGTTTGTGCTCTGGTTAGATGTATACCTTCGATACTTGCTATTTCATTTAAAAGGAAAAAGGTGTGATCATTGGACAGTTTTATATGTATATAAACTGAAGGATTAGGGTTGGATGACTTTGGAGTACATGCAGGTTTGTGGTCAGTCGCTTTCTGTCCAGTACTTAGTGCATCATAAGGGACAGAAAACAATACGTTGTTACAACTGACCCTGCAGTGGGAGAGCTGTGAGAAAGTTGGTGTTATTGGTATGTAGTTTTCCTTACTTCCAGACATCAGATAAGACGATTAAATGTACAGAAAGAATTAAACTTTTATCTATTTATTTACGAAACATGGGATAATGGAAATGGATTTTAAATAAATGATCTTCAAATTGACTTGTACATTGTGAACAAATTTCTTTAAGGACATACTCCACATTTCTGACATTTTCTCTAAAATCATGTAATGCAAGGGTCCCGACTTTGATACCCGAGTGATCCCAAGATTTTTCTCTCCTTTGCTACAGTAATGTATATTTTTACAACTTACTGTAATATATAAGAGCTTAATTACATTACATTTTGTAACAACCAGGAAATTTCAAAATATACCAACTCTAAAACAGACATGGTAATATACCGCAAGAGTTTTTGTAAACATGATAATTAGAACAGAAGTGCAATGTACCTGAAATGTCATGGAAAATTATATATTATTGAGAAATGTTGAATATGTCCTCAAGATCTACTATAAAAGTTTGTTAATGTTTCCAAAGTTACATTGTTATTCATCATTCTATTCTATTCCATTCACTCATTTCAAATCTTAGGTTTCTATGGTGAGAGAATTTGAGATAAAATGAATGCTGGCATTGCAAAGCACCCAATATGCCAATCAAAATTTCAAGTCTCATTAGTGTCTTGCCAGTGAATGAAACCAGAGGACAATATTCTTACCATTCTGTTCATCTATTTATCCATTGGATTTTCCCCCTTAAGCTTTGAAATATTCAGATTTGAAACTTGGTTGTGTGCAATGTAGCTTTCTGGTAAACTATGATCTCTGATATGCCATTGACTCGTTGTTGTAAAAGTTATGCCCATTAGGGTAAAATTTGTTGAAATAGACTGTTTAGTTTCATGCGAACAACTTTGCTTTTCGTAATTGTTCAAGAGAGTTCATAAATGGCCCCTTGTTTAACCTTTTTCAGTTGGTGGGCTGGTATGGGACATGTACATGTAGTGAATTAGCAATGTCCTCAGAATGCTTGTTTATTTAGTATGTTGAAGGATAGGTAAAACTTTGCTGAACTGCATTTATAAATGATGTTGAATGTAGTTAGAATTGTGTCTGTGAGAACTAGGTTTTAAGGCTGAGCTATGTGAAACAATTGATTTCTTCAAAGTGGAAATACAACATACATGTATTGTTCACAGGAAAGTCTACTTTGTCATCAATGCAATATTCAAACACATTTTATGATGCATACACATGAAGCAACACTTGTCACACACATTCGATACCCATCACACACATACAACATCCATCACACATACAACATCCATCACACATATACAACATCCATCACACACATACAACATCCATCACACACATACAACACCCATCACACACATACAACATCCATCACACATATACAACACCCATCACACATACAACACCCATCACACATATACAACACCCATCACACATACAACATCCATCACACATATACAACACCCATCACACATATACAACACACATCACACACACACAACACCCATCACACACATACAACATCCATCACACATATACAACACCCATCACACACATACAACACACATCACACACATACAACATCCATCACACATATACAACACCCATCACACATACAACACCCATCACACATATACAACATCCATCACACATATACAACACCCATCACACACATACAACACACATCACACACATACAACATCCATCACACATGTACAACACCCATCACACATACTACATCCATCACACACATACAACATCCATCACACACATACAACATCCATCACAGATACAACACCCATCACACACATACAACACACATCACACATACAACATCCATCACACACATACAACATCCATCACACACATACAACATCCATCACAGATACAACACCCATCACACTCATACAACACACATCACACACATACAACACCCATCACACATACAACACACATCAAACACATACAACATCCATCACACACACATACAACACCCATCACACACATACAACACCCATCACACATACAACATCCATCACACACATACAACACCCATCACACATACAACACCCATCACACATACAACATCCATCACACACATACAACACCCATCACACACATACAACATCCATCACACATACATACAACACCCATCACACATACAACATCCGTCACACATATACAACATCCATCACACAACACCCATCACACACATACAACATCCATCACACAACACCCATCACACACATACAACACCCATCACACACATACAACACCCATCACACACATACAACATCCATCACACATGTACAACACCCATCACACATACAACATCCATCACACACATACAACACCCATCACACATATACAACACCCATCACACATACAACACCCATCACACACATACAACACCCATCACACATACAACACCCATCACACACATACAACACCCATCACACATACAACATCCATCACACATATACAACACCCATCACACATACAACATCCATCACACATACAACACCCATCACACATACAACATCCATCACACATACAACACCCATCACACATACAACATCCATCACACACATACAACACCCATGTATTTTAACTTCTTTTGAAGTACCATACCCTATCAGTCTATAGACCATGATGAGCTGTATGCAAACTATCATTTAAGATCCATGGTGTTAAAATCTTTAAGTTAAAGGCAATTAAGAAATATGAGATCCACATAGGGCAGTGTGGCAATCTTTGGATATTATCATTAAACAAACTCAAAGTTGATATAGCAATTTCAGGCATGCCAAGTTTAGAAATGTTGTGATAATCGATAATCGTAACAGCCATTTATACACAGCATGGCAGAACCACATGACATATGAGCCAACAAAACCAAGCTGATTAAATCCTACTCATTGCATATTTTCTTTTTGTATGTTTAGATTGAGAGTAAACTAATCAAATATTGCCAGGATTTTTTTTCAATATTAGATTTGTTCAAATTGATCTTTGATACAGTAAATATTTGAACTATATTACATTTTGCCAGGATTTTTCCTAATGATTTCATTTGTTCATAACGATATCAGTCTGAGGTTTAGGGTTACGGTATAGAAGTTGACATACTAAGTATTGTATGCAACCGCAAAGGAAGATTGATTGAGTTTTTAATAGTTATGAACACTTCAAGGTATAACAAGTCTCTTAAATGTTGCAAAGAATTCAAACTGAAATGTAAGAATACAAAGAATTGTCATTTTATAAGGAAAAACCTATCTGCTACTGATTGAATCATTAGTTTTGATGATGTTGATATTGTTTACAACTGATCTATTGTGCATTAAATGAATCTATATCATTGAAATAGGTCCCAAGACTTAAGTTTTACCTCATATTGACACAAAAGAGACACTCAGTTTTTAAGAGGCCTATAATTGACAAATCTGTAGAAATCGGAGACATAAAGCTTATAAGAAATTCAAAATGAAATTATATTGACTACATGGTTCAGGAATCCTGCTTTGGAATGTATGAATAAAGAAATAGCTAAGTTGTCAGCTAATGTTAAAAACAAATTTACAAAAATTTCATTTTGATCAGACATAATGATAAATAAAGCTGATATTAAATATTGATTCATTTGTTAGAGATGAGCATTTTGTTGTTACTAAATTCATGGTTGGTAATGAAGTATAATTGGTAGGATATGCAGTTATCAGAGTGGCTCATGGGAATTGGGTCATTGGTGTATTTTTTAGCTCACCTGATCCATAGAATCAAATTCATCATCTTTATATATTTTCTTTAAATCTGAATGTCCAGCACTTAACTGGATGCATACTTAAAGTAAGCATGATGCCTATACCAAAATTGTTGAATTCCCAAGGTGGGGCTCTTAGGCTCATAAACTGAACATGCATTACAACTTTTGAAAAACTCTTTACTCCTGCACGAACATCTAGCCTGCACAGCTAGTGCACAAAGGTTGCTTGTGACAGGACAATGTGTTATATGACCCGTGTCAATGGACGACTTGGAAATCCCTAAGTTTTATCCAACTATTCAAATATGAGCCCTTGCTGTCACCACAAATCTAAGAAAAGGGAGAACTTTGAGAGGGAATAGGTTCGTTACTGTTGCTGGCCCTTTCCAAAGATCTACTTAAAAAAGTATCATGTCTGGGTGAAATCTGTATCGCTGGTAAATCTCCTCTTCCTCTAGAGTCTCCAATGGGTAAATATTACGATCCAGAAAAACTCTTGGACATGGCAAAACAACCAATTTATGTCTGTGATGTCTTCTCAATAATCTATAAGCAGAATCCATTTTAGATTTTTGAGATCATAGACTTAAGTATGCTTTTTTGTATCCTCAGGTATTTGAGAATAAAACTAACTTTAAGAATTTTTATTGGGCTCAACTTTTTATATATGATGGCTGTTGGGTTAAAAGAGGATGGGGAAACTTAGAATATTCTTTGGCTTCAGAACATTCTCAGACTTCAGTTAGTTTTAATGGCGGTGAGGCAATGTCATTTGACCAAGATCAAGATCACTATTTCATAAAAATTATTCTAACAAGTTTCCAAATCCTTTTCTAGATACTATTTGTTAATGTTCAATTCATTTTTATCTACAAATAAAAGAATTATGGTTTAACCCCCCCCCCCCCCCTCTTCAAAAAAAAGAAAGAAGAATATTATAATAAGTAATACACTGATTTAGTTTGCAACAACATCTGCACACAATGTTTCTTTAACCTCTATGATGTGTGGAATTCTGATTACCTTTAATGCTGATGGGCCTTCTGTTTGATTTCTATCTCAAGAGTAACATAGGTATAATTCATCAAATAGATACACATACATCTTCTAGTGGTGTACATTCAAACTTCACACCATGACCACTGTGGTCAGGGTGGGGCAACAACAAGGGTTTAAATTAAAATTAAATATAACAAAAACTTTAAAATCTACATCTCAGGAACAACTCTAGTACTACTTATCAATTAAATATGCAAGAATCACCATGTAGTGTAAATTCAAGATAGTTCAAACCATGTTCCCCAAGCCCTGAGCAGTGGCACAGTAGGGGTTCATTATATGTTACCCTGAGCAGGGGCACAATAGGGTTCAATGCATGTAGCCCTGAGCAGTGGCACAGTAGGGGTTCATTATATGTTACCCTGAGCAGGGGCACAATAGGGTTCAATGCATGTAGCCCTGAGCAGAGACACAGTAGGGGTTCAATACATGTACCCTGAGCAGGGGCACAGTAGGGTTCAATACAATATAGCCTGAGCAGGGGCACAGTAAGGTCCAATACATGTAGCCTTGAGCAGGGGTTCAATACATGTAGCCCTGAGCAGGGGCACAGTAGAGTTCAATACATGTAGCCTGAGCAGGGACACAGTAGCCCCTGGTTCAATACATATATTTCAAAAATCATCTTTATTTAATGACCACAAAGACAGAAGTGGGATATGGAAGTTGATGCAAGAGAAGATTCACAACAGGGATTTTTATATTTAGGTACATGTCTATAATGAATAAATATTTCTTAACTGAATTGTGATGCCCTGGGCTATAGTTTGTGTATAGTAGTGATGTAATTAAAATATTGTCTGTAGAAATCTTAGAATCTTTCCATAGCAATATAATGAGTGCAGTGAGTGAAAATAATATGCAATTATCCAGAAGCATGTAAAGTACACAATGGCTAATTTCAGGTCTTCACTTATTGTTCCAGGAGGTCTTTACATGTTTAAGGGTGAGCATTGTGGCCAATGGTCCTCTTGTTTGATATTCTATGACTTGTGGGTTTATAACATTTCAAAATCTCAAACAAATTACTTTTTTAGTAACTATAGATAGTTTTACTGCCTTTAAAAAATGGAGGTGGATCGAAATTGGGAAGTGGGTAACTAGGTTGAATTTGTATGAGGGAAAAGGGCATTACATGTGGTGACATCCTCTAAATCAAATTGAAATTTCTTAAAGGCCAGTGATCCAAAACAAACAAGAATGAATGGAAATTTTAAAAACTGAAAGATAAGTAAATTTGTGCTAGCGCAGTAGAATTCTATAATGTGAACATTTTACTTAGTATCTCCAACAACATTTTATTTAGTACCCCCCACAACATTTTATTTAGTACCCCCCCCCCCCACAACATTTTACTTAGTATCCCCCACAACATTTTACTTAGTACCCCCCACAACATTTTACTTAGTATCCCCCACAACATTTTACCTAGTATCCCCACATTTTATTTAAGTATTACATTGTTATGCCAACACATTGAGCTAAACTAAGCCATTTATTACAAGTATACACATATTTAATCAATGATCATTCCATTTTGCGTATATCATTTAGAGAATTGATTTAAATGAAAATCGTGCAATCGTTGGGATTTGATTGGTGTTCTATGATATTGTCCCTCCTCCAAGAGACTAAGTGGTAGGTTCACTGTAGATAGACTAAGTGGTAGATTCACTGTAAATAGAGTCTATTAGACTAAGTGGTAGGTTCACTGTAAATAGACTAAGTGGTAGGTTCACTGTAGATAGACTAAGTGGTAGGTTCACTGTAAATAGAGTCTATTAGACTAAGTGGTAGATTCACTGTAAATAGACTAAGTGGTAGGTTCATTGTAGATATACTAAGTGGTAGATTCACTGTAAATAGACTAAGTGGTAGATTAACTGTAGGTAGACTAAGTGGTAGGTTCTTTGTAGATATACTAAGTGGTAGGTTCACTGTAAATAGAGTCTATTAGACTAAGTGGTAGGTTCACTGTAAATAGACTAAGTGGTAGGTTCACTGTAGATAGACTAAGTAGTAGATTAACTGTAGGTAATAAGACTGTGTATGTTTGGTTTGTCTTTTAAATTGTTTTTCTGTTAGAGAATTGGTTATGAATTTTTCTGAAGAGTTGATCATACTCAGAAGATGATTAGATATTGTTCATGATGTTGGTACAGAGGATCCAGGATTTGGGGAAGGTTTTGAAACACTCTTATCATTGAGGACTCTAATCCTGCTATGGATCGAGGTTTTGTTTTTCTCCTCTTTGTATATCTGTGTATAGTCAAGATTACTTTAAGATTATACAGATGGGGTTTCATTCATAATGTACTAAAAATATTTGTTGACTTGCAAGAGCTAATTAAATTTTTGCAAGAGATCTGTGGAGGAAGTTATATATTTAAAGTCATTTAGTGAAGAGCAGTTGAAGAAAAGGAAGATTATTTTATGGAGCAGCTGATGATATCTTAGTGTCAATGATTTGATTTGGGCAACCTTACCCTGAGGGTTGCCTTCTCCAAACAACAAGTTATAATGGCAAATAAAACTTCAAATTACTCGCCCTTGATTACAGGTGACGCATGATCCGTTAATGTCCAAGGCGTTTCTAACCTCAAGTTTAAGAGAGCGTCGGAAGGACACGTTTAAATTAGAAAATTGTGGAATATTTAGTAACGAAGGCGGATTACAGTTCGTAGGACCTCTCTGCGCTTAGATACAAACTTAGAAAATGCAATGCAACACTCTCTGGGCGGAAAGGAGAGCACGTTGAGAGTTTCAGCTGCAACCGAACTTTCTCTCTCATATCGATTAAATAAAGACATTCAATACACATTGAACATTTTTCACTATAAACTACTTCGTGATTAAGTTTACATGCTTAAACAGTAGTTTAGGTTGAATATATAATATACTATACATCATAATTCTTTATAAGTTGTTGAATTGTATATGCAATAAGATGCGGACCCCCTCCACCCCTCTCTCGCTCGAGGATTAAGAATATCAATTATTAAATATATCCATATATCTCTGAATTTCTATTATTAAGCTGTTAAAATGTGTAGTAATAGTGAATATATATGTATAACTTCTCTTTATAAAATAAAATTCACAATAGAGAAGGTATACATGTATATCATAGAGTAGGTACATATATCATAACCCTTAACTTCACATTTAACAGTATATTTGCATGTTTTAACTTATATTGCTTACGTGATGACGTCACGGTAGGTAAACAGTCCTTGCGATTAACTTTTTTATTTGTCCATAGGGCAGATGAGAGCATAAAAATTGACCGGTCAAATTTATACTATGATTGATATACTATGAGTTGGTTGTACTCTGCATTAAAAGCATGACTGTATCCTGCGTATAGGAATGGTTGCATCCAAATGACGTTTGTCCATGGTGTTGTAGGAAACTGATGTAGGCCTACATAATTTGACCCGTGTTTACTTTCATGTATAGGATTTATCATGCTTATATGTACCATGACAGTTCATGATATGAATGATTTAATACTAAAATACATCACATAACAAATGTAGTACACTTTTCAATTTGAAGGTCAATTTGAATGTTCATACTTCAGATTGGAATCGAAGTTACAAGTGAATATTGAAAAATGTAATGCATTGATTTTTTAAAATAAAAACCACAATGAACAATAGGCCTATGTATGGCTTTTATTATAAACACAACATTGTATATATGACAGTGAAATTTGTATTTACTTCACTTGGATAAATTTATAGCTTTATGAATTTGCATTTAATTTTGATAAAAGTAGATATGATTCAAACTTTATTTCTAAAAATTTCAGAAATATCTTATTCTCTTGAGATGCATTTTTTTCTCGTTTGCGTCAACAGTTAAAATAGGCTAGGACTGGTATTCATTTCTTTGACGTATTGGACTGTACTTCCGTGGGTCAGTTGATCAACATGACATAACAAAATAACCATGAGAATGCAAACTTTGATAAGTTATGAAAGTTTGACAATTTCATCGCATATTTTGATTAATGTCATATGTATTGAAGAATCCAGACTCGTTTTCCCTGAAATTCAAACAATATTTTACAACACTTATTGAATTATAACAAAATTAACAATGAAAGTAAAGTGTTGAAATTAATTCATAATCCAGTCATCAAAAACGAAAACAAGACCTAGGAATATTCACTGCCTTACAGTCTGATTATAGCCACCCCTTCATTACAGTCGCGTCGTCGTACTCGAGTGACGGTGGAGGGAGGGGCTGCTGTTAGCAATTGCGTTCATTCATATTTTGACGACCTTGGTTAACTCTAAAATTAATTTTTAAATGACATCTTAATTAAATATATTTTTGTATTTTACTTCATTTATATATTGATGACTCAAATTTCCCCTGTTCGATTATAGATCTAGTCTATTAAGGGGGGAGGGGGGGGGGGGGAGAGAGAGAGAGAGAGAGAGTTATAGAATTATAAGATCATTGATGACTGTATCACTAAGGATAGATAAAATTTCAGCATAAAACATTAATGCAGAATATTACGATCTACAGAGCAAATGTTTAACCCACCTTAAATACTTTCTGCAACAAGTCGTCATCTGATATCTGTGAAGTCGGACTGAACTGAAGACTGGTGTTTCTAGTGCACGATGCTGAGTGGAACTTAAAACGATTGTTGTTGCTGTCACATTTGATGACAATGAACCAAATGGTTTTTTTAAAAGCTTCATTTTTCTGAAATTCTACCCCCGCTCCCTGTTTGCACAACAAAAACCTTACACTCTCTCATAAATCTTATGTACACCGGAAGTCAACAAGGACCGTTAAACGAGTCTTGCGCCACCTATGTTTGAAATAGGGGAAAGAACTGACAAATATTCGCAATTGTTATGTTCAGTTATATAATAGGTCCTCAGAATCAATATTCAGGATCACATTGTTTGCTCAGAACTAGTGATTAATTGATTTGATTACTGACAATTATAGTGAGTGAACTGATGCAGACAGTGTGGGAATTATGCTAATACAATATAAAATAATACAGTTAAGTTAGCCTTTTTTTAAGTCGATATGTACAGTAGATTTATTCCCATGAAACTCTTTAATCAGTGGTCAGTCTGATTAAGTTTGATGTGCCTGTACTGAAAACAGTTCTGTTTAATTAACTTAACAAAAGAGGAGGTAACTCTCCAAGACTTGTTGATGTCAGCGTATATAGTCAGTAGCAGAAACTGAATAGATATACATATTCCATCTATGTTACCACCATGAAATAGTTGGGGCATATAGTGTTACCTCAAAAAAATTATCCATCATTCTGTCATTCCATCTTTCTGGTCTTTTTTTTTTTTTTTTTTTTGCTGTGGGTGTAGATAATTAGCTTTAAAAAAAATGTAATAATCTAGCTTTATATATTGATGAATTTCAGACCATAGTACATGCAAGTTTGAATTTTATGTAGATTTACCTATTTTCACCAAAGACTTTGAAAATGTCTTATTATTTACTATTTTCTGGATTTTTTGCTCACAGTGCATGTAGATAATGATCTCTTTATAGATCTGATCAAGTTCAAGTTTTGATCATGTCAATTGACCTATTTCCATCATAAGTTCATTGCTCTGCTTAGAATTTTTTTAAAAATTATTATTCACTGTGTTCTGGACTTTTTATGCCCCCATAATCGGAGATTCAGAGGCATATAGTTTTTGATCTGTCCATGAGTCCGTTTGTCCATAATAAAAATTCAAATGTTGATTAAAATCCTTCAAAATTGTTCATTATCCTTTCATTATACATTGAATACCTTAAGTGAAAATTCAATATTTCTTTAAGACATTCAATATATAACGAAAGGATAATTATGTACAAATTTTGTTTATTGTTAAATAATGATGAAAGTGAAGTAGATGAATTCACATGAATGGTAAATGATTAGAAGCTGACCTTTCAACACTTGAGGCTTTTTTGAAGAGTTTGAAGCCCTTTGTAAAAGTAAGAAAAAAATAAAAATTTTAAAAAATGTTTGGTAAATTTTTTCATAAAGAGAAAGTGTATGTACTAACTTAATTTCTACCAAAAGATTTGTATGGAAATATAATTTCTTTTAAAAATATTCTACTAAAACATGTTATAATTCCCATGCATACATTAATGTAAAATTCTAGGTGAAATAAATGAAGCAGTAAACAAAATTTTGAAATTCCTATGGTGGATTATTTTTATTTGATGCACCTTTCAAAATGATACCACGATTACAAAAACCCCACCATCCATATACTAGATATGAAATATGATTGTTATACATTGAATACCTTAAGATATCATCTTCTTGACCCCTGGGCAACAAACTGAGTGCATAGTTATGATAGATCGATCGATTGTACCAATATTATGAAGTTCATGTGTTGAGGAATATGGTGCTAGAACATGGCTCAGAGGTTCATATTATATAACAAAATGCATTACTTCTTTAAAATTCTTCTTCTCCAGTCCTGGATGCCAAACAGTAAAACTAAGTGCATTGTAAAAATAAGCAGGAAGACCTCTGGTACAATTTTAAATCTCATAACCATGACCCTTAGGTCAGGAGTTCAGGCCCTTTAGACTTTTTGTCTCTGTCTTCATATACATGTAGTATAAATTTTTAGTTGGAATAACTGTTCAGGGCATACCTCACTTGACACAAAGATTTCTTAGGGTCAAAGAGTTAGTTTGGACAGAGGTCCGGATCACTGATTTAAAAAATTGTTTTTTAGAAAATAGAATCTAAAAAAAGCATTTCTAATGAGCCACAACTTTTTATTGGAGAAAGATTAGGCACAAAATTAAATGTCGACTATGAGATGAAGTTTCTCCATGTGCAACTTTTACTTGTTGTTTGATACTCAAATGAGCAAGTTGAGGCCCATGCATATGGGCCTTTTATTGCAATTGATCATTGCAGCATAGGTGAGATGGAGAAGGATTTGCCTTCCACTTTCAATATTTATGCCCTCCTTCAAAGAAGAGGGGCATATTGCTTTGCACCTGTCGGTCAGTTGGTAGACCACATATTGTCCACTCAATATCTTGAGAACCATTCACTTGATTGTAATATTTCATATGTAGGTTGGTTATGAATTTCTAGAAGAGGACTCCTATTGTTTTTCAGGTCAAAAGGTCAAGGGTCAATTTACTCTGGACATAGGAATATACTGTCCATTCAATATCTTGAGAACCCTTTGCTTAACAGACATCAAACTTAGTACACTGGTACATCTTCAGGAGAAGGTGACCTCTATCGATTTTGAGGTCACATGATCAAAGGTCAAGGGTTAAACTGGACATAGTAATATATTGCCTCCTATGTTTTAAGAATTATTTGATTGATTGACACCAAACTTGGTACACTGGTACAGCATATTTAGGAGTAGATGACCCCTATTGATTTTAGGTCACATGATCAATCCACTCTTGACATAGGACAATATTGTCTGCTCAATATTTTGAATTGATGATACTACTATCAATTTAATGATGTATGTGTATAACCCTTGTCAATTTTGCACCGATGGGGGGCATATGTGTTTTACAAACATCTCTTGTTGAAAATATTTATTATATAGATCTGATGGAAATCATTGTGGTAAGCTAGAATTAAGATGAATGTCCATCATCTCGCTCTTGCTCTCACCTTTTTATCATGAGTTTCTTTTATTATAATTTATTAATCCAATTTTATCTGGATTTGGGTATCAAGAAAAAAATATTTGCACGCCTACCTTCAAACTTTTAATATATAGAGTACAAAACAAGGGTTTTGAAGAGGGTTAATTGCCCTCAGCCATTTTAAAGTGACTTCTGAAATTTTGTAAGGTGTCATACAAATAAAAAAACATGAAAATACATGCATGCATCAAGTTTTGATGAATATATGTTGAGTACTCCGAATCCATGTACACTCGGATTGTTAGCATGTTTTCTCCATTTAAATCTACACATTTTCCTTTTCCTGTAGTGATTTTGCAATTGTGATATGACAAGGTGTCTGTATAAAACTTTTTCCTTTTTTAGTGATCTGATAAGATTTAATCTGAGTATTGAAAATTGTCAAGAAACAGCTCCAATGCATGCTGATCATCTGAACACAAGAGTGTTGAAAACAAGATATCTCTTTTAAAGAAATTTTGTGATACTTACATATTTATGCATCTTTTTTAAACTGGATGAGAAATAAATGAAATCTTGAATATGACTGAACATGATACTTTGTTACCAAGATCTACCCTTGAGTTGTAATAAATCTGTCATTTTTATCATGTGCTGATTTGAATTTGGCAGATCAACATGCTTTGGAAGTCTTACCAAAGTGCACCAAGGTTTCTGATAAGAAATGAGTCTATTAGACAGATACTGAATGAACAGCTTAAGGAATACCTGGAAGGAACAGGTATTTTCTGAACACCAATTAAACTCCATTAGCACATTAGTGTCAAACCTACAAACAATCCATTTCTCTTCTTTTGTGATTTAAATGAAGACGAGACATGTGACGCCATTGACAGCTAGTGTATGTTCCTTGATGATGCTAGGTTTTTTAAAGGGACTTCTAATATAGATATATGGACAAGAGTTAAGGACCTTTGAAAGATAATTCCATGTAATATTTATGATAATATTGATCCTTCTATGTTTTGTTGTGCAGGATTTACAAAAACTTGAAAGTAGTCTCCCTGTCTTTTCTGTTGCACCTGTGAGGCTCTTTGTTTTCGTTACCTTTTGTGTTGCAACAAAGTGAGGGTAAAGGTGGATTTAAACTGAAGTGCAGGGACGTGAGCTAAATGGAAAGGCTTTCTTCATTCAACTGCCAAATAGAACTTTGTTTTAGCAGGCAGTGAATTTATGGCTATCGGTAGTCAAAATCTGTGAAGATATGGTATTGGTCTCTTGAAAATAAGCCCTAAGTTGGGTCGTAGATTGTACTAGTGAGAGGATAGATAGATGTGCTAAATTTCCCGGTGTATTGCTGTGTGACTAGGTGTAAGAAGCTAAAGGATATTGGACCGAATATACCTAATAATTCTAAAACAAAGTGGACTTAAGTAAATATTAGCCCAATTTCACTTAATACTAAGTGTTCATAAATTTGTGTGGTGTCTTTTCAAACATTCATGACTGGTAGTGAAAGTGCTGTTTGTTAAAACATCACAGACCATGTGAATAATTTTTTGAGGCATTTTGGTTGTTTAGGAACACTGGAGTGGTTAGCTTTCAGGATTAGAGTGACAGAATTTCTAGTTTTATTAATGTTTTAAAAATGAATGACTAAGGCCCAGTGTCGTTCCATGATGAATGACTGTTTGTGTAGTGCAAGTCAAGTTGGTGTCCTCTCTCCTTCTCTCACCATGGAAGCCAAAGACAACGGCCGATTGTCTCCACACACTACCAAGCAGTATGTTAAGATTCATAATATGTCACAGGGTGATGGCGTACCTCGAAGACGACAGCTGACCATTGCACATCTGTATCTGTCACCAGCTGCTCTGTCACGGTGTCCACAGGGTGACCATGCTGTTATGTCTCAGGACCAAGGGTCACTGGAGGAGAAAGTGACAGGCATGTCAGGAAAGTCAAAGCAAAACAGTTTGAAGTGAATTTCCGGAATATTGAAACAGTCCAAATAATGCTCAGGATGTTGGATTTTATAAGTTTTGAAGATTGATGTGAATTAAAATGATGTAACTTTTTTTTTACTTTGAATGGTATAATTTTATTAGTGATGAAAAATGACATCAGAGATTTTACAAACAGCAGCAGCAAATAACCTGCTGAAGACAAGTTACTGGAATTACTCAGAACAGTTAGAGGACTTCATAGCAAAATATAAGACTAGGCCACCAGATATTAAATTCTGGCCGTATGGTCCATACTGGCCAAAGTATTATGATTATGAGGTACAGGAGACCCCCAAACATCTGAGGGTCTGGCCATCTTATGTGGAACCACTACTGAGGGGACCGTATAGAGGTAGGCCATGTTTATTTATGACTTAATTTGTGTTCAGGCAGCATCAGTTCATGGCTTCTAGATGTACATCCCGGATTACAGGTATTTCACATACAGGCAAAACTTAAAACAGAAGCAGGTCTGTAATGAATGAAACAGAAGCAGGTATTTATATCAAAATGGATGTGTCAGAGTTTTTGTTTTTAAAACTGTTTATAGGGTATGTACTACTAAACAGAGTATGTTATAGTATTTGAGAGTACGCTGGTAAAATTGTAATTTTTTATTCATATGTATACCACTTAATTAAATATTTTTATAAAATGATATTGCAATATTTGTCAAATGTATTTGTTTTTAACAATGTCTGGACCAAACATTAAAGATTTATGGCGTCCAGATTCCGATTATTATTTTTTTTTTTTGAGAAAGTATTGAGTGACAAATTACAACTATACATCAGTAATTCATTTTATCTATGATTGATAGTCACTCAGAATATAAAGTTTTGAATCTTGTTATCTTTCCTTTTTGTTGTTTAATTTGTTTTTTGTTGTTTTAGGTCACTTGAGTAAACTCAGGTGACCTATTACAATTGGTTGTTGTCCGTCGTTGTTCGTAGTGTGTCATGCATTAACAATCGAACATTTTCAAATTCTTGATAACTACTATTCCAATTCTTTTCAATTTGGTATTAAGCATCTTTGGAACAAGGGGGACGTAAAATGTAAATTTCAGGACTCCTGCACCCCTGGGGGCGAGGCAAAAATTGACCAATTTCAAAAATCTTCTGTACAACCTCACATGTTTAAGAAAAACTAAATGCATAGTGATGTAGAGCAGGAGGGCCTCTACCAAAATTATAAATTTCATGATCCCCTGGGTAGGGGTTCTGACCCCAGGGCAGGGCCAAACTCCGTATATAGTATTTATCTGTAAGTTTGCTGATACTGTATAAAATCTAAATGCATACTTAGGAATAGCAGAAAAGGATTTACAAAAAATGGTGAATTTCACAACCCAGGGTTTTGACTCTAGGATTGGTCCAAATTAGTCATACCATTTAATGTTAATGCATATAGTATATTATGTAAAGCCTTTCATCAGTGTATGCACTTTTGAGGGCATTGAAGTTTTAAGAACACATCTTGTTTTATACTGTTGCTGAACATTAGAATTTAGCTTAGATATTCAGAACAGGAATTTTGTTCTAGATTTCATAGCCCTTGGGATTAGTGATACTTTTTTACTAGTACTTGGGTGACCAAGAAGGCCCGTGGGCCTCTTGTTTAATGTCATTTCTTTATTTTTTTTGGATCCCCCTTTTTGTTTGTTATTTATTCATTTATGGTTTGTTTATTTAGTTTTTAAAAATAAAACACATTTTTGTGGAAATTTAGATGTAAAGCACAAGTATTTTCATGTAAATACATATGTATGTATATAAACATGTAGTGAAATTTTGATCGGGATCGAGGTCAAACGGTAAAGTGTAACCTGAGATGATAAATTGAAATATTTCCTAAAATAATGAAGACAAACACATTATATTCCAGAGACATATTTATTGGTTTAGAATAATTTGAAAGTAACAACACCTACAAAACACGGTTTAATTGCATTGAATTTGAATTATGAAATTTTAACTCTAAATGTACTCTAGCATACTCTGTTTGATAGAACTGCTCTTTATAACATTACCTTTGGCCAAAAAAGCTTCATAAATCAATCATGCAAACATTTAAAAACACTGCATTATTAACCATCATTTACAAACTAAAATAATGTTATTCTTTGAATATTTGAAGTTTCAGTACAGTTTACACTTCTGTATTTTTGTATAATAACATGATATATCTACCAATCAATTAGATAGATATTAATTAACAAAGAGTATCAATTAGATAGATATTAATTAACAAAGAGTATGCTATATTGTTGTTGATTTATTATACCTCAGTATGAGAATTCTATGCGACGCGTAATCTGATTGGTCAGGAATGACAAAACTTCATATCTCCTCTCAAACATCATATCTCCCCATCATATTTTACCCCTTGGGCAGCCTCGTGCATTTTCCATTAATTAAACATCAAGGTAGATGAAGTGTATTGTGACCTCACAATAAGTCCGAGTCATTTTACTTTCATAGTTCGATCATCTCTGATACACAATTAAATCACCTAGTTTTGGTTAACACAAAAACAAGCAAGTAAATTACCATTCAAAGAGAATGAACATACAAAAACTGGTTATCATATCACTGTATTTCGTTGTTTGTACCTTCTACCATAATACGTTGACGGTGCGGTGCTACCGTTAGGGCTAGATGAGCGGACTCCAATTTCAAATGCACTTTTGTAGTTTTGCTTTGTTTTGGTATAATAAACAATTTATTGCATGATAGTGAGGGAGATATGAAGATTTATTCACCCAAGAAAAATCATATTCCCCTCGGGCGTTGCCCTCGGGGAATATGATTTTTCTTGGGTAAATAAATCTTCATATCTCCCTCACTATCATGCAATAAATGTATAATGTATACCAATCAATTAGATGGATATTAATTTAAAAAGAGTATGCTATATCATTGATGTAACATGATATGTATACCAATCAATTAGATACATATTTGTTTACTAAGTGTATGCTATACATCGTCATGAGACAAGAGAAATGGGCAGGTTTTAGAAAGGGTAAATCCACCTCTATTGGTAGGCCATTATTATTCAAACATTATTAGACATTATAAAAACATCTTGAACCCCAAGTCAATACAGATAATCTGTGGTTGTAAATATCAGCCGTCAATGTGATAATATTGACCAATTTATTGATAGGATCATTTGATAATATAAGCAACAGCTGAACACTCACACATTCAATCACATCTTGTCATCATACATGTAATTCATGTTTTTGAGATTTAATATCTTGGTATTCAAACCATTTGTAGGGAAGACATTAAAGTCTTTGTAAAGTTTTTGTAGAAATTTCATAAGCATGATCTTGTGTTAATGAAATATCTCCAGTACCTAACTGTGTAAAGGGGACTTTTAATTTCTCAGGTATTTGGGTTGAGGTACACTCTCAAAAAAATATTTTGAATTTCAAACTTTGATAGGGATTAATGCTGAAAATATGTAAATGGGATTGTCATATCTAATGATTTAAAGTTTGAGCAAAATGAATTTTGTATCAAATAATATGCAAAATGGCATTCTAATCAAAAAGCACTAGAAATTTGAAAACTATGACAAGTTGTTTTATCAGTACAGGCTATGAATATTCCCCTTTGCATAGAGGAAAACACACAATGTAAAATGGTCTGTGTTACACTGTGCACATGGTGTGCCATATGTATTTCAAATACACAAGAAGTCTACCATGGGCAACCATGTTTACAAAGTTAGACTAATGATGCTCTCCTTATGTACACGGTGTCTATATAGACATATACGAAGTCATATATACATTACATTAAATAATGATGCTCTCCTTGTCACACTGTGTCTATACGAGGTAATATATACATTGTATTAAAGCATATGAATGAAGATGTGGTGTATGGTATTGAAACCAGGTATTTATGCTAAATGGTGTACAGTGAAGCCTTGTTAATCCAGACAATTCCCAGCAAAATCATCCAGATAAATGAAGCGTCCGGATAACTGAATCGCATATGTTAGATCTTCATATAAGTAACCTGAATATGCTTACTTTGTTGATGTGTTATATGAAATAAACTCGGTGTAGTGAATTAAACACATTTTATCGTTTATCTTAACCATTGAATTTGCTTTGTTGAATAAATCATAATCATGACGCTAATATTTACATACATTTTAAATCATATTGCATATATTTACATTGTACATGTATATATTAGCAGAGACGTATATAACATTATATTAGCACTGCAAACAAATACAAGTAACTCTCGAATTATCGCCACTCAATTCATCGCCATTTTCGTTATAACGCCGCATTTTTCTAGGAACATTTTTCCTGTTACTTAAAACTCTCGTTAAAACGCCAAATTCGCTATCGCCATTTGCCACAGTGTTTTCATTACAAAAGTATATTTCACCGTGTTAATTGTCTCGATAAACCGCCATAGGTGCACGTGGTCAGTGAAGCAGTAAATTGGTCATTATCAATCTCCAGCGTACACCTGGACAGAAGGATCCCAGTAATTGCTGTATTGAATAAACAAGAAAATTACTGGAGATGAACTGTAGTCAAGTTGTTTATACATCATAGAAACACATTTCAATTTAGCTATGGTTTCGCCACGAAAGAGGGTCCTGTTAAATTTCGATGAAAAAAAGCAAATCATTACATACCAAGAACATCATCCAAAATGTACCCATCAGGATATTGCAAATCATTGTTTATGTGGTTTATGCAAGTAAGAACAAAAGATAACTCTTACATATAAAAGAATGGTAACTCTATTTCTTCAAGATGGCGGTAATTCAATTCATCGCCAAATTCGTTATAATGCCATAATTTCATAAGAACAAAAGGTGGCGGTTTATCGAGAGTTGACTGTATGCTATTCTATGTACGGCATGCACTAAAAACAAATAATGAAGCTCTATATTGAACTGAAAAATGAATAAGTATTTAGTAAGTAACGGCGTGTCAAAAGAGTCTTCATTGTCCAAAGTTGATCTAAGAATTTTCTGTTTTATATTGGACTGCCAGAGTTTACATTTCATATAATTATCCAAGCCAATATCGAGGGGGGGGGGGGGGGGGGGGGGCAAAATCATCGAAGCTCATTATTACAAACTTGTAGTCCGCTTTGATCTAGCCACATGCACTTATTATTTCGATGCGATAATAACTGAACAAAATTCGGATGAAACCAAAATTACAGGTGCATACCAAAATTAACTGTCATTCTCATTAAATTGGTAAGGAGTTCAAAAATTCCCAAACAATAAAGCTCTACAACATCGTTACAAGAATCAATCATAAACAGGTCCATTCAATATGTGTGACATCTTATACATCAAAAACTTACTACATATATTTCATGTCAATTAACATATATCTAGCATATGTATACCCTTTTGATTTGAATAAGCTGATATCAATTTACGAATGGGTACATTATCTAGTCTTTTCTATCTCCAGATCAACAGTTTACAAAGACTTTCGACAACCAACAGACACCATATACTTCAAAATGGCGAGGGGTGTTGATCGTGTATGATTCGGAACGAAGCAGTCGTGATCATTCTCCACAGCCTGTTCCAGACGGATGCTGTCCTAATCTAGTCTTTGAATCCAGATTTGAGAGTGGAAATCTACGCCAAGCTCGAAGAGTGTATGTCTGCTTTTGTTTGATGGAGTTTAAGTTTGCATTGCGTTGTGTAGTACAATGTTGTAATGTATCGCAATCTAATTAAAATCAGATCTTCTTAAAAGTGTTGCACATGAGAACTTCTCCAGTGTAACAGCTAGATCTCATTTTAATTATATTGTAATGTATTGGTATATAAACAAGAAATGAATCATGGATTTTGCAGTTGAGCTAGCTAGAATAGATGTTTAGAATAGCTTTTGATATTTTGTGAAATACTCAGTGGCATAGCATTAGGGTAACATGCATGTGCAGGCAAAATTAGACACCACCAATAGAGGATGGGTGCAGTGGGTTACCGGACGCTTCCCACAAGTATTATTTTGATATTACAATTTCATAACCATGTTTAGTTTCACGAAAGACATTAATTTGATATGCAATTTTGATTTTCATATATGATGCATATGATAATTTTTAGGTCACCTGAGCTGAAAGCTCAAGTGAGCCTATCTGATCACCCATTGTCCATCGTCCGTCCATCTGTCTGTAAACTTTTCACATTTTCGACTTTTTTCCAGAACCACACGGCCAATTTCAACCAAACTTGGCAAAAAGCGTCTTTGGGTAAAGGGGATTCTTAAAGATAATCATAAAAATAGGATGGTGTCATTTAAAATTTTTCTTAAGAACCACTATACTGGGCCAGAAAAAAAGAGATTTACAGGAACGCTTCCAGATATAGTGCAGATTTCAGTTTATTGAAATCATGGCCCCTGGGCCACAATAGAGAATCAAACGTTTTACATACAAATATGAAAAAAGCAACTTTAAAAATCTTCTTTTCAAGAACCACAGGGCCAAAATAGTGGAGACGAAAGCTTCCTGACATGGAATTGATTCAAGTTTGTTCAGATAATTTTAATAGCCCCTGGAGGTAGTGTGGAATCATAAAATCTTCATAAAACCACTGGGCCAATTTCAAACAAACTTGATATACAACATTCTTGGTTAAAGGGAAATTTGATCAAATGAAGAACCATACCCCCTTCAAAGGGGAGATAATCAGTAAAAGTAAAAAATAGGGTGGGTTCTTTCTCAAGAACCACTGGGCCAGAAGAGTGGAGATTTAAATGAAAGCTTGTTGACAAAGAGTAGATGCAAGTTTATTCAGATTATGGCTCCTGGGGGTAGGGTGGAGCCACAATAGGGAATCAAACTTTTATATGCTCATATATAGGAAAAATCTTCTTGGGACCCAAGGGGCCTCCGTGGCCAAATGGTTAGAGCATCGCGCTCAAAATCACACGGCCTCTCACCTCTTGTCGGCGCAGATTCGAATTCCGCTCACGCCGGTAAGTGAGAAAGTTTCCCAGTTTACTTTCGGAAGGTCGGTGGTCTCTTCCCAGGTACATTGTATCTGGGTTCTCTCTTCACCAATAAAAACTGGGTGCCAACATGTAACTGAAAAATTGCTGAGTGTGGCGAAAAAACGGCAAAACAATCAATCAATCTCAGGACCTGTCAGAAAAGTCGAAATTTACATGAAAGCTTCCTGATATAGAGTAGATTTAAGTTTGTTCAAATCATGATTCCCGGGGGTAGGGTGTCACCACAATAGGGGATCAAAGTTTTGCATATGCTGATATACAGTGTATAGGAAAAATCTTTGAAAAGATCTCTTGAACTACGTGGTGGCGCCCAGTTTTTATTGGTGGAAGAGATAATCCAGATACAATGTACCTGGGAAAAGACCACCGACCTTCCAAAAGTAAACTGGGAAACTTTCTCACTTACTGGTGCGAGCGGGATTCGAACCCTCGCCGACAGAGGTGAGAGGCCGTGTGCTTTTGAGCGCGATGCTCTAACCACTCGGCCACGGAGGCCCCCCACAATTTAGAAGCTAGGGTGTTTGTAAATAACTTGAAGATGTGCATAATGCAAGGATTTGAATTTTAAAAATTTTTATGACCCGAAGATTGCTAATAACTTTTGAACAGTAAGTGGTAGAGCTTTAATATTTCACATGAGTATTCCTTGTGACAAGACCTTTCCGTGGGTACCAACATTTTTTACCCTGTGACCTTTGAGATTAGCCTACTTTTTGAAAACTAACCTTGCCAATAACTTTTGAACAGCAAGTGCTAGAGCTTTGATATTTTACATGAGTATTCCTTGTGATAAAACCTTTCCGAGGGTACCAACATTTTTGACCATGTGACCTTGACCTTGGTGTTTGACCTACTTTTTGTAAACTTTAACCTTGCTAATAACTTTTGAACAGTAAGTGCTAGAGCTTTGATATTTCACATGAGTATTCCTTGTGACAAGACCTTTCTGTTGGTACTAGACCTTTTGACCTTGACATATGACCTACTTTTTAAAAAATTGACATTGGTCATAACTTCTAAATGGTAAATATTAGAGCTTTCATATTGCTCATGAGTAATTTCATGTGACAAGATCTTTCTACTGGTACCAAGATATTTGTCCTTGTGACCTTGGCGGTCTTTGGAAGTGGCCATTATTGGGGGCATTTGTGTTTCACAAACACATCTTGTTTAATTTTTTATTTTTATTTTTTGGTTGATGTTTTAAATATTTGCAGGTTGTTAAACTTAGTCAAATTTGGGGAAATATTTAACACACAACTCTTGGCTTGTTTATCTACATCCTGTCACAGTGTTAGCTAGGACCCTTTATTCATACAAAGCAAGGAAAGTATGTCACAGCCTGATGATGGCTGATACTACATGAAGCAAAGTTTTACAAATTATGGCTTAAGAAAAACACCCTATGTAAGCTTTTCACAGGCGTATTATGTACTATGCAGTACTCTTGTTACACCAAAGTTGCAGCTGAAACAGGTGTACAAAATGCTGTAAATATATACCATTTGGCAGTGTATTCTCTGAAATGCCTTTGATGAAAAACTTGTGTATAGCTGCAAAAATCATGAAGTCAAATCCAAGCTAACCAAGTAAAGACTAAATATCTAAACAGCATACATGCCAAATGTGATACATTTACAGTATGTAAGTCTGAGGGCAAGTGTGTGCTCTATTGTTTCTGAAGCAATATATGCTTCAAATTTGTCAATTTTTGGGGCAAAGATGGGGGCCATATATGACCCTTATTAGACCTTCTTCCTATATACCAGCAAGTATCATTCAGTTCGTAATTTGTTTATGTATGAAAGGTGATTTAATGGAAATGTTCTCTCTTCCACACTAGAATGATTCACCAAATTGGCTGATTAAAATACAATAAATGTTGAATGGGTCTTTGTACAAATGCATGCAGGAGGTGCTTTGGTGATGTTATTAAGAGCATTCAATTTCAAAATGATGTATAACTTCTGAAAATACACGGATATCATAAAGCAATTTATTGAAGTGGCTGTTCAGAATTTTTATATAGACTTAATCTGTAGGAAAGAGAGTAATAATTTATGAATGTGCAACAACCATTTACAGGTGTAAAAAGTGAACAAATTATGTCTTCTGAAATTAAAGAGGGGTATTAAATGTTTCAAAATGGAGTTCAAATTGATATTTATTCAAAACTATTACAATGATAATCTTTGTGGAACAAATTTCAAACTAATAGAATAGTAATTCATTTTGTGTAGGTAAAAGTTGACCTTTAATTTAGTTATTTTATCCCTGTGATCATCAGACATGAAGGTGTTGTCAAGTGATACCAGTTTAAAACAAGATTATTGTCACCATTGTGTGTCTTTTTTATACAGTATATTTACTTGATAACATATTTCTTAGTCCAAAGAGCAAAACTTAATCCTCTGTTTTCTTTGCACAATGAACTACCAATTAAGCTTTTATTCTTTGACATGAGAAAAATATTCTCAGGGTATTTTTACCTGTATCTAGAAATCAATGTTTTAATATGCTATATTTTAAAAAATGAGATATTGACCTTTCTTTTATACAGGGGTCAATGTGAATATGAATTGGTGCTAAAAACAGACTTGTACACTAACCGGCACACACAATGGTACTACTTCAGGATCCAGAATGCTGTCCCAGGGCTGGTGTACAAGTTCAGGATAGTTAATTTACTCAAGCGAGATAGTCTCTATAATTACGGTTAGTCATGAATTTAACACAACGTATCAGCTTGTCATGCTAAGATTGACAACTTAAAAACCATGTTTCTTAACAATAAAAAAGTAAAATGATGTCCAAGTGTATTGCATATCATTTAATATCCAACCCTTTCTTTAGGAATGAGGCCACTTTTATACTCAGAGAAGGATGCTAAGGATAAGTCTGTAGGATGGATCAGAGCAGGTCATCATATAAGGTCAGGATGGTGACAATGTTCTTCACAACAAGAAAGCAAATCATGAAATATAGAGATGATAGATAATTTGCAAAAAAATTTGTTCCTAGATATTTGGAATAATATTTGTACAATAAACATATATATCTATATATACCTTATCTATCTATATCTATATATATATATATAATTTTAACAATATTTTATTCACTAATAAGTGAAAGGGATTGGGCAGAAGGCAAAGCTTATTTCAGCCCTCTCCCTAACATATATATATTGCATGATAGTAAGGAAGATATGAAGATCTATTCACCCAAAAGAAATCATGTTCCCAAAGGGCAACACCCAAGAGAAATATGATTTTTTTAGGGTGAATATAGATCTTGTCTCTCAAATTCATGCAATAAACTATTTATAATATCATAACAAAGCAACAGACTACAGAAATTGTGAACAAAATCCTGGATCCTCTCATTTATATGTAACAGAGCTCGCCCTAACAGAAGCACCTTCAACGTGTTAGAACATACAAGCAATGAAACAAAGTAATGTTTGTTTCTTTAATTGTTTTTGTTCCGTCGAGAATTTTTCACTTATATTGCAGTGTGCGAAACTAACTTTAAAGTCCTATAGCAAATTCCTATAGACCGAAATTTATCATGCAATATTCATTGTTATCTAAAAATAAATAATAGACACAAATTCGGTTTGGTAATTTGCTCATAGTTTAATTATATTCTTTTTCAATTTCATGCACGTCAAGCTTTTCAATTAGAATTTCGTTTTCTTTTTCATTATTTTCCAGCTCAGTTTCACTCCTGATTCTTCATCTAAGTCACATTTACTACGTTTCATTTTCTCATGATTTTCTGCGACTTTAGCCTTGCTGGAACTTGTTGTACTGACTGCTTTCTGTTTGATTCAAGTGCGTGCACCCCCTTCCACATATCTTTAAAACCGTTCAAAAAGGACATTCCGAATTTGCACGAAAATGGCGTACATTGAAGTAAATATCAAGTTGACACCCCCACCCCCTGTTGAAAATGGAATAATCTGATTCAAATGATTTGTAATTACATTGTGGAACATTTTATTACAGCTGATGGGTGAACAGAAACATCAGCATACTACATATAAACTGGTCCCACTTCTCATATATGTTTAATAAGCGGTGGGGAACCAGTTTTTTACTCAGAATTCCTATAGACAAGTCGGTCTATAGCTATTTTGATTGTTATAGACCGACTCGATTTTCTATAGACATTGTCTATCGGTCTATGGTTAATTTCGCACACTGATATTGAGACATTGTCAGCTGTAAATCTGGACCTATACTTACCACTCGGGGCCATAGCAGTGAGGGGGTTCTTTAATGTGCCAATGCATGCCGCAACACAGGACCTCCATTTTAACGTTAACATCATATCTGAAAGACCCACATTTCTCACTTCTAAATGCTGAGCATTTCACAATTAAAGGACCAATCACTACCTCTATTAACTTTACTACCTATTTAACATAACATCTAAGTACATATATAGCATACAGCCAGCCGTGGAGGCTGTGCAAATTTATTCAGACTTGTACACAAATGTGAATGAAAATACACAATATTGTTCCATATAAATATACTAGTACAATTGCATATAATAGTACATTAACCCCCTTTGTAAACACCAGAGCCGACCAGGAAAAACCTAGAAATAAAACGATAATATTCAAGAAAAACTCTAGGAAATCTGTATCCGATGCCATTGCTCCATGATGCAGGGAGAGTGTGACGGACCTCACTCTTTATAGATATACAAAATGTAGATAAAACTGAAAATAGCCAAATTTATCCTATCTGCATGAACGTCGGCTAGAAAGTGACCAGCCTATACAAACCCGCTTACTCCCTGTGACAGTATACTACCCTCCTATAGGTCAATAATGGACCGAAACAACTACATTAAAACATGCTACTATAACATGCATTCAGCTCCCAAAGGGGTGGAATAAGATGTTTGAGGGTGAAATTATCACTTGCATGTGACTGTCTAAACCAATCGGATAACGTGTTGTATAGAATTATTATGTTAAGGTATAATGATATTATATTGTGTACAGTTTGTGTTGACTCAGATTGTTTTTTTTCTTTTATAGTTACTCAAGAAATGTCATGCATTTACACTGCCCCTTACTCATGAGGGGAATTCCCTACTATGAATTAGAATGGCAAATGGTAAGATTAACTTTTGCTTATAAGTTAGAATTGTTATTGGCATTTTGTAAAAAAGAATACCAATTACCTGGTTGAAAATTAAAGTAAATTAATACCAACATTATTACCCCCCCCCCCCCCCCCCCCCCCCCTCTAAATGTTCAATGAAGGGTTTGGATAAACTGATATTACTGTGTTTGATTGTAGGAATTTCCCAATGCAGAGGACACCTTTTATCTTGCCCATTGTTACCCCTATACATTTACTGATCTCAAGGAGGATTTAGACGCCATATTGAACAACCATGAGAGTCGGAAGTGGATCAAACGAGAGGTCCTGTGTGAGACAAGGGCAGGGAACAGCTGTTTTCTGGTTACTTGTACCAACTTTGGTAATGAAATTTCTTCTAGTAGATCACTTAGTATAAATATTTACAGATATTATTATTGCTGAATCATGCAGCTTGTATAGAGGCAATGTAAAATCACTGATTTTGTAGTATGGACAAACCCATGAATTTGAAGTAAAACTTTTCGACTATCAAATCAAGACTCCACAAACATGTGGTTTTCAATTATGAAAATCTTATCCCACCATATAAAATTATTGTACAGTAATTGTATTCAAAATCTTATCCCACCATATAAAGTTATTGTACAGCAAGGCCACATCAAATCGATTCTCTGGTTCTCGGACACTGCCGCCACCCCCAAAAAATCGGCCGCTGATACAAGTTTATTGCCGCCCCGGAAAAAAATCACTGCCACCCGTATTTGATCCGTCAAAATAAAATTCGTGTTTTGGCGCCAAAATTGTAAAACGTCTTGCTGAATAAGATGTGCTGCTTAGTTGATGTAAACAATATGGTGACAGAAACAGTTCTTGTCAGCATTGAGATTATTTTTAACTCAAAACAGATTGTTCCATGGACAATTATACCGGTAGACTCGTCCTTGACAGTTGATACGCTTTGCAAGAAACTTCTGGGCGGTGAATTTAAAGAAATTGAAACCGTGAAGGAACAAATTGATGAAAGCAAGGCTGAGTTGAAGTACGTTTTCGTAGGTCGAAACAAAACGGCAGACAGCGATAAGGTTTTTTCAACAATTCTTTTACAATTCATGACCATGCCAAAAATTTACTGGAAGTAGTTTTTGGTATACTTGAATAAAATGATAAAAAACATACTATTTTGTATTCACTTTATTTGCATAAAGATCTACAATATAAAAGCATGACATACATATAAAACATGACAAGAAACAATGAAAAGAAGCTATACAGTGTTGAATACCATTTGTAAAACTTTCTTCACAACACAAAAAAAAAACCACAAACAAAAAATCCCTACCCATTTGTGACATGGAGATAAACTGAAAAACTAAACCCCCTACCTACCCATTTTTTGAAAAACAATTGTCTGAGAACCAGAGATCCGATTTGATGTGGCCTAATTGTATTCAAAATCTTATCCCACCATATAAAATTATTGTACAGTAATTGTATTCAAAATCTTATCCCACCATATAAAGTTATTGTACGGTAATTGTATTCAAAATGTGATGTGTTGTATGAGACAATGTCTGGAAGCAAGTTGACCTGTCCCATTCAGCATATCTAATCAAACTTATCAAGCCTAATGTGTTCATTGCCAACTGATGATTACTAGAGGACCCTTTCATGGCTAGTATGAAGACCTTGTTTTTATAGAAATGAATGGAGATTCTGTTCTTTGTTAGATACCTCCCGAGAAGAGCAGATCAAGAAGAAGGTCGTAGTGGTGACAGCACGTGTCCATCCTGGAGAATCTCAAGCCAGTTGGATGATGAAAGGTCTACTGGACTTTATCACTAGTGGAGATCCTGTCGCAAAAGTAAGACTGTCATCCATATCATATTCCAAAAGTGAAACAACTTCAAAAAATGTAATGTGTGTATATATATGTGTGTGTGTACATTGTAGTTTCCAATACAATTTTATTCAAATTTTTTTTAGGAACTTCGCAATAGGTTTATATTTAAAGTAGTTCCCATGCTCAATCCTGATGGCGTGATTGTGGGAAATTATCGGTGTTCTTTGGCAGCCAGAGATTTGAACCGAAATTACCGGCATCCAAGGAAGGAGAGCTTTCCAACAGTATGGTTTACCAAAAGTATGATGGAAAAAATTCTGGAACGACATGATGTAAGTTTGAGCTTGGTATAGAAAACCATTCACATCTAAGAGTTAAGAGCCTTGCAAGTCATGTACAGTAATTCACTATAAGTGTAATTCCCTATACATAAAAGTGAATTCATAAATCAATTATAACGAATTCAATATAAATCTGATTTGTTCTTCATATATACATTTGTATACGAATATACTAGCATTTGCATTATCTCTCTAAGAGAAATTAAAGCCTTTATTTTTTAGAAGAAATGTTTTAATACAAAAAATATACATGTTTATATATAATTTATTTTGATGGATTGTTGAATGAAACCATAAAAATGCTGTCAAATTGATATGCTTCAATCATGCAAGTACATGTATGGCCAGATGTCAGAAAGATTTGTCAACAAAATATGCTCAAGGCATACAGTCTGTCTTCAATAGTAGACTGTAGTTTTGTTGCTGACAAATTTCTGATATCATAAGGGAGATAACTGCGTCTGACAGACTTGGAACATGCACTTTGGTTTCCAAGGACTCCTTGTTACTATCAACGCTCTCATGACTGGTATCTTTGCACTGACAAAGTTTTATGTGGGAATATATCTTTAAAAATCTTTTTCTTAAGAACAACAGGGCCATGATTACTTATATTCGTATACAAGCATTCCCAGGTACTGCAGATTCAATTTTTTTTTCGAATTGTGGTCCCTGGGAGTAGGATGAGGCCACATTAGTTCTCCAGAAAAATAGAGCCATGATTTATTCATATCTATATGCAGTCATATAGTGCAAAATCAAGTTTGTGCAATTCAGGGGTGCCAAAGGTATTTGGGTGGAGCCATAATAGGAGATCAAAGTTAAATTGATATGGAAATATGCAGAAAATTAATGTTAAAAAATTCTTTTCAAGATTAGTGGGACCACACTATATCATACCAATATACAAATGTTCCTAGTCTCTTTGAATTCAAGTTTTTATTATGCCCCATGACTGTGACTAAATACTGGGGGCATCTTGTTTTGTCCTATCTGTCTGAAACTTGAACCTTGCTCGTAACATTTAAATGATGAGTGATAGAGCTCTCACATTTCATACTCTTTGTGACAAAACCTTTCTTTTGGTACCAACATTTTTATACCCAACCCCTCCCTACAAAGTTGTGTGTTTGGGGGGGGGGGTGTACTGGAATTGGATTGTCCGTCCGTCTGGAGACACAATGGTTTCCAGGCTCTAAAGCGTTATCCTTTCCACCTACAGTCACCATATTATATCATACATATGGACTACCCATGGGACGAAGATGTTCCCTATCGGATTTTGGGTCAAAGGTCAAGCGCACTGGACATCAAAATAGCAATATGGTTTCTGGGCTCTAAAGCATTATCCTTTCCCCCTACAGTCACCATATCATACATATGGACTACACATGGGACGAAGATGTTCCCTATTGATTTTGGGGTCAAAGGTCAAGCACACTCCTAGAGAAGACTACCCAAGGTTTTGTCATACCTTTTCTTTTTTACACTCAGGAAAGAGGTAATTTATACCTATTAACAACACCCTTTGGGAGATTGGGGGGGGGGGGGGGGGGGGGGGGGGGGGTATTCTTAGTGAGCATTGCTCACAGTACCACTTGTTGTCATTGTAAACTTGACCTTTGAGTTTTACCTACTTTTAAAGGACACAAGGTATACAAAATTATATGTATTTTGTCTTCCTTATGCTTGTAATAATTAATTCTAATAGTTCTTTCACCGAAATATTGCAATAATTAACCACAATTCGGACTTAAATTTAAGCCCTGATTTCAAAAAGTTTAGTTAATTAGTTGGATAGTCACATGGTACAGTGATGTCATATGCAACCTTCGTTGATCAACTTAGTGTTAGATATTTTTAAAAACCCGGGTTTTAAGGGGCTAATTTATTATACCCCCCCGCAACAAGTTGTGGGGGGGGGGGGGGGGGGTATACTGGAATCGGGTTGTCCGTCCGTCTGTAGACACAATGGTTTCCGGGCTCTAAAGCATTATCCTTTCCACCTACCGTCACCATATCATATATATGGACTACCCATGGGATGAAGATGTTCCCTATCGATTTTCGGGTCAAAAGGTCAAAGGTCAAGCGTACTGGACATTGAAGTAGGAATATGGTTTCGGCCTCTAAAGCGTTATCCTTTCCACCTACAATCACCATATCATACATATGGACTACGCATGGGATGAAGATGTTCTCTATCGATTTTGGGGTCAAACGGTCAAAGGTCACGCGCACTGGATATCGAAGTAACAATATGGTTCGGTTTGTCATGCCATTTGTTTTTTACACTCAGAAAAGAGGTAGTTTATACCTATTACCAACACCCTTTGGGAGATTGGGGTAAGCGGGGGCTATTCTTAGTGAGCATTGCTCACAGTACCTCTTGTTATATTTTTGTATACCATTGCATAATGGTGATGAGATCCAATAAATTGAATTGAGTACATGTAGTCTTGAAATATCACAAAGTATAGAGTTGACAACGATTGAAATAAAAATGCAGATGTTTTCTCGTTTATTCAGTGACTCACAAACTTGCGCGTCTTCTGAATGAAAGTTGTAAAACAAACGTACTAGGTTTTGGTCAGTTATAACATAATACGGGGGTAAAATTCATCTCATCTCCGCTAGTAATGGGTTTTGGGTCATCTGTGCCTTCGTGGACGAATAATCTTGGCTAGCGAAGATGGAAAAATGCCTAGATAGTCCGCTTGCATTAACATGTATTATGAAGGTGAAATCGAAGAATTATCCAGTAAATCCATTGATGTTGTAGTATATATAGCATGTATTTATTTTATTTTTGACTGAGAGGGAGATAGACAGCTAAGCACGTAACATCGTTTTAGAAGGGGGGGGGGGGGGGGGGGGGACTCATTCATTAGTCCTAACCCGGACCAGCTGAAAAATTTCACGTAACGTATCTGCATACATTCATGAATATTATAATCAATGATTATCAATGCTTGCTCTCTCTCTCTCTCTCTCTCTCTCTCTCTCTCTCTCTCTCTCTCTCTCTGTGTGTGTGTGTGTTGCTTTCATTATCTAATGCATCTAAATTTTAAAATGATTTCATATAGCAATTAAAGATTTTAATAATCGATAACGAATATGAATAAAAGCAAATAATCGTTAAGTCATTTCTGTTTATATTGATATTAGTCTTTTTAGTTCACCTGAGCTAAAAGCTCAAGTGAGCTATTCTGATCACCCGTATTCCGGTGTCCGTTCGTCTGTCCGTCTATCTGTCTGCCCGTCCGTCTGTAAACTTTTAACATTTTTTACTTCTCAAAAACCATTGGGCCAATTTCAACCAAAGTTGGCATAAAACATCCTTAGGTAAAGGCAATTTTAAATTGTTAAAATAAAGGGCCAGGCCACCTTCCAAGGGGAGATAATCAAGAAAAGGTAAAAATAGGGTACGGTCATTAAAAAAATCTTCTTCTCAAGAACCACTGAGCCAGAAAAGCTGAGATTTATATGAAAGCTTTCTGATATAGTGCAGATTCAGGTTTGTTAAAATCATGGCCCCCTGGGGTAGGATGGGTCCACAATAGGGGATCAAAATTTTACATACAAATATATAGGGAAAATCTTTAAAAATCTTCTTCTCAAGAACCATTGGGCCAAAGAAGTTCACATTTACATGAAAGCTTTCTGACATAGTGTAGATTCAAGTTTGCAAAAACCATGGCCTTCAGGGGTAGGTTTGGGACCATAATAGGGGCTACGGTTTTACATGCAAATATATATGAAAAGTCTTCTGATATGGACTCAGGTGAGCGATGTGGCCCATGGGCCTCTTGTTTTCATGAACTAGTTGGCATTTGACACCGAGGATTTACATCCTTAAATATTGATTACAAGCACGTAGAATCGGAGAGGGTGTAATTAGAAAACTTGTGGCGACCTACCCACTGTACGATTTAAGAAATTGAAGTAGGAAGGGGGAATTGAGACAGTTTCAGACTACTACACCCCCCCCCCCCACACACACACACACACAACACACATGTACACAATTTAAGGTTTTCGTAATCAGACAATTTAAGCACCATTTTTTGTTGTTATTTTATTGCTTGTCAAGAATTTTACACAACTTAACCGACAACATACCCCTTCTGATACATTGAAATGTATATTAAGTAATGTTAGCACGGGGCTCTATATAAAGTTAAATCTGCAGTTTGGTCATACTTCGTCATTCAATAACTTATTTAAAATAATAAAAAAAATGTTTGTCGGGTTAGCGGTACTGTGATGTATGACTATAACAATGACCTGTGTATAACTTGTACATTCCATGCAAATTCAAAGGGGTTTTCGCCTCAGTAGAACAATTGAGGGTCAGCTAATCCGTGTATTTGAAATCAACAGAAGTGCTTGGCTTCTTGTGGAAAGTGTGAAATATATTAGGTCAGCACAAGATACCCATGATCTTAGACTAGATCTGATATCTCGCGGACCGAATATATTTCACACTTTTCATAAGAAGTCAAAACCCAAACTAGCTAACCGTAATTTAGTTATACTGTGACAAAGACCCTACTAGGAATTTGCATGGTATATACTTATTATACAAAAATCATTGCATTATCCAGACACTCCCAATGAACATTTTTTTTTATGAAAACCTCTATTAAAGTACATTGAACATAAGTCTCCGTCAAATGTAATTTTAATGGGATTTTAAAAATAAATCATTCGATGGTTTGTATTTTTGCTCTATTAATTATGTAATAAATTAATTTCAATTTGTTAATCATCGACAATGCTCTATTTCTATATTGGATCAAGTTATATTTGTCAAGATGCCTATTAACACAATATAATGGAAGTAATTATGTTAAACAGCGCATTTGTCAGAGAGAGAGAGAAAGAGCACATCGGTAATTATTAAATATCCCTATTACAATGTTGTACATGTATGCTTTTCATTTATTGAATATACTAATTCGCATTCAAAACAGGAATTGCCTGCTAGTACGCATTATTTAAACATAGAATTGAAGAATATTTTAATGAAGAAAGAAGACTAAAAGAAAAAAATTCAAAACCAGGTTTTCTTAAAAACATAATATATAGTGTTTGGTATCGTTGGAATTGGCTCAAAATGCTGAAAAACAATATAAGTATCAGGAGGGAAAATATTGACAATTTTCCTTTTCTTAAAATTCCACCCTTATCATGAGTATTTGGCCTGCGGCACATTTTCACATCTCCTACAAGGTGCCCGTGGCCAGAACAAAGCTCCTAGAAGCTGTGTGTATTCCCAAATAACACACACCATGGAACACTGAGGACACAGTGTATCACCGTGGATTTTCCGCTGTGGTCTTTCCATGATGGGGTGTATAGAACTCGTGGTGTCGTGTACTGTACATGTTGTTTGATGTTAATTTCAGATTGTCCTATACTGTGACCTACCTGTTGTTTAATGTTAATTTCAGATTGTCCTATACTGTGACCTACATGGACACAGCAGAAAACACAATGTGTTCATGTATGGAAACAACACATCAGAAGTGGAGACAGAAGAGGGGATTGGTGCTGCTCAGGCCTATCTCAGAGAGAGGCTCTTCCCATGGCTCATGTCACAAAGGGTAATACTGTTCTCTCAATGAAGTTGAGAATGAATATCATTTTATCTTAGAATATGTCCTTTTGATAATAATGTGAGGGAATTATGTATCAAAAGGTTTTATTATACACGTGGAAACAAACATGGCAATACCAACTTCTCATTGTCCCCCTCCACAGTGCAGAAAGGAACATAGAAAGACCAGTGACTGTGCGTCTATCGTTCCGTCCGTAAACTTATGTAATGTATCAATGGAATCTCACTGCAGTTTTGGATTTTGATGAAGTATTTGATTTGAAAATAATTTAATAACTTTTTAAAGTGATGACTTATCAACGATGCTGATTGGTTGAAAAATTCGTTTGATTTCTCTGTCAAAATTTCGTTCGGAGTTCATCTGCACTAAGCACGCGGGACTACTTTTCTCTGGAATGCGTCTGCCCCGTTCTAATTTTAGCGCTATTTAAAGAACAGGATTTTCTACACAAGCATTATATATAACGACATGCATTCGTTTGATTTTTGTTTTTCATTGCTATCAAAAATAAGCAAAACTAAAGATATGAATAAAATACAAATTGATTTAAAGAAACAACATACATAGGCGATGACATGGCAGAATAGCCAACTTGATGACGTAGACCACTTACTAGTAGAAGTAGACAGATTACACGAGTTCCCGGTATGAATCGTCTGCTTTACGAGATCGATAACATGACGGAGCAAGTGGCGACTTCTGATCTGGTAAATATTAATGAAATTGAACTGCGTTATATGGGGCTCAGTCAACGAGTGCATTTTACATATAGATGAAGAGGTGTTGAACTTTTTACTCGATATTGAAATGGAGTCGAGTTGCATTCCGCCGTTCCAACAACACAACCAGTGTTCAACGCCTCCTCCAACGCAATGCAGCATAAATCCAGTCACCACTTGTTATTTTCCTTTATATCTAATTCAGCTTTCAACCATTGCACCTTTAATTTGACGTATAATCCATTTAAATCTGCACAGTAACTGTTCCTGACCTGAACGCACAGCCATGCCGTTTTGTTGTTGTTTTCATTCTTACATATATGTATTATTACGCGCCATTTCAAAAACGTTAATTCAAGCTTTTTGATGGGAGAAACTACTTGTTTTTCTATCTTAAAAACATAATTAAATGATAAGAAATAAAACTTATAATTCTTTGTTTGATGCATGTATCAAACGAAACATTGGACGGAAAACTTATTAAGAAGCTAAAATGTTAAAGTTTAATCCATTAGCAATTTTAAGTGGTTTAAATCATTGACTTTAATGTGCACGATAGGCTCCATATCCTCTGATTCTCGAGGTATTACATCAGGATCTACTGTGGAATCATATCATTCGCGGGGGGTTGATATTCGTGGGTCATTGTTACCCACGAATTTACGTGTTCTCAAACATTTTTTAAGCCAAGTAGAGTTATATCTCTTAGTGACATTGTATCGCTTACCCACAAAATTATGTCCCCACGAACCTTCAAAATTTTGCTTACCCACGAACAAATTGGACCCACGAATTAAAATGATTTCTCTCATATAAAAGTATGTAAGGTACAGATATGCTATGAAAGAAATGTATGAAAGATATTTCTATCTTTCATATCACGTGACGTTTATCTTTCATATCCCATGACATAATAATCAACTAACGTGGATGAATATTCTAATTCAACTTACCTCAATTGACGAACACTAGTGTCCGCAAAGCTCTTGTACAAAAAATGACAGATTGTAATGTCCCTGATAATTGCCAGGTGTATGTGACCGGACACAAAAATACACATTCCTTGAACAACTACCGCGCGCTTAACAACAGTAACAAATTCTTCATATCGAAAATCCTGTCCAGTACATCTATGTCATCCAGTGCATTATGCCAGTTCACAGAAACCCAGCCCACACGGTCTACTAGTTCTAGGCCTACCTCTACATTCACTATGCCAATGTCTACTGTCCCTCTATGTTTCTCAGGTAAAAAAGTGCCTCCAATGTCCATGAGACTCGAGTCCTTGCACATGTGGAAAATGAAAAGTCTATCCATGCCCATATCCATGCCCAACAAAAACCACTTGGAATCTCTCTTCACACACTCGTCATTAAATAACTGCTCAATTAATATCAATATCAATGCTCCTTTAAGAAGAAAGCGTGCAGTTGTGGATTCAGATTCTGATTAGGTCTGTCAAAATGTTTTGCGCTGATGAGCTGCCGAGTGACGTTACGTATCACTCTGATTATTGATTTATTGTGTACTTTCACAAAGTATTACAAACAGAATTACTTTTTATCTTGTGTCTGTTTTCTGTGTTAAAGCTATTGGTGTCATAAATTGTGAAAAAGAGTTAAGAAATATATCGTAGATAAAACAACAAAATTATAAGTGCTATTTTTTTTGTGTGCACAGTCATATAGGCTTATACACAATCTAGAGCTAGCTTTTATTCAAAGAGGAATAACTCTAATACAATTCACTTATACACTTGTCGGCCAATATTTTGTCAGCAATGTAGTTGCCAAAATGAAGGTCATAGAATTCGATTCTGGTGTTATTTTTAATGTACAGCGAAAAATTAATTAATTGGAAAATTCTCAAAATGGTGTCGCTAGTCATGCACAAGGAAAATGGAAAATTTCTAGAATTATGAGAGAAAATTTCTCTTTTATGAGTTGCCATGTAATATTAAGGTGATTCCACCCTCAGGGTTGCAAAAAAGCAGTAAAAACCTCGGCACAGCCTTAAGTTTCACAGCTTTTTTTGCAACCCTCGGGTGGAATCACTTTATATTTCATGGCTACTCATAAGAGAGTCTTATATTCACAGTATCTCTGATCCTTTGCTATTTTTATGGTACTTTTTTATTGTACATTACTGTTACATTAATAAACATTGTAAACTAGACCTTTTTGCTGATGATAGGGCATTACACGTAACAGTGACTTATTATACCCCCCCGCAACAAGTTGTGGGGGGGGGGTATACTGGAATCAGGTTCCGTCTGTCTGTCCGTCCGTCCGTCTGTAGACACAATGGTTTCCAGGCTCTAAAACATTATCCTTTCCACCTACCGTCACCATATCATATATATGGACTACCCATGGGATGAAGATGTTCCCTATCGATTTTGGGGTCCAAAGGTCAAGCGCACTGGACATCGAAGTAGCAATATGGTTTCCGGGCTCTAAAGCGTTATCCTTTCCACCTACCGTCACCATATCATACATATGGACTACCCATGGGATGAAGATGTTCCCTATCGATTTTGGGGTCCAAAGGTCAAGTGCACTGGAGATTGAAGTAGCAATATGGTTTCTGGGCTCTAAAGTGTTATCCTTTCCACCTACAGTCACCATATAATACATATGGACTACCCATGGGATGAAGATGTTCCCTATTGATTTTGGGGTCAAAAGGTCAAAGGTCAAGCGCACTGGACATCAAAGTAGCAATATGGTTTCCATTTAAATTCTTTAATGGCTTTTTTCATCGCATGGAGATGCTGTGTTCCTAGATACCTTTTGGATCATAATACTGAAGTTTTACCTATTACCAACACCCTTTGGGAGATTGGAGTAAGCGGGGGGTATTCTTAGTGAGCATTGCTCACAGTACCTCTTGTTTTCATTATCTACTGGTATACAGACATTCATTCAGACACATGGTGTCTACAAAAGCAAATGATTTAAACCGATCAAACACAAAATGTCTGCTCCTGGGTAGTACACATCAAAGAAAGTCAGAAATGAATTCTCAGTCTAATTTAGATCTCCAAGTTTCTGGTCATCTTCTAGAAAATGTTACCACTGAAAAACTAAGTGGAATTCATATAGACAGTGCAGTCTAATATACTTCTCATATTGACCCAGTTTGCAAATCCTTTTCTAGTAAATTTATCTTTTGCATCTAATTAAGAAATATCTCACCCCTCATAAAAGAAAACTCTTTTACCACCAATTTGCCAATCAATGACCCCAAATTACCTAATATGGCAACCAGTTAATTTCCTCTTGATAAAGAGTATAAAACACAGAACACCAATTTAGGCCAATATATTTGTTATATAAAGTTTACAATGTTGCACACTACTTACAACAGAAGTATGTGACATACTTTTAGGGCCTTATATTGTTTATTTCTTTTTCAGTCTCCAGACAAGTTTTCTTTTCCATCCTGCAAATTCCAAATCAAAAGGTGTAAGGAGTCCACAGGACGCGTGGTAATGTGGCGCCAAATGAGGGTCCTAAACAGTTTTACACTGGAGGCCACATTTAGTGGCACTATCCTTAACAGGTACTGCAGAAAATTAAGGAAAGTGCTTCTACATGCACACCTCTCAATAGAATACTTTTACTAAGTATATGAATGAGACTTGAATCTTTAAAGGCCTCTCAGGATTATCTGTTCTATTAGAAGTACAACTAAGGCCAAATAAAATTAAAATTACTCTTCTCAGGCTCACGCACACCTGTTTTGAAGTTGCCGCATTGCCGATTTTTTCGAATTGTCAATGAAATAAAAAGTTGGTGATAGGGCGTCTGCAATATTTCTGTGCTAATTGACTCGTGTCTGGTACGGAAGAGGAAGCGCATTAACTCGTACTATGATGACTTTCGGTATTGATTAATTCGTTCGATTCTTATATCGTCCAACATTGGAAAAAAGTTTTTCCATTAATTAAATGAGATTAATTTGGTATTGAAGCAAATTAATCTGTCTTAAAATATTTCATTCAGATAAAGTCTAGTTTATTTTTATAATTACTAATAACACATGACATATATTAAAAGTTTAAATTTTAATTTACTTAACAAAGGAATTTTATTGTTTAAATATTAATTTACTTAACAAAGGAATTTTATTGTTTAAATATTAATTTACTTAACAAAGGAATTTTATTGGATAAAAGTTTAATGTACTAGTGATACACGTATTCATGTAAACACAATTCTTTGCTGGATCTGTGTGTCTGAAGTCTGGTGCTTTATTCACTGAGCTACAAAGTAACTTCTGTCGATATACTAAGATAGCATCAAAGTATCTTTAGAGCTGATGTTGTATTGTTTTTACCGTACCATGTCCGACTTTAAATAAAGATTAACTGGGGAGTCGCCCAATGAGCCAGTTTAACTTAACTTGTAAGGGGTACACTGGGGGGCCCCTAGTAAAACATTCAGTGCCCAGACCAGAATGGACACCAGCATTCTAAGGAGGTAAGCGAGACCCGCCCTTCTCACCCTGTCTCCTGCAGTGCTACCTGGTATGTAGATACATGCATCAGACTGTAGCATCCCCTTACTGAAGTGAGGTGGATGTGGCCCCAACCGTCCCCGGTGGTGGCCCCACTGTTAGTTTACTTGTTTTAACTTTAACGGCTTTTAGTACTGTAAATTGCCCCCTGCTTTAGAAGCAGATGGGGGAAACAACCAGGTTTTAGAGCAGAAACAGTCATCACATACCATTATCGACTTCGGTTGGAAAATGTGTAATGAATGAGTTCGATCACAGGGAGTACCGAGTGTGACATAGTGCATATAATTAACTTGTACCATGTAGCGGCTAAAGTCATGTAGACCCGACCTACAGGGTGTATCAAAATTAATACGGACTATTTGATATAAACTCAAATAATCTTGTCAATGATTATTATACACAGTTTCAATAAATCACCATGTTGACTACTGTATATATGTTTCAGTTATAGAACTTTTATGTTTAAAGTTTTTTTTCTGACAAGTTCGGGATTTAAAAAATTGAAGAAGAAAAATGCCTCCCTCTCTCATCTGTTTTTGAGAAAATTGGCGTGAGAATCAAAGAATTAATTTTATGTGGCCTAATTACAAAGTTGTCTAACAATTGATTTCTTCATCCATAGGAAAGAATTGCGTCATTTCAATATTGGTGACTTTATGGAGATGGGGCGAGTGTTATCTCAAGTGGTGCTAGATTATGAAGTAGCTCAGGAAAGCAAATCGTAAGTGTTTATATTTTATTCGAGTGGTCACAGTATCCCTTCAGAAATTATGTTTAATGTAAGAAATGATCTTAGTGTGCAAGTGGTGACAGTAGATTTCATTTATCATTTTAGTCCCAAGAAAAATTCAAAAAAGAAAAATTTGTGGTTGAGGTATGCAGCTATAATGCCTACAGTGTGTGGAGTCACCTGCACATTCACCACACCCTTGTTGACCCGAGTTTTGTCTTTTTAGCTCACCTGAGCTGAAAGCTCAAGTGAGCTTTTCTGATCACCCGTATTCCGGCGTCTGTCTGTCCGTCCGTCTGTAAACTTTTCACATTTTCAACTTCTTCTCAACAACCACTGGGCCAATTTCAACCAAAGTTGGCACAAAACATCCTTAGGTAAAGGCAATTCTAAATTGTTAAAATAAAGGGCCAGGCCACCTTCCAAGGGGAGATAATCAAGAAAAGGTAAAAATAGGGTAGGGTCATTAAAAAATCTTCTTCTCAAGAACCACTGGGCCAGAAAAGATGAAATTTATAGATAAGCTTTATTAGGTAGTGCAGATTCTAAATTGTTAAAATCCTGGCCCCCGGGGATCGGATGGGGCCACAATAGGGGGTCAAAGTTTTACATACAAATATATAGGGAAAATCTTTAAAAATCTTCTTCTCAAGAACCACTGAGCCAGAAAAGCTGAGATTTATATGAAAGCTTCCTTATATAATACAAATTCTAAATTGTTAAAATCATGGCCCCCGGGGGTCGGATGGGGCCACAATAGGGGGTCAAAGTTTTACATACAAATATATAGGGAAAATCTTTAAAAATCTTCTTCTCAAGAACCACTGAGCCAGAAAAGCTGAGATTTATATGAAAGCTTCCTGATATAATGCAGATTCTAAATTGTTAAAATCATGGCCCCCGGGGGTCGGATGGGGCCACAATAGGGGATCAAAGTTTTACATACAAATATATAGGGAAAATCTTTAAAAATCTTCTTCTCAAGAACCACTGAGCCAGAATAACTGAGATTAATATGAAAGCTTCCTTATATAATGCAGATTCTAAATTATTAAAATCATGGCCCCCGGGGGTCGGATGGGGCCACAATAGGGGGTCAAAGTTTTACATACAAATATATAGGGAAAATCTTTAAAAATCTTCTTCTCAAGAACCACTGAGCCAGAAAAGCTGAGATTTATATGAAAGCTTCCTTATATAATGCAGATTCTAAATTGTTAAAATCACGGCCCCCGGGGGTCGGATGGGGCCACAATAGGGGGTCAAAGTTTTACATACAAATATATAGGGAAAATCTTTAAAAATCTTCTTCTCAAGAACCACTGAGCCAGAAAAGCTGAGATTTATATGAAAGCTTCCTTATATAATACAAATTCTAAATTGTTAAAATCATGGCCCCCGGGGGTCGGATGGGGCCACAATAGGGGGTCAAAGTTTTACATACAAATATATAGGGAAAATCTTTAAAAATCTTCTTCTCAAGAACCACTGAGCCAGAAAAGCTGAGATTTATATGAAAGCTTCCTGATATAATGCAGATTCTAAATTGTTAAAATCATGGCCCCCGGGGGGTCGGATGGGGGCCACAATAGGGGATCAAAGTTTTACATACAAATATATAGGGAAAATCTTTAAAAATCTTCTTCTCAAGAACCACTGAGCCAGAATAACTGAGATTTATATGAAAGCTTCCTTATATAATGCAGATTCTAAATTATTAAAATCATGGCCCCCGGGGGTTGGATGGGGCCACAATAGGGGGTCAAAGTTTTTTTTTGTTTTTTGTTTTTGTTGTTGTTGTTGTTTTTGATATAGTGCAGATTCAAGTTCGTTAAAATCATGGACCCCGGAGATTGAATGGGGCCTCAAGGGGGGCATAAAAGTTTTACATACAAATTTATAGGAAAAATCTTTTAAAATCAACTTCTCAAGAACCACTGAACCAGAAAAGCTGAGATTTATATGAAAGCTTCCTGATATAGTGCAAATTATAAATTGCTAAGATCATGCCCCCCCCCCCCCCCCCCCCTGGGGGTCGGATGGGGCCACAATAGGGGGTCAAAGTTTTACATACAAATATATAGGAAAAATCTTTAAAAATCTTCTTCCCAGAACCACTAAGCCAGAAAAGCTGAGATTTATATGAAAGCTTTCTGATATAGTGCAGATTCAGGTTTGTTGAAATCAAGCCCTCCTGGAGTAGGATGGGATCAAAGTTTTACATACAAATATATAGGGAAAATCTTTAAAAATCTTCTTCTCAAGAACCATTGGGCCAAAGAAGTTCATATTTACATGAAAGCTTTCTGACATAGTGTAGATTCAAGTTTGCAAAAACCATGGCCTCCAGGGGTAGGTTTGGTGCCATAATAGGGACTACGGTTTTACATGCAAATAGATATGGAAAATCTTCTGATATGGACCAAGGTGACTCAGGTGAGCGATGTGGCCCATGGGCCTCTTGTTGTTTTCCCTTTCTAGGGTTTTTATGTTTATGTATATAAACATTTTACTTATCACATCATGAGTGGCACGTCCTGTCTAATAGACACCCTCTTTACCTGCAGTACTGTTCTCTTTTACTTTACATCTGATCATTTGCCTTGCAGAAGCAATTTAATCAATCAGTAAATTCTGTGTTCTTTCTTGCTATAATATATCAGTATATTACAGTAAAAGACAGTTATAGTAAACATCCAGGGCCAGTGAAAAACAGTTCAAATAAAAATTTTCGTCATTTTCCTGTCATTATGGGAATAAATATCACTTCACAGTAAGCGTGAATTCATTATGAGTGTGTTCATTATAAGCGTGTTTTACAATTCTAATTAACTTGACCATCTTTGGTGAATGTCATGGTATTCTTAGATGTACAGAGAATAGTACATTTACAGTATTATGTCTTTGCTTGATAATTCCTAAGATTCCTTTAATTAATATGATTCCTTTAATTAATATGATTCCTTTGATTAATACAATTATCCAGTAAGAGTTGACCCTCCAGTGAGTCTGTGTTCAAGCAATCTCAGACATATATCCCATTTTTGTTTAGTAATGATATTAATTTGTTGACCTATATTTATTTGTTGACAAGTTCCTTTTGAAAATCATTTTGAAATATGCATGTAATTGTCATATATCAACAAGCATTCAGATTGAGTATGGTTTCATTAAATCATGTCAACATGCACTGAGATTGAAAATGTAATTGTCATATATCAACAAGCATTCAGATTGAATATGTAATTGTCATATATCAACGAGCATTCAGATTGAATATGGTTTCATTAAATCATCTAGTTTTTCATTTATTGGCATATAATTCTAATTCCAATGTGATTTATTACAATCATTTTGATTGGACAAAAATAAAGCAAAATGAGAATTTACACATTAATAAATCCAAAAACGCTATGTATACATATGCGCCTGAAAACAAATAGCATAGTGCGGGGAACTATTCAGATTGATGACATTGATAGTGCAGGGAACTATTCAGATTTATGACATTGATAGTGCGAGGAACTATTCAGATTGATGACATTGATAGTGCGGGGAACTATTCAGATTTATGACATTTATAGTGCAGGGAACTATTCAGATTTATGACATTGATAGTACGGGGAACTGTTCAGATTTATGACATTGATAGTGCGAGGAACTATTCAGATTTATGACATTGATAGTGCGGGGAACTATTCAGATTTATGACATTGATAGTGCGAGGAACTATTCAGATTGATGACATTGATGATACAGGGAGGGAATAGGAATCATCGATGTGTAAATTCTGGACATTTTACTCACAAACTTAACATAAAAGTACACAGCACTTTTATTCAGTTTGGGAGTAAAATGTCCAGAATTTACACACCAATCTATTCTTCAAAAAGAATGTTTAATCCTATAGTATCATGTGCCTATGATGTAAATTTAGTTCCATGAAAAAAATACCCAAATTTTCCATTTCCCGTTATTGTTGATGTGGTAGATACACTTGATATAACTAATAGTGTGATTTTCACAATGGGAATACATTAATATATATAGTTTTTTTTCAGTACATTAAAGTTTGAGTACATAATATAAGTATGAACTTCAACAACATTGCATTACACACAATGGTGAGGACTCTAGGATTGTTCACAAATTATTGATGGTTTAGGAGATATTTGATTGAGACTGAGCCCCTCTAGACCACTAAGTGTAAATGAAATCCAAGATAAGTAAAGCACAGCGGAATAACCTCCATCCTTTTACATAGACCTAGTCACATGTACAAGTGTTTAGTATGATATGTAGACCTAGTCACATGTACATTGTGTTTAGTATGAAATGTAGACCTAGTCACATGTACATTGTGTTTAGTATGATATGTAGACCTAGTCACATGTACATTGTGTTTAGTATGATATGTAGACCTAGTCACATGTACATTGTGTTTAGTATGATATGTAGACCTAGTCACATGTACATTGTGTTTAGTATGATATGTAGACCTAGTCACATGTACATTGTGTTTAGTATGATATATAGACCTAGTCACATGTACAAGTGTTTAGTATGAAATGTAGACCTAGTCACATGTACATTGTGTTTAGTATGAAATGTAGACCTAGTCACATGTACAAGTGTTAATATGATATGTAGACCTAGTCACATGTACATGTGTTTAGTATGATATATAGACCTAGTCACATGTACAAGTGTTTAGTATGAAATGTAGACCTAGTCACATGTACATTGTGTTTAGTATGATATGTAGACCTAGTCACATGTACAAGTGTTTAGTATGAAATGTAGACCTAGTCACATGTACATTGTGTTTAGTATGAAATGTAGACCTAGTCACATGTACATTGTGTTTAGTATGATATATAGACCTAGTCACATGTACATTGTGTTTAGTATGATATATAGACCTAGTCACATGTACAAGTGTTTAGGTCCTATGATATGGGCATGGTTCCAACAACAGGGCTTTAGGTTATTTTTAGATTGTTTGTTTTGGGGTTTTTTATTGTTAATTAAAATACTAGCCTATAAATACTAATTTTCTGCAGAACGAGGTACCACAAATGGCTACAAATGTATTGCATTTATTAGCTTTCAGGAATTGCCATTAACAGTTGTCCTATTGCCCAAGGCAAGTGAAAACCCAGTTCGGACAAGTGAAACTCATTACACACTTACCCGATGGGGCAAGTGATTATTTCAGAAGGAAATGTGATAATTTTAATAATTGTGTTAAGCTTGATTGATATCAAATATTAGAAAGTGAAGTCCAACTCCGTATATTTTTTTTTCTTTACCGAATCGTTAGATTATTTTTACTAGTGATGGCTCATTCTAATAAATCGTACCGTATCCTAGATCGGTAAGTCGTTCCGAATAACCAACTTTCTGATGTACAACTTATCTTAGAAAGTGGCAACTTCACAATCGTATAAGTATTTTAGTTAAGTAAATGCTCAGAAGACGATAAAAGAAAAGGTGATGTTGAAAATAAAAATAAATCTGCGAATTAAAAAGAAAATGTGAGATTCAGGCGGCATGACAATCCTGATTTTCGGGTTTCATTAACACTGACAGCAGTATGAGATCTGTAACATGTCCGAAATTCATGCAGTGCAACACCCACTATTGCCAGTACTTTGTATTTTCTTACCAGCAATACAATTTGCAGAATTGATAGCATGCATGGGTATTTTAATGAGTTATTGAATAAAAACTGATTTGTTACCGGTTACACTTTTGAAACTTGTTTAAAATTGTAATAAAACATCATTTGAATCAAACACATCTATCAAAACTTGGCCTCGTGTTACATTCCTAGTCCGTTATTTTGCAGTGAAAAGGTCCGTTTCCCTACATTGAGCTTTGTAATTTTCTTATCTATAACTTTCAATGACATTTTCCCATGAATGTATTAGACTAAGTCTTATGTTAGAGTCTAAAAAAATTTGGACAGCTATGGTTTCATTTGGACAAGTAAAAGTTTTGAGTTTATTTGCCAGAAGGGCAAGTGGGATAAAAAGTTAATGTCTATCTCTGGCTTTGGATCAGCAAGACCATGAAAAAACTGTGCATGGTAATGAGTATATTCTGCTTCAAAATCAACACATTTGTTGTAATACCATTTCTGGCACACGATGAAGACTATTTGTATATTACTGAATCCTAGGCAACATTACTTTATAACAATTGTCAATTCAAATAGTGACGAGCTGAAAGCTTAAGTGAGCTATTCTGATCACATCTTGTTCATCCATTTTGTCCATCTATTCGTAAACTAACATTTTCCACTTCGTCTTCATAACCACTAGGCCAATTTCCATCAAACTGAGTAAAAATCTTTCTCGAGTAAAGGGGATTCAAGTTTGTTCAAAGGAAGAGCCATACTCCCTTCAAAGGGGAGATAATCAAGAAAATGTAAAACTAGGGTGGGGTAATTTAAAAATCCACTGGGCCAGAAACTTGAAACTTACAAGAAAGCCTCTTGACATAATGTACATTCAAGTTTGTTTAAATCATAGTCCCCATTGGTAGGGTGGGGCCACAATAGGGGATGAAAGTATATAGGAAAAGTCTTCTCAACAAGAACAACAGGGCCATGGTTGATAATATTACTATGCAAGCATCCCCAGGTAGTGCAGATTCATGTTTGCTCAAATTGTAACTCCAGGGGTTAGGGTGGGGCCACAATTGGGGGTCCAAAGTTTAACATGGGAATACATAAGGAATTATTTTTTAAATTCTTTTTGCTCACTTGAGCTGGAAGCTCAAGTGAGCGTCTCTGATCACCTGTTGTCCATCGTCTGTCTGTAAACTTTTCACATTTTTTACTTCTTTTCCAGAACCACTGGCCAATTTCAACCAAACTTGGCAAAAAGCATCCTTTAGTGAAGGGCTTCAAGTTTTTTTTATAAACGAAGGACCATGCCTCCTTGAAAGGGGAGATCATCACAAAAATGCAAAAAGGGGGGTGGTCATTTAAAAATCTTTTTCTCAAGAACCACTGGGCCAGAAGAACTGAAATTTACATGAAAGCTTCCTGGTATAAAGTAGATTTAAGTTTGCTAAAACCATGACCTCCAGGGGTAGGTTGGGGCCCCCACAATAGGGGATCAAAGTTTTACATGCATATATACTGGTGACTCTCAATGGCTCGGACTTCGATCTCTCGAAGTGAAATCATGGTCCCGATTTTTTTTGTCTAGTATATAACAAAGCAAATTTACTATCAATCTCTTGAACATTCGATCTCTCAAAGTTCTCGATCTCTTGAAGTGAAGTTGGGTCCAGTAAAACACATTTCATTTTTTTTTCACTCTCGATCTCTCGAAATGATGGTAGTGTATACCCACTGTTACCCATGTGATGAATTCCTCTTGGACCTTACCTGGATTTGGTTGAATGCCAGAGGATAGTGTGGCTGTCATAAGTAGGTGTTTACATAGGTGAAACATCACCAGTGCTGCTTTGTGGAGGTGGAACACTTGAGTATATAATTGGCTAATTGGTCAATTTACACCTTACACTGGGGTCTTGTGATGATTCAAATTATCTACATAGTCCAACTATGAATAAAATCTATAATTTTTTTTTTTTTACTTGACAACAAGAGAGTAAGTTTTATACATTAATTTAGAGATATACAGACTGTTAAATTTCTTGAGTTTGTTCTTTGTGTAAAGTTACTCTAAAACATCGTTTTACTCATTCGTTAGAATTTTTGCTTTGTGTAAAGCAACATAACATTGTGCTCTGTTTAGTTTGTGATGGGAAAGCTTTATCGGAACTTGGTTTTGTATATCTGTTTTAGCATGGAAAGTTTTCGTTAGAATTTGAAATTCATTTAATATAATTCTGATGTTTCAGTAAACAGACAGAGGTTGTGTTGGACATGACAAGGTATATCACAAACCAAGTGTTAGAACAAAGAGGCATGATTGGTGCAAGTATTCCAAATCTTCATTCACTGTCTACCAAAAATGGAAAAAATAGTGATGCTGGTAGGTAACATTTAATCCTATTGTTTTCTGTGACACTTAAATAACCAGTATATTTTTTAAAGAAAGACGATTCATTGTCAAGATGAAGATGTATTTTTTTCACTAGCTAGCAACTCATTTCCAAGAATGTACGTGTATCTGTGTCAAGTATTTGCGATTTATAGAAGATATTTACAACACGTTTTCTTGTGTTTGATTAAGACTCTGGAATTGATGCTAGTCAAGACAATACGCCCGTGTTAGATGGTAGACAGAGCACTATAGACGACCACTTCCTGTACCAGGGCAGGGCTGACTCAGGAGACGACTCGGGCCGCAAAACAGAAAAGAAGAGGAAAGCAGACTCCAAGAGTCATGCCAGTCTCAGTCGTAAAGAAGTGGACACGTTGATAGATAAAGAGTCATTGAAGACAATGGATGGCTGTTTGAAAATACTCTCAGACCTCAATGTCCGTGAGGCCTTACAGGAATCTGAGTAAGATTTAAAGGTCAAATACACAGAAAATAGATTTACATGAATCTGAGCAAGATACACAGAAAATAGTTGTATAAAATGGTGTTAAAGGGAAAACATCATGTTGATGTAATTTTATATCCTAATGTAGAGATACCCCAGAGGTAGGCCACCATAGGGTTACATAGGCTCTACCTGCTGCCTAATCCTCTTATGTTCTGTGTGATGAAATATGTTTAAAATAGGGGATCAATCAAGTTTGTTCAATTCAGGGGCCTTAGGGATAGGGTGGGGCCACAATAGGGGATCAAAGTTTTATATGTGGGAATATACAGGGAATTAATTAAAACAAATTCTTTTCAAGATTAGCAGGGCCACTCTAAATCATATCAAAATGCAAACATTCTTAAGTTCTGTGGATTCAAGTTTTTATAGACTCCTATGACTAAAGTATGAGGGGGTATTGTTTCTGTCCTGTACGGCTGTCTGTCTGAAAAACCTTGCTTGTAACTTTTGAATGGTTAGAGATCGGGCTTTCTTATTTCAGATGTGCATTCCTTGTGATAAGACCTTTCTTTTGGTAACAAAATATTTGACCTTGTAACCTTGACCTTAGATTTCTACTTCCTTTTAAAAAAAGTTAACCTAGGCAATATATTCTGAACTGTTTAAGGTAGGACTTTCATATTTTGTATATAGATTCCTCTTGGCAAGATGTTACATTTCATACCATGATTTTTTACCTTGTGATCTTGTATCATGGTTATGGCATGGCTCTTTGGGTTAGTTTGGGGCCACAATATGGGGTTACAATTTTTCATGGTAATAAAGATCTTTAAAAAAAAATCTATTAAAAATCACAACCGTTGAACATCAGTGAGGGCCATTTGTTAGCAATGTAGCCTATGGGGCTCTTGTTTTAGTTCTTTTCTTCAGGATACGCTGCAATACCATTTTAAATGTAAATGTACATATTGACTCTAAAGTTATCTAATTGACATACTCTGAAGTCATTCATTGCAGGCATTGGCATGTTTTGAAGTACGTCATCTAATGCAGGCATTGGTAGACTTCAAAGTCGTCCAATGCCTGAATTGGATGACTTAACTCAGAGTCTGCCAATTTAATGCCTGTATTAGATGACTTTAAAGGCGACCAATGCCCGCATTGAGAGAAACTGTAGGAACAATACCTGTTTTCAGAGTCCGTTGGGTATACCATAGCTCCGGCATTTAGACATTAAAGACAAAAATTTCTAACATTGACAAACTGCATCAGCGTACACATGTAAATGTTTTTAACACTTCCTCATTGCAGATCCAAATATCGTAAATGCTAAAATATTTTTGTTAAAAATCTGTCAATTTGTATATAAAATTTTATCAGTTTACCAGAATGTCTATATTTTAGTAAAATTTAAATTGCTGAAAATTTTCATTATTATTTTGCACAGTGCGCCAGTTTTTTTGCAATCATAACAACAAGACATTTATAATATATGCCTTAAAAGTCATTATTTGAATGGGGAAACAAGATTAGACAAATTAAAGAGTAGTTCACTCAATTATATGCAATGATAATTTACCCTAATGGTAAAGTTAATGAAAATGGTGTCTGTAGTTCTAGTGATAGTGACAGTGAATCCGAGCCTGAAATGAAAGCAGCAGATTCCAAACCAAAGAAGAAAAAACGCAAGTCCAAGAAGCAACGAGATAAAGAACATCAAGAACGCAAGGGAGGGTCAGGGAGTTCAGACAAAAAACAGGAGGAGCGCTCTAAGTCACTTACGGTAGGTGTTTACATAAAGCACTAAGCTTCTCTGCTAGTCCTAACTGCCATACCTCAGAAGATGATTTGACCTATATGTATGTAATGATGCAGGTAATGAGATTGGTGGTGGAAATATTTCTTGAATAGGATATTTTGAAATATTATGAATGTATGTGGTGGTGATTATTCAAATTCCAATGTCAACATCATATCACTGCAACGCATTACATTGTATTAGAGTTCTCATTGGTTTTTATTAGATTGAAACCTGTCTAATCTGACATGGACCGGGAGATCAATTTTTTGTTGCAATACACAATGAAAATATGAAATTGAGAATGAAAACAAGGGTGGGAATGTCCCGTAAAATGGATTGCACTAGTGTTGGATTAAGCAGTTTTTTCTGTATTAGTATTATTCATTTTTTGGTTGGGTATGTTTCTAGTTTTTCTTCATGCTGATAAGAAAATATTTCAATATTTAGATTTTTTTTATGTTTTTGTAACTGATTGTAGCTGCTGTCTATTTTTTCTTAGCATTGTTTCCAATGTAGTAGAAATTTACATGGGGTAAGTGGGATGGTTGCCATTATATATATATTCACATCTTAACTGCCCCACTCTGTCTCAACACAGTCAATCATGGCCATAATAGTTCAAACAGTTGGGTATAAGGGTTGCACTGTTCTGCTGATACTACTAGATCATCATGGTGGATTCATACATCCAATCCACTGCATCTTATTTGCATATAATATAGCCTTATTTTGTCTTTTGTATTGCTTACTTCAGGCATTGCTGCTATCACATAAATGTATATATATAGTTTCTTAAGGAGAGATCCTACAAAGAAAGAGATTGTTCAACCCATTTAAACCCTGTGACGAATCAGGTAGCCCACTGACAACTAGCATCTTACACCAATATTGGACACAGACTTGCAATTATAAATTGATGCCATCACCTTTTGATAAGAAAAGTTTCTGAATGAGCACAGCAAGAATTTTCAAATACACATGATACTGAGAGTAATTGTCTATAATACTGTCACTGTTGTCATTCGCTTATGATTTTGTCTTTTACACATCTGCATTTATTTCCCACACAAGTTTGCAATTCTGTAGTCATTCCATATGATAAATGAGCTTTGCCATTGTTTATGATTAGTGCTGTCTTGTATAGTGAAATATATGGTATCAAATTTGTATGTGCAGTATTTACAAATCATGAAATCATATTTGCTAATGTTTGTTATTTTGGTATATTTGTGGTGACAGGTTTTAATGCATGCATTTTCAAATTTCATTTTGCTGTATCTTAATTTTCATAGAATATATATTATAATATTGATGAAGCAGTATGTGTCCCAATATTTAGCATATATACAGTATATGCACTATTTACTTGACCTCTCTAATCCTTATCTTTAGACATAATGATTTAATATGTTGTAACCCTATTGATTTCTAATTTGCATGTTGTTGACTGATTTGTCTACTTTAAACTATGACCTTGGTTCTGATTGGCTCTCTCTAACAGGCCTTGCCTTCTATTTCTTGTTCTGATGCTCAACATGATGCCCTTGGTAACCCTGGCAACCTTAACAAAAAGGTGAGTTTAAGAATTCCATTGACCTAGACTTACCTCTCTTTCCAAATTAACCAAAATATCTAGTTTAAAAAAGATCTCTTTTCTGCTCAGTCAAGAATATAGTATCCGGAAACGAGACTAAGTTTGACGATTCTTTAAAGTGTTGCTTTTGTAAGGCTCTTAACAGTATTACATGTACCGTGCCTAGCTTCCACTAACTTGCTATTGATATATCTTGTAGTGTCATTGTATGAAACTTAGTTTTTGAAGATTTTGCAGCTTAAACAAAACAGAAGAGGCACAATAGCCTCACGATCGAAAGTTCTCAAGCTTCCACCTCAAATATCTCCAACAAAACATATGCTGAAATTGTCTACCATCATCCAACAGTCAGACAATGAGGAGGCTAGTAGGGAAACATTGCAGTTGTCGAATATGCAGATAGAATTTAATGATGCAGCTGTGGGGAAAAAAGGAGGTGGATCAAATGTCAGCAGGACTGAGTCTAAAAGAATGCTGCTTTTGAAAATGCAAGAAGATTTTCCAGCATCTCAAAACAGTACAAGAAAACTTAAAAAGAACCTGGATGACTTTTTTACAAAAACAACAAATGAGTTATGCAGTTCTCAGAGACATTTAACTTCCTTAGATTTCAGTAGGAGTAGCGTTAGGAACAGATATTCTAAGTACACTGGGTTAATGGACACTGAATCCTTTTTACAGAGTCCATATCAAGACTATGAAAACATTGTTGGTCCTATCTGTATGTCTGACATGTCAAAGTCAGGAAATGAGACGACTCAGAACAGTGAATATTGTAGTACTGCTGTTCATACCAAGTCTTCAGTAGGAACTAAAAGGAAAAGCACAACATTCAGATTAAGAAGGTCCTTTGTGGGTGAAGTAGATACTATGAAGACCATGACAAATAGAAATACCAAACTCTCCCAGGGCAAGAAACAAACTAATCTACAAAGACAGGGATTAACTAGTGGACTGCCTTCCTCCTTGGTGAATAGAAATTCCACACGGGAGGGAAATGAACAAGTTTTAATGTCTTATGTGAACAATGAGGAAATAACTCTTAAGAAGCACCAAAGGAAGGGGAGATAATCTGTAATTCAGCTTTATACTGCTAAATCAAGTCTATAATCTGCTTGACATTTCATCACATTCAACTCTTTGAGGCATTCCATGCAGTAGTGCTGGTAGTATTATTTTCTGGAAAATAGACTCACATCATTAACATGTATCCATGCAGATGGTTGTCACTGAGGATAACATGATATCTGTTTTGTGGCCATTTTTTCAAGTTCACTTCATCAGGAATTGTTGATTGGCTTGCATGTTTCATTAAACTACAGAAACATACACCTGATCATTGAGACAAATTCAATACAAGGAAATGTTAATGGTAAATTGACTTGTTGGGGTTTTTAGATTGTTTATGCTGTAGATTTTTCTTTTCAAAAATGGACATTTATGCAGAATTGTTGAATAGCTGTTATTCACATGTTTTTGTATTACTAAGCATTTTCTTAAATTGTGTTGTGAAAAATGTGTAATAAAGAAAGTGCATAAGTGTCAAAGTAGTGGGAAGCATTTTAATTTTGGTAAATTTGTGTTATAGAATCTGATATGATTTCTTTCTCATTTTAGAGTTTGCTTCAATTGCTTGTAGGTCAGGGTTTAGTAATGACTTGACTGCTTAGTAGATTTTTGTGTGCAAATCATATCAGCATATCATATGTATATAAACTGGTTCTGCACCAAACAAACTAAAGCCTCATGCTTTGCTATATTACATGACCAGACAAAAATGGTTCCTACTTCATTGTATTTTTTCCACTGAAAATAAATCAATGCAGTTTCCTTATCAATTGATAACTTAGTCATTGTCATACCCATATATATGTGCTACTACAATTAAACCTGTCATTGTAACATGATGCCACATTGAACCAATGGTTTATTATTTAAATGGCTTAGCTCTTACAACATTTAGTGTTTATGTGTGCAATCATTAGATGTCACCCGACAATCACCAAGCACTGCACTACATGTGATGGATAACTAACCTGGTTTTGGTTTATTCTAACTTTTTAGGCTTTCCAAGGTTCGTTTGTCTTGCACAGATCCAAGGTTTGTCAGACAGTGTCATACTAGTAGCTTGTTGTGTCTGTCAGTATGCTTAAGTGAAATAATTTCAAAATGATAAAGACCCTGCTTTTCCTTACACACAATTGTGAATGTAAAATAACCCCTGCATTTCTTCATTAAAATGGCCAATTTTATCAGCATGTTACAAGTTTAGGCTCTAATTGACTAAAGCTATTGTGATTATTAAATCAATCACATGATAACAATGTAAACACTCATGAAATACTTGACAGCAAGATATATACTTCTATAATGTTTTCTTGAAAGTTAAATTTAATTAGATAATCAAAATCTGTTTTTCTGATATTAGTAGTATGGTTCTGTGTAATACAACTTCAATTTCACTGAATATGTTGAAAGTGTGGCAGTAGAATTTAATTTTGATTTATTTTGACCTGGAGTTCTAGAGAAGTATAGTATTTGGGTTTTATTTGTAGTGAATATTTGATTGATATTAGTAATTACAGAATGTATAATGATTGCTATATGTTAAAGTAGATATCTGATCACTAAGTGTAGATAAAATCAACATTTGAAAGAAAAAAATTAAAACTTGAAATATCCTTGTAATTGAACATTGTTAATTTGAATATTTATATGAATAGGTGCAATAGTGAAAGATAGATTTACATTAAACTTTGCCTTCATAATTTACAGACCACCTCAAACCTGGAAAAGTACAAAAAACAAACTCTGGACAGCAGGTTTGTCAGCAAATATGAAGGGAGGAGGAATGGTGGCATACCTTGCTTCTCAGAGGAGCGAAGTATAGAGCGGGCAGCAAAGGTAGGGGGCTATGGGATTATATGTAAAAGTATAGAGCGGGCAGTAAAAGTAGGGGGCCATGGGATTATATGTAAAAGTATAGAGCGGGCAGCAAAGGTAGGGGGATATGGGATTATATGTAAAAGTATAGAGTGGGCAGCAAAGGTAGGGGGCTATGGGATTATATGTAAAAGCAACATCAGTGGATTTAATCAGTGATGAACAAAAGGTTTCAATATCTACATTTATAACAATAATGCAGATCAGCATTGGTTGACATTGAAATAATTTGTCTGTGACTTGAGATGTGTAGAAATATTACAGAGAATGGCAGATATGAAGAAAAGAAATGATGAAGAAAAACAAAGAGATATGGCATTCTTTGTAAGTACAAATGTACTTAATTTTGTAATAGGAATTGAGTTTCAATGTAATGTTTAGATACTAGTTGAATTTGTTTCATAGACGATTTTAATCACCTTTAAATTTGACTTTCTCACAATGTAAGAGACTCGTGAACACATTTGGTGGGTTTTGCAGTAGACACGGAAATGTGATGACATTTAGGACAATTCTACATGTCACATGATTTGAGTGTGTGCATTGCATCACAGATTGCTGTATAGCAACTATCAAATTACACCAATTTGAACGTGAAATGGGCATTGTAACTGAGAAACATTTGACATTTTCACTTGCTCTGTAGTCCAATTACCAACAACTGCTGAAGTATCTGGACCAGGCAGGACAACCCCCCTCTATAGATACAAATTGTCAACTTTCCAGCAGAGTATGTAACTGTGCTGCTTAAACTCGGTGGTGACAATTCTACCCTGGTTAGGGCCCATTTGTGTTGGAAGTGATAGATGGACATGACTTAATCTAATTAAAATCTGACTTCTTAGATCTACGCCGTATACTCTGTGTAAGTAGATCTGACATAACCCGATTAGGGGTCATGTTCAGACGAACTTTATGTCAACCAATCAGCGCGTCGGCTTTCAAGTTGTCGGTGTTCACAATTCAAGGAAAATAGCTGCGATTGTTTGGTTTGAAAGAAAGCACATTGCAGCTAGATGCGACATCACAATGCACCGTTTACGTCGACTGGCGTTATATTCCTCGCATTATTTAAGTAAACCATCTTGAAAACTATTCAAATCATATCCAACCCTATTCATACATAAATTGGAATTCACAATTAATTTAATTTGGATGTATTTCATATCGTACGTTTTGTTGTTTGTATGAACGGAATAGATTAGGCATTATTGCGATAGTTTAAAATTCGTTATGTGAGAATATACAATTTACAGTGTCGAATAAATTTCGTGGGAGAAGAGATTACAGCAATTTGTTTACGAATTGCCAGGAACCACCTAAATAGCCATCATTGTCTGTATGGTGCAATCTGACTGGCTGATAGTTCTCATGAATATTCCAAGCGAAAGGTCATGCGGACATGACCCCCTATGGGGTTATATCAGATCCTATTGTAGCGATTGTGAGCATATTCTAGGTTGTGATTTTAATTAGATTGGGACATGACTTTGTCTTTGATTAAAGTTTGATATAGTTTTCAATTTTAAAACTGATGAAAACTTCATAGCTATAGTATTACAGTTAATTCTCGAATTATCGCCACTCAATTCATCGCCATTTTCGTAATAACGCTGCATTTTTTAAAGAAAGTTTTTCCTATTACTTAAAATTCTTGTTAAAACCCCAAATTTGCTATTGCCATTTGCCACGGAATTTTTATTACAAAAGTCCATTTCAAAGTGTTGAATTATCTCAATAAACCGCCATGGGTGCACGTGATCAGTCATGCGGGAAATTGGTCATTATCGATCCCCGGCGTACACCTGAACAGAAGGTACCCAGTATTAGATAAACAAGATAATTACTTTTAATATGAACAGTAGTCTTGTTGTTTTTACCTCTATTTTAGTTTAGCTATGGCTTTGCCAGATAGAGGTATTTATTACATACCACAGAAACCATCCGAAATGTACATAACAGGAAATCTCCAATTATTCTACTGTTTTATGGGAAAAGTTCATAAAAAGGAGGACAATGGGTGATATTTTGGCTGCAAAGGGTGAAATACCCGGTATGCTAAATACTGACACTGGACATTGTTTTTAAATAACTTGAAACATACTGTGTATATGTGTCTTGTATGTGTATTGTTTTGAAATGAAGTATTATTAATGATAAAACTATTTTCATCATGTTTGAAAATTTGGGGGGAAAATACGAAATATTTTTACATTAAGGTTGTACGTAAAGGAAAGGTAACTCTTACATATACAAGAAAAGTAACCCTTTCTCCTCAAGATGGCAGAAATTCAATTCATCGCGAAATTCATTATAATGCCATAAATTCAAAAGAACAAAGGTGGCGGTTTATCGAGAGTTGACTGTATATGATGCCGTTTATTATACATTAAAAAGATAATTTCAGCAAAACTATTTACTTGAGGAATTGTCACTGTATGGCTGGTGGAGGAGATATATACATGTGATTTGGATTATCAGTTGGAATTTACTAATTTGATGATCTGTATCTTATAACTCAAGTTTATAAGTCATAGAATAAGAGATTGAAATAATTTAATTACATAAGCAGAATAACTCAACATGATGTAATATGTATCGCATGATTAAGTCAGATTTAATTACATAAGCAGAATAACTCAACATGATGTAATATGTATCGCATAATTAAGTCAGATTTAATTACATAAGCAGAATAACTCAACATGATGTAATATGTATCGCATGATTAAGTCAGGTTTAATTACATAAGCAGAATAACTCAACATGATGTAATATGTATCGCATGATTAAGTCAGATTTTGCTGTATGGTTAAAATGTGTGATTGACTCTGTTTTTTGCAGGAATAATCTTTCAATTGAATGACAAAAAGATTTCACTCATGGTATAGATATAGGTCAATAAACAGATACTGTGATATTTGACTAGATTACACATACTCCCACTATGTACTAAACTGAAATAATTAAATGTTTGGAACTAAAAGCTAGAACAATGTAGTTTTGGTGTGTGACAGATATTTTGATATCTGCCCTGTTTTGTCATTTCCTGCTGCCTGCCATTGTGTAGTGTGATGATGAAGATCCGCTTTGTCCATGTAAGCGACCAATAATGTCAATGCAGATACATCGCTCATTAACACATGATGAATTGCAACGTCGTCTACAGGTGGCGCTTCGTGAGGGTACCCCTAACATAGCCCAGACTTTGGTGGGTTTAAATGTGCGGACCAGCTACACACACGCAGGTAGGTTACTGGTTGGTTCCCGTATCATGGTGGTCACCATGGAGATGCTGCAGATGCATATCAGATATTTGGAGTCTCCAGAGCTTTGGGTCTTACACCAACCAACTTTTATTTTTGTTTTGTAACAGCACATTGCACACTAGATTGCTGTCAGAAATACACACACCATGAGCAAACTCAGATAGGAAAACTATATGCATGTTTGGTTCAAATGAATGATGATATTGTTTGCTTTGGTGTGTCTGTTTGACAGTAGTCTACCTCTCCACTGGAGTGGGGTGTTTCTTTCGCCTTCCTTGACTGTTCCATATTCTCACTCTCTCCTCTAGTGCTCCGACACAGAAATGCCTGAAACCACTTTTGCACGTTTCCCACGGAGAATCATAACACTTCAACAGGACCGACCCATGTCTCCCCATTCTTTACGACGTCAGGTGCCCATCTCTCTTGTGGAAGGTGGCCCGACCATTGCAGAAACTCTGGCCCGAATCCGGCCACGTGATCATTTTATGTCTCAGTGTGAGATATCTCTCAAATTAGCATTTGACGTTCACAGTGTGAAGTGGACTTGTTATGGCTAGATGTTGTTATGTTAAAATTAATTGTCAGATTTGTCCAGCTAGTTCGTTTGGTGAAAGGCTTTGAAAATGCTAATAATACTGCATGGCTTTAGAAGAAATGAAGTAGAGCAAGGAAATTGGTAATTTAGTCAGTTTTAATTACAAAATATTTATCAGAAACAAATTAGAATATATAAAATTTGTAAAGGGAGAAATTGTACGAATTGAAAAATCTCAAAATTTTGTTTAAATCTTGCTCATCATATCTGTGTGTCTGTGTTCCCTTGGTGTATAACCCCCGGTCCTACTTAACCTTGTGTTGCTTTCTGTCAGGGATGAGAGACTGGATCTGTAACACTACTTTTGATCTTCCCTTTACCTCTAACAGTTAAGTTTCACTTTCTATTCTGCATTCTAAATCACGAGGGGATTAAAGTGTCTCTATCTTTATGCCTCTCAAGTATGTCTATTAAAGATGCTTTTGATACAATGATTGCACTTTGTTCTAAATCTTCTGAATCATCTATGAAATTCATTACTTTGTGCAGTATTAATTTTGTTATGAAAATGTTCATTCATATCAGTGTAAAGGTCCGTATGAACTTGAAGAAAGATTTGAATGTTTGCTTATACTTATACTTCTCTTATTATTGTAGCTGAATCATTTCGAGACATGACCCCAAATTGCCTGCCGGCCACTATGCCCTCAGTCCGAGACATAAGGTGTGTACTGTACGCAGTATCCAAAATTGCCTTCTTAAAATCGCTCTTCTTTTTTCCTTCTTCCTTTTCTGGCTAAATGTGAGTTTCTTCCTGTTGTGTCCTCATAACATAATTTATTGCAGAGCCAAATTAATAACAACAAACATTACATAAATATTTAGCATTCAGTATACATGTATATATGATCAAATGGTTTCTTCAGTAACACCAAGCAAGTTTATACTTGACCATTTTTTCCATGATATGATGTATGCTTTTATTGTTTATATGTATACTGGTATGAACTAATACTTGACCTCTCCTTGCTTGATCTTGTCTTCATTAAACAGGATACAAAGTCTTCTGCTCTAAAACCCTTTGTTCAAGAGTAATAAGAACAAGCATCCGAGTCCTGATTAAACTGCTGTAGCAGCCTCTGTTGCTTACTACAACAATTAAGACAAACACTTGAGAGACCTGGAGTCATTCACAGAACTGATATTGATGTCCTATGTAGTGGCCTTCCTGGAGAAGACTTTGACTTCTGTTATTTGTATATAGACGTGAAGTAGTCTTATATTTTTTAAACATACATGCTTGACTTGTTGTTACTAACTTGTTGATGTTTCTCTAGTTCTGAGGAAGCGAGTGATAGTGATGTCCCTTCCTCCACTACCATTACGCTCGCCGCCCGCTCTAACCCTTATAATCAACACATAGAAGCCAGTGGCAATCTCCATCTCGCTGGCATTGCCGCGCAAAAACGACATATGAGGTAAATGGGCAAGGAACGCAGCACAAGAAACACAGCTAAAATTTCCAGTGGTAACACTACATGCTGGCTTACTATGAGAATTTCACAGTGTACAAACAATCGGAAAAAATTAATCCTCTAGATATTTCTTTAAATAATTTTATTTATAGCTAATTTCTGTATTATGGCATATGAAGTTCAGTGATGTTTGATCACCACTTGCACAAATGTTTTCTCTTCTAATGATCACCTTTTTAAGATATAAACTAATCACTAATCCCTCAGTTTTATCTGTCATTTAATGATTTGATGTTGAATTCTTTCGGTTTCAGCACCACTTGGATCGGTGTGTTGTTTCCCATTGTTTTAAATTTCCTGTGTCTACACTTAGTCTTAATTAACCACACTGTAGAAATGAAAGTTGACAGAGCTCTATATCAAAACAAAACATTGGCACCGATTGTATACAGAATCAATAACTTAATTATTGGATAAACTTTCGTAATGATATCTGTTATGTTTTTTAAAAAAACCCACCAAGGCAATAGACATAGCGTGTAGTTCTGGCACTGTTACATGTCCACAGCACCTCATCTCTCAGAATGGAGACTTGTATTGTGATTACTTCGTATATATTTGTATTCTTCAATCATATTAGAATTATAACCAGTAGGAAAGTAGGAGTGATGATGTAGGTCTGTCAATGTTTTGATTTTATATGGTACAGGAGTGGTCCCGTACTGAAGACGTTCACTCGCCATATTCCCTCCAGCTCATCCACGCCCTCCCCCTTCTTGCCCCACAGCATGACGCCCATCTCCTCTGAAATAGATGCAGCTAAGATTGAGAAGCGTTCCCGTATCAGCCGTACCCCAGGTCCACTGGTAAGGCTCCATACAGTCATGACCCATCTGTTGGCCAGTGCTAGTTACTCAGAGTTCGTTTAATGTTTGCTCAGAAAGTGTTTTTATTTATTGAGAGTAAAATCTTGGATGTTATGGTTATACTAAATTGTATTCGAGTTCTTCAGACCCATTCCTATACATTTTAGGTCACCTGAGTCATTCATGTGACCTATTGCTATTGGTACACATCCATTTGGCAGGAAGCATCTTTGGGACAAAGGGGACATAAATTCTAAATTTCAGGGGCCTTGGGAATGGGGCAAAAATTTACCAGTTTTCAGAAATCTTCTTTTCTACAATTGCACATTTGTATAAAGAAAAACTAAATGCATAGTCTTGTAAAGCAGGAATTCGAAGGCCTCTACCAAAATTGTAAATTTCATGATTCTTGGGGTAGAGGTTTCAACTCCAAGACATGACCAAACTGGGCAGATAATGTATTTAAATGAAATCCTCTTTAATGCTACAGATACTAAATTGGAACTTTATCATCTGAAAGACTTTTCTTTATTTTGCTGATACTGCAGCTGTATATAAAAACTAAAGGCATAATTGGGAAAAGCAGAAAGGGATGCACCAAAATTGTGAATTTTATAACCCCAGGGTACTGTGTCTAAGGCAAGTCAAAAATAGTCATATAGTGTGAATATAACATATTATATTATGTAAGGTCTTTCATTAGTATGGACACTTTTGGGATCATTTGTATTTTTTAATTACATACTGCTGCTGAATATTAGAATATAGCTTAGGTGTGCAAAACAGGAAAATTATTATAGATTTCATAGCCAATGGGGCTAGAGATACTTTTAACTAATACTCAGGTGACCTATAAGGCCTGTGGGCCTCTTGTTTTCAATGATATAATTTACCAATATGGAAAAAGTCTATTCCTGAGGAAGAACAAGTTACTGTGGAAGCCAGAACATTAGGGCAAGGGAACTCGGGTGTCTATAAGTCATAGAATAGTACATGGCCAGGAAATGTCATGAATGTATCCAAAAGAATATGTACAGTGTATTTATAGTCACAGACACCTATGTAGCTAATGGCAGCCTAATTACTATACTCTTCTATAGTAATTATGCCCCCAAGCTATAAATGTGCCTGTGTACATGCTCTGGGGTAATTACCTTGTGGTAGATGTTGTACGACTACAATAATATATCAATAATATGTGGTCATGCTTTAAAAGATATTATTTGGGAAGAAATAAAAATTATAATTCTCTTAATTTTAAACTTCTTTGTTCGATTTAAAAAAAAAAGTTTTTGCAAAATGTCTGAAGAACTAGTCTGTAAATTGGTGTAGTTTAGTATGTTTTTGAGTATGTGATTCTTAGAATGAAAGTAGTTGTAAAGCCTATATTTAATTGTGAATTTTTCTAGACTATTTACGGTGAAGAAACAATTCCTAAGGTATTGGTGGAAGGTTTCCTGACCCTTTAACTAATTCCCAATGCCCACTTTGGTGTGCAATACATTTGTATTTCCCAAAATTTGATTGCTTTCTTAACATTTTTTCTGTGCCGTGAAATTGTTTCCATTTCCATTTGACAGAATTTCATGATTTAATAAACTGTTGTGTGTGCTTTAAACTTTGATTTGTCGGAAATGATGATTTTTCAAATATATATATTTATTTTCCAAAAAGCTTAAGGTCATGTGCGATGTTTCTGCCCTATTTTTAGCCGAGTTGCAACAAAGTTGAACTCGGCTATTGGTTTGGTGATGCGGGTGGGCGGGCGGTTGGGCATCAACAATTGGTTTCCGGATGATAACTCGAAAAGTTTACAATCTAATCAAATGAAACTTTGATATATTGTTGGGTACCAGGTAAGGAAGACCCCTATTGATTTTGGAGAAAAATGGTCGAAGGTCAAGGTCACAGTGACCAAAAATAGAATGAAAATTTCAGAAAAAATTGGTTTTCGGATGATAACTCAGAAAGTTTAAATCCAAATCAAATGAAACTTTGAAATATTGTTGGGTACCAGGTAAGGAAGACCCCTATTGATTTTGGAGAAAATAGGTCAAAGGTCAAGGTCACAGTGACTGAAAATAGATTTAAAATTCCAAAAAAAATTGGTTTCCAGAGGATAACTCAATTATTTTTAATGTGAATCAAATGAAACTTGGATATATTGTTGGATACCAGCAAAGCAAGGCCCCTATTGATTTTGAAGGAAAAAGGTCAAGGTCACAGTGACAAAAAATAGATTGAAAACTTCAGACAAATATGGTTTCTGGACAGTAACTCGAAAAGTTTAAAACTGAAATTAGTTCTTCACAATTATAGATATGCCACATCATTCCTGACTTTAGAATGTATCCCATGCAACTCAGCTCATGCACCCCTGGTTCATGCACCCCTGGGTGCATATATTGATTTTTTCATCTTAACAATAGGTTTACATTTTATATTGTAGTAATATTACTATACTTCATGTATAGGTGTGATTAGATCACCTAACTAGGGTCCTAGTTTCAATCTCTGATTCATCCGGGGGGAACATCTCCCTTTTTCCCCTACAAGATCCTAGTAATGTCCATTTATATAACTTACTGTATATCCTCACTCTAAAACAGGGCAGGTATTCTACCCAAAATTTGTTTTTGTTATTTGGTTGAATCGTAATGGAATGTAAGTGAATTGTACCTGAAATATCACAATCGGGTATCTATTGTGATACGTTATGTATGTCCTTAATGCTTAAAAAGCTCTTTATTCATAGGTATTCTAAAAGCATCATACAATTGGTATTTGATTAGGTTTTTTTTCCTACTTTAAGTGTACAGTAACAAAAACTATGTTTCTAACATTATTAGAGTGGAGTTACCCAGGAAGCGATAAACAGAGTTTGGGGTACGAACTTGCACGGCAGTCCTCGCATGGGTACTACGGATCTAACAAAAATCTCGCCTTCAGTGCTACATCGAGAGTATCTCAATGTCGTGCTAGAACGCCTGAAAAAGCGATCACCAACACCAGTTTGAGTGCAAAGGTGTAGAACTTTCTTGCGGTGTTGGTTGTTCGTCATTCCTGGTTTTTCTTCTTTGATAGATAGAAGTAGATTATCAACACATTAAAATATCTTTCTGAGTTTGCGCTTCCACAAGGAGATAACTAGAACTTATAGTGATACCAGATAATGCTGATCGTGTTCATTAATACACTAAAGAATTTCACTAGATATTAATGATTAGTGTTTGATATATTATTTTGACTTTAGTACCTGTAGTATCAACCTCATTAGGACAGCTTTAGTTAGGCCACTTAAATTTAATTAGTAGATTGATATTCATGGTCACCAAAAGATGTGGGGCGGATGATGGGGAGAATTTTAATTTCTTAGACAAGATGTTGACCACAAAAGTGATTTTGTCCACAGAGGAAGGAGGCTATTAATGCCTTATTTCAAAAGATTCTGAAAAAGTGACCAGTAATAAATCTCATAAATACCAATGAAAATACAAAATTGAGAAGGGCAAATCTAAAGTTCTGTAAGCGTCAGGGGTGGGATCATGTGCCTAGAAGGAGTAAGCATCCCTGTTGACAGTCACACCCACCATGAGCCCTGTATCTCGATCAGGAAACAGAGTAGTCAGTATGTTAATAGCGACCTATCATGTCATGCTATGCCTTTTCCCCATAAATGGACTCCAGGTGATGCCTTCATTTCAAACACAAAAAGGTATTGTGTTTCTGTTTTTCACAGATGTCCTGTTTGTATAACAAATGATGGCTGCTTTCTGGACTACATTAATGGGAAAAAAATGCTGTAAACTATGTATTTCAAATTAAGCAAAAAGTTCACAGATATGATTTGAAATTAATTGAATGTATTTGAATTCCATGCTTAAAATTAGGAGGGTGGCATTATTCATTTGCTGCATTCGTGAGGATTTCCGTTGCATTAACTTTTGGATTTTAAATGTTTGATATTTATATTAAACACAATGTAAGGTTTTAGGCATGAAGTAGCATCGCCAAACTCTGTACATTCTGTTGACATAGTTTTTTATTTGGGGTCATGAATATCATTTTCATTTCTTTTTCAAGCCTGATTTATGTGATTTTGACACGCTTTGTCTGGACGTCCGGCTGGAGTGGTCTGCTGTCACTTTTTCTACTTACAAAATTATAAGAACCTATAAAAGTAGAAGTTTGCCTTTTCATCACTAAAACTGGTGACAAACCACCCCTTCCTCTCATTCACACCCGTCAGCATTGGAGAAATAATGAAAACCGTTTTGTTTTTCTTCAGTTTTACCAGAGACATAAAACAAATTTGGGGCTTGTCGATTTTTATGGGGTGGGCAGTGATTATAATTATCGATTAATTTTAAGTGGCCTTATGTATGCTGTCATCTGTATGTTGTCAAAGGCTTCAGATATATCTATATATATGTAGAAAAGCATGGATATCTTTTTTATGTCCCCTATAATGTGAGATTCGGAGGCGTATAGTTTTTGGTCTGTTTGTCTGCAAAAACTTTCATCTAGCCATAGTTTTTTTAATAGAGGGTGATAGGGCTTTCATATTTCACATGTGTATTCCTTTTGACAAGACCTTTTTTGGATACCAGAATTACTTTGCTGCCATTTTCAAAAACGTATCTTGTTTTTGTATTGATACATATTTAAATAAGTACATGTATATATAATCCACTTGAAATCGTTAAAACTGTTGTCAGGACAAAGGCATTGAAAGTATGTATGTACCTAGAACAGCAGTACACTAGTGGAAGATAGCTGTACATAATACTTGTAGATTACTGTCATAAAAATATATTTAATGATGGAGAAAACAATGTTAAAAATGAACCCAATTGAAAAATATGTGCCTGTTACATCTTTGAAATATCTGTAAAATTCAAAATGATCATGACATTATTATTTTTATTTCACACAGAGTCAATGATATATACATATATATAATGAAAATTATGGTCCGAGTTCAAACTAATAATAGTTTGGGGTTTTCAGGTACGGGGGTTCAAAGCCAGAGTCGATTCCTGACCCTTCTGCTGACTAGACAACGGAAGAAGCCCAGCCATACTCCCACCCACACTGTTCTGTGATGTCTGCTAGAAAGCTGTCACGACAGTGGAATGGAACTAGTCATTGACAATTACGTCACTAGTCATGTGACTAGAATACTGGGATTTTGCCTCCTGATCATTGCCGTTACATTGAGAAAATCTTGCCATTCGTGTGCGAGACAGGTTCCCGGAGTCAAACTTCCTCATATCATTACCATCTTGTATTCTAACAGATTTAGTAGGTTTCTTTTACTTGGTGACTTTTGCTAAATTCATTTATTCTCTGTACAGCTAGACAGTCAAAGAAAAAGATGTAGATGAGGACTAAATAATTTTTCGATGAATATAAAGCTGTCTAACCAGTTGTCTTTCAGGCATTTTTTTTATTTAAATAACACATTAAACACTTATGGAAGGAAGTGACTTAATGCATGTGGGATATTTGTCTGTCACTACAGCAATCTTCTCCAAAATCAGTCAGTGGAAAGTTCTGTATACAAATATAGACCGGTTTCCCTAAACCAGTCACAAACTTTCTGCATATGATGATATTTTTATAAGACTTTTTTTTTTTAATTTATCGGGGGGAAAAAAATCATGTATGCATTAATCATAGTTTGTGCATTCCTACTTGTAGACATAATATGTCAATGCATATGTATATCATACAAATTTATTTATATTTTGTTATAGATAAAAAAGAAAGAAAACCCTGACTATTAGTACATGTGATATATATATATATATATATATATATATATATATATATATAAGCTTATTTTTGTTTAGTTTATTTAATACAATATGAAATACAGAAACCTTGTTTTTTGTTTTGTTGTGTGTGCAATAACTGAGACACCCCACCTAAGAAATTACACCAACTCTACTCTACTTGATAAAATTTAGAAAATAGTACATTAAATCAGGAATATTATCGAAGGCCGTAAATGGTGTTCTGCTGTGAAGGAATCTCGAGATCGGTGCTTTATGTTTGAATTTGTGTACTTCGTTCTCACCGTACCGCGACTTTCTTGTATCTTGATTATACATTCAGCTAAAACGTAATGATCATCACTCTTTGAAAATAATAGGAATGTTCCAGATTCATTCAATGTATTTCTTGTAAATCGTGTATTAGACACATAAACACAATAGTGTGTACCAATTATCCTTCTGTGATTTGTTAACCAGAAGATAGTTTACATGGGGAATGTGTTTTGGTTCCAGCTGACAAAGCTTGTAACAACATTGTCTTTGTAAGGCTCATTATTACAACTGTAGTTTAAGGAGGTATGCTACACCAGAGAAATTTGATGTAGATGAAAAGTGGAGGATACGTACAACAATATTTTGAAGTTGAAAATTTTCAAGTTTACTTTATTTAGTCAAAAAATACAGTTTTAGTAGTAGGTAATCTGAAAAAAATTTAAAACCCCTGCTGGACTCGAACCTGCTACCTACAGTTCAGCAGTCGGTATTCAAACCCACTGAGCTACTCGGCTAGGTATTTAAATGGAAAAGGAAAAGACAAATATTGCTGATATCGATTTTTTTCATCCATGTTTTAAAGGAAGTCAGCCATTATGACGATGTAGAGTACCACCTTAAACAAACTTTGATTCCACAATTGGTAATCCTACTTCTACTCCAACTGCCCATTCAAAAGATGAAAATTTTCAAACTTTTATGCAGATTTCATAACCCAGTCAATGGGTTACCGTGTCTATACTGGATTCCTAAACTTCACAAAAACCCTTACAAAGAGATACATTGCTGGATCCAGTAAATCCCCTATAACTTCACAAAGATATATTTTAAAACAACAATGCAGGACCTCGCCATGGGCATAAAAATAACACCCGGGTCGAAGCAGTGTTGCTAGATTTCTCGAAAGCATTCAACAATTCCACATGAGAGGTTGCTCACCAATCTAGACCATTACGGTGTATGACGATGCCTGCTCAATTGAATCCTGAGTTTCTTGTCTGTGCAACAAGTGTTGGTAGGGGACCATTCTCATCAACCGCACCTGTTACATCAGTGCCTCAATGAACGGTCCTCGGCCCACTAGTATTTGAGCTCCAATGCCAGATTATTTGCGTACGACTGCCTCCTGTACAGGAACATCACTACAGAGGCTGACGCCAGACGACTCCAAATGGACCTAGAAAACATCCAGCAATGAGAAGCAGACTTCAACCCAGATTTCCTATCACCACCAAACGGAAACAACGTATCATCCCATACTACATACATGGGAAGGCTTTCTAGGTAGCAGGGGACAGTTTCGCACTATAGGCCCGGTAGCAGGGGACAGTTTCGCACTATAGGCAGGGCCGTAAATTAACCTTCAATTTGGAGGAGGCAGGAAATTAGGCGGGGGCCTGGGCGGCCCCCAGACGCTGAGCACATTTTGTGCACACTGAACACGTTTCGTGCAAAATCCTTGATTCTAGGGCCTTCTAAGATGTTACTTGACTAACTCATTCTAAAAGAAAGATTTGGAATGCTTTTTAAGGGAGGTATCATGTTCTTAGTTATTGGAAACAACATAAATTCTAATGAACTTTAAATTTTAATTTTTTTTGGCTCAAAAGTTGGAGGAGGCAGCTGCCTCCTCCGCCTCCATGTAATTTACGGCCCTGATAGGCCCGGTCAATGGAAATACCCCATATTTGAAGTGATATTACATGTGTAAAAATGTATACAATAATTTTAGGATGCATGTCAAATGTAGCTGAGTGCTTAGTAAAAATGTTGATATACAACATGTAGGTGTCACCATGATTCCTAGCAACAGGGGATGCTTACTCCTCCTAGGCACCTGATCCCACCTCTGGTGTGTCCAGGGGTCCGTGTTTGCCCAACTATCTATTTTGTATTGCTTGTGGGAGTTATGAGATTGATCACTGTTCGTTATCTTCACCTTGCATATAGATGGGTGCAAATACGAAACTAAGACACGTGGTCAGTTGCTGAAGAAATTCCGGTGAAAACATGCAGGGTCTAGCAAAAGGTATGTAGCTGTGAGGGAAGGTGGATGGCCCCATATGAGAGGTAGATTTTTGAGAAGGGCAGATAGGGTTCTTGATTGTGCACAGTGTCTAAATCCCCATGTTTGGTACTGTGATGGTGTGGGGGTGGTGCGGATTAGCCCAAATGAGGGAAAATCAAAGCAAAAAAAGGGAACCTGCTCAGAGCATGTTTTGTGCACCAGCACCAGTATTTATAGATTACATGTAATTTAGGGTCATAATTTATTAACTACACTAATATGAAATAATATGAAGTATTGACATAAAAGGGAAATATGATTTTTCATTAGTCTGTCATAATCTGACTTTGGTGTATACCCCCTATCCACATGTTTCAAAACCTGTGTGAAAGAAACTGTCCCCTGCCACCCCCATAATCAATCCGTCCCTTAGTCGATTCGTCCCATGTTAATACGTCCCCTAGTCGATCCGGCCCAGAAAAAATAATATTTTTTCAAGTGCTATTTCATCTGCGTATTTCATCTTCATGGTGTGTGTGCCGCTGATATCTTCTGTCATCAGGTAGTCATCCTTTAGTATGCTCTATGGTATTTATGGCTTGATTGCAGACTGATTAACCTTGATCACACGCAATGTATATTAATCTTCTTGAGACTGTTTATCATAACAAATGTCTCTTCTTTTAAAAGCAAGAAAAACATACTTTGCCAAAGCATTTAAGGTATTTGTTCCTCCATATTGAAATAAGCTTTCAGTATTTTCCAAAAAGAAGAGGTGTTTTGATATTTGACAGCTTTTTCTAAGATCATTATACACATCACAATATTCGATAAAGTGGGCTTCATTTTCAATACAAAGAATACCTTTTGTTTTTAAACAAAATTTACATACTCTGCCATTTCTTGGAATATTTCTATACCTGCCACATCCTATTTCCAAATCATGAGCAATTCTTTGAACTTTGGAGTTACCCCCCCCCCCCCTCCCCCCAAAAAAACTTCTAATAGTTAGGGTACTGTAAGCTCGTAATTAATGATCAAAGGTTGCACAACAATGTAGTTATAAAAACTCTACACTAAGGTGTTTTCACAATGATCAGTGGACATGGGACACACATTTACATTGATTGCTATACATAGTTGAATAACGATGTTTTTACAATAATTAATGAGCACACATTTCCATAACCATCGCACTTCAAACAAAAATTATAAATCCTAGTTAAGGGTTGTATAAACAATTTTATTTACACGTCTAACTTCGGCAGTTATCTAATTTTGATAACTATAACTACAATATATATGCAAAAATTTCCCTTTTTCTTAAGTAATAATCATTTATTATATCTTTGATTTAAAAAAAAATGGAGGGGCCGGATCGACTAGGGACGGAACGACCTACTACCATGGGAAGGAGCTGACTGTTACCACCAAGGCCAAGTACCTATGGGTCAACATCTCCAACAACCTTAATAGTGTTTGTAAGAATTGCCTTCTAACAGAAAAATTTCTTATCTTGTCAAACCAACATCTAGAACAAATGCTACAAGACGTTGATCACACCCTAGGTGGAATATGCATCCACTGTTTGGGACCCTCACACTAAGAAGAACATCGAGAAAATATTAACGATGCAAAGGTGAACAGCTAGGTTCGTGACAAACAACTACCACACCACCAGTAGTGTCACAGCGATGATTGACAAGTTAGAGTAGGAGAGCTTACACTAACGAGGAGTCCGAGCAAAGGCCATCGTGATGTACCGGGTTATCCATTCCTTTGTTGCCATGGAACTGCCTCCCCAATTCATGTCAAACAGGAGCACCTACAAGTGAACACCGATACAGGATCCCATTATGCCGTACCACCATCTTCAAGGAATCATTCATTCCTACTACCATCAGGATATGGAATCAGCTACCACAGGATACTATGTCGGGGCGACCCTGGAGTCCTTTAAGACCAGGATCCAGAAACACCATGAAGAAGCGTTGCGTGGTTTTATCAACTTGTAAAGAACAGCATGGACTCCCCCTCGCGCACATGCTTTTAAACCCAAGCGGTCCTTCACTTTAATAGAAAAAGAAGGTATTTTCGTTTGTCGCCGTTTTAATTTAAATTCATACAAAGCCACAGAAGGAGTTCCAAATAATCGATTCTAATTACTTCTGTAGTTATACGAGTACCAAAAAATACAAGACCCTGACGTGCATTTTCTCCTTCAAACACTAAATTTGTTCAAAATGAATTCTATACATGCAATGAATATTGTAACAACTTTTAACAAATCATTATATAGAAAATAGTAATACGACTAAATAGATGAACGAGTTCGTGAGTTTCTATAAATAAAAGTATAAGACTGCGGTAGTTCATCGAAAAACCCTTAGGTAAAATAAATCAATTGTTTGGAAAGTACCAGTAACCACGAACATTTTTGATAAGTAAACTAGTTTTCTCAAACCCTTTCATTCGTATTTGTTCGCTTTGTTGTTGTTATGACGTCACAATGCATAATTTACATCGACTGCGTTATTTATAATATATTCCCCGCGTTAAATAAATAGGCGGACCAAATGCCTAAAATTTTGTTACAAGATGTAAAATACATTTTGATCGTCCATATGCAAATATACCGTAACATCTAAACAAGTAATCTCATACGGGGGTAAGGTCGCTGCCGGAAACAAAGCCATTGACAGGGAGGGCAGCAAAAGGAGAAAGAGCAGCGTGAAGGGTGGGATAAGGTATTGTTTTAATCAGGGAGGTCTAAAGTTTTTATCAAGCAATGTGGATGTAATGACTACCAAAATGATGGACATTGAGCATTACGTGATGGAGCACAGTCCTGATATTATCACATTTACGGAAGTGAAACTGAAGAATTGTAGAGCGCCACTTCAGAGATATTAATTGAAGATTACCATCCACCTGTACAATGAAGGCCGAGGCATTTGTACAATGTATATATGTTAAAGCATATCTAGGGGTTGAGGTTTTAGATATGGGTAAAGTCACTCAGGATTTTAAGAATCGGTATGGGTGAAGGTAAAAGTGAACAGAAACAAATGGTCATAGGATGTGTACCGGAGCCCCTCAAGCACAAATGACAATAATAGGAACCCAGAATCACTGCTGCGTGAAATATCAGACAAAAATTTCCATGACCTGATCATTGTCAAAATCCAAATCGGAGTGGCGGACTTAAGGTATCACACCGGTAATTATTTTCACTTTATATTAATTACTATAGAGGGGGGGGGGGAATCATTAAAAATCAGTTTACAAAATTTATGCCGAATAACGCAGTCAGACACGTTCTGTTACCTATCTCGTCTGCCGACACCAGAAAAACAAAACCCTATGCAGCATTTTCGAAAATAAATTACCCGCAAACAAGACTACGTGTTTTTCACGTGTGTAAACAGCCGGAGTGCACCTCAGGAAATAGCCTCAGCTACCAACAGCAAATAGTTCCTTTGTATACACTTGGTTACTACAAATTGTATACTACAAATTACACAAAATTTCCTAATCAGGGGTACAAAAATTAAGAGAAAAGAAGAAGAGGAAATGAGAAAAATTGCGCAAGGAAAAAAATATTTCTTTAAATATATGGAACTACAATTGACTAAGTTCATTTTGATTGAACAATTAACGGTGTGATACCTTAAAGGATGAAGACAGTATTACTCACCAAAATCCAAAGCGGAGTGGCGGACTTAAAGAATGAAGACAGTATTATTCACAGTGATGACAATGCTGAATGACTTCTTCTGTAGTGTCTTTGATTGAAGATGAGGAAGTGTTCCAGAAATGGAAGATAGATGTGATGGGCAGGAATTGTTGGACACATATTTCACGGAAGCATTTGCATTTGAAGAAACTGAAAATTAGCAAGTCATCGGGCCCAGACGGATTTCATCCAAGATTGTTGAAGGAACTGGCACCTACATCGCTAAACCCCTCAACATCATCTATAGAAAGTATGTGGACTCCAGAAACCTACCGACACAGTGGAAGCAGGGCCAGGTTAAACCCATCTTCAAGATTGATTGATGTTTTCCGCCACAGTTTTTCAGTTATATGGTGGCGCCCAGTTTTTATTGGTGGAAGAGAGAACCCAGATACAATGTAGCTGGGAAGAGACCACCGACCTTCCGAAAGTAAACTGGGAAACTTTCTCACCGGCGCGAGAGGGATTCGAACCCGCGCCGACAGAGTGTGATTTTGAGCGCGATGCTCTAACCACTCGGCCACATCTTCAAGAAAGAGAACAGAAGTACATTGGGCAACTATAGACCCGTTAGTTTGAAGTCGGGTTTCTATTAGGTTTTGGAGGGCATAGTGAAATACAGTGATGAAGCATATATCTAGTCATGACTTGTTCTGTGACGAGCAATACGGGCTTGCTTCAGAACCATCCTGTATGTCGACACAGTTGTTAGTGTGTCTGGATAAGTGGTCAGAAGCACTGGACACCCCATTGACGCAGTATATCGAGATTTCAAAAAGGCTTTTGATAAGGTTCTGCACAAGAGAATATTGAGCAAGATTGAAAGTTATGGCATCGGAGGCAAGGTTTGGATCATCTCCACAACAATGTATAGTCAGCATACCGTGCCTGCAATTCAACGGAGACAGCTCTACTTCGTGTCCACCACATTGTAGCAGCATTAGATGGTGGTTCCAGCGTTCGCATTAATCATGTTAGATCTTTCGGCAGCCTTTGATGTCATCGATCATCTTATTCTGATAAGACGTCTCGAGTTTGCTTTTGGTATTTCTGGCTCGGCCCTTAATTAGTCTGACACTAGAGTGTAGCGATCTTAGTGAGCGGATCATAAGATTTGATTTTAATCAGATTGGGCCTGTCCAAAAATTCAACGAGACTGTCGCTATACCACCCCGGCTATCCATCCCAACGAGACTGTCGCTATACCACCCCGGCTATCCATCCCAACGAGACTGTCGCTATACCACCCCGGCTATCCATCCCAACGAGACTGTCGCTATACCACCCCGGCTATCCATCCCGTGAATAATTTCCGAATGTCAAGCATCTAGAGTCACAAGACATAGAAATTTTCTTGTTAATACGACAAAAGTTATACCCAGAAAGTAATACGACAAAAGTTATATACAAAAAGTGTGTTCATAGAGTGGGTCAAGTCTGCATACTTTTATTTACAAAACATTTTACACCTGAATATGTACTAACATATTTTACTCAGTTCACAACGGCCCACTCCATATGAAAGTCGAATTTACTGTTATTTTGTGCGTTTTTCGCATATACGTGATTTTGAATAGGATTTTCTTATTATTCCTTTGAAATGGACACATCGAAAAAGCATTTTTGGAAACTATGGATTGATTGTTTTAACTAGAATGCAAGTTTTTCTTTTTCTGGAGAGTTTCAATTTTTAACTTTGATATTTGTCCTTCTGTGGGTTCTCGGCTCGATAAAGTCACTCATCTTCTTTTTTTAGAATTTTTCAGAATCCACATTTCATTTACATCACTTCTGGCATATATTGTGGCACAATACTGTGAAGTTCCTCCATCACAGCTGTTTTAAAACAGTAGGGACTCACGGGATCGCTTCTTCCTAAACCCATGTTAGTAGTCGGTTAGGATGTTGTGTTGTTCAAAAAAAATTCATAAGGTTGCTGTGGACGATGTACGTTACCACTTTACAGAGGTCAAGGACCCCGGTTGACAATTTGCAGGCTTGTTCTTGTCACCCTCCTTGAATATCGGTAACACATTTGCTGACTTCCAGTCGTCTGGTGTTTGACCTTGATTGATGGATGCCTGAAAGATCTTGGTGAGTGCTGGTGTAACATAATGAGCCATATCTTTAAGGAACTTGGTAGAACTATCATCTGGACCAGTCACCTTATTACGGTTTACGCCTGACAGGAGCTTCAGTACGCCCTTCTCTGTACACCTGATGTCTGGTGTAGAGGGGTGGTACTGGTGCCAAGATCTGGAATGTCGGATGTATCCTCCGTAGTGAACGCTGATGAGAATTGCTGATTCAGGAGAGAAACTTTGATTTGTGGATCTTCGTGTATGGTTCCCGTCATAGCGGAGCGGAGCAGTCCCAACACTCTCGCACTTCTTACCCTAAAAGAAGGAGCAGAGTTTCTTGCTGTTAGAATCCACCTGCAACATGTCTAATACATATGAATTGTAGGCACTCTTACACTTTTGCAGAGTTGACTTCTGCAGGCGCCTGTATCTCTGTCTGTCCTTATCCCTGCCTGATCTTTTGCACTTAGTGAAGGCTCTTCATTTTTGTTTCAAAAGCTGCTTGATCTTCATGTTACACCATGGCTGGTTAAATCTGCTCGAGATCCACTTAGTTGGTACATGTTTAGTGATGTTGTTAAGGCAGATGGTTTTGAAGGTGATCCAAAGGTTGTTTATGGCTGTGTCTTGTGCTGAGCTGTCCAGGACATGTGCCAAGTCATGGTCAAGATCCTCTGCCATTTTTGCTGTGTTGGCTTTCTTCCAAGTGGATGAGGCGCCTGATTGGTTTCTGTCTAGATAGCACTGTGTCTGTGTCGACCATGACAATGTCATAATCACTAAGGCCCGGACATGGTAATCACCTATTAGCAAGGAGGGACGGTTTGTGGTGAAGACATCTAGGGTGTTGGTACCTCGGAAGGAAATTCTACTACTCGTTCCCCTCCAATGTCGAAAATCAAGTAAATGAATATCGAGTTGATATGTGCCGGGTTGTTCTGGGCTGGAATGCTTGGAGACTTCCAGTCAATGTCGGGCAGATTGACGTCGCCTCCGATCCATATTTATGAACTTCGGTATCTCCTCGCAAGATTTCTGATAGCTAAGCACAACTCCTCTGTATATTCTGCCTTGCCGCCTGGTGTTCAGTAAAGGGAACCGATGACCAATGCATCCTTACTGTGATTGCAGCTCCTGTAAATTCGGTGGTAGTGTCGGTGTCGACTTGGACCCCAGTAATGTTGGATTTAGCGATGACTGCTATAACTTCGTGTGTGTCGCTTGGTCGGTCCTTTCTGGCCAGGAACGGGTAATTGTCTGGGAGGACCTCCTTTTCTGCAATCCCTGCATGTAGCCAGGTCTCCGTGGCAATGACGATGCTGGGCTCGATGTCTGACAGTAAGTTCCAGAGAGACTCTCTTGGTTTTGATGCTTTGGAAGTTGACAATAATAGCACGAAGCTTCCTTTTGTCAAATTCCTGTTTGAAGCTGATGGTGATGATGTTTGTTGGAGTGGTCCAACTGTGTCAGGATCGAAGTCTGAGGCCATGGAGATGTGTGATGAGTCTTGCGGCGTGCCACAGCTGTTCTCCATACTGTCAATTTCAATATCCTCAAAGAGGCTTGTGTTGAAATTCGGAAGCCCACACTGACAACAATATCAACGGACATATACCGATAATTGAAGAAAATGGCTATACTTTTCATTGACCGTATATATATATAGATATATATAACGTAAGATTGGGTGTTATAATTGTTTGTTTGTGCTTTATATATATATATATATATATATATATATAAAGCACAAACAAACAATTATAACACCCAATCTTACGTTTACCCCTAGGATCTAAACGATACATGTGATAATCAATTAATTAATATATAAAGCACTAAATAATCACAACTAGGTACTGAAAATTTTCGCCCCAGCCCGGGGTCGAACCAGCGACGTACGGCACCCACCGCCTAGCAAGATTGTCAAACCAGTGCGTAAGTCCACTCGGCCACAACGACTTCCCAAGAAAGGAAGTTTTGTTATGCTCCTAAAGCGCTACTTATACACACTGATACAACCTCACACAGTCGCTGTGTCATTCAGTGTTTAAGATATTTTATAAGGAGAGTGGATCTCTCGATGCAATTGTATAGAATATTTTAATATAAAGCACAAACAAACAATTATAACACCCAACCTTACGTTTACCCCTAGGATCTAAACGATACATGTGATAATCAATTAATTAATATATAAAGCACTAAATAATCACAACTAGGTACTGAAAATTTTCGCCCCAGCCCGGGGTCGAACCAGCGACGTACGGCACCCACCGCCTAGCAAGATTGTCAAACCAGTGCGTAAGTCCACTCGGCCACAACGACTGAATGACACTGAATGACACAGCGACTGTGTGAGGTTGCATCAGTGTGTATAAGTAGCGCTTTAGGAGCATAACAAAACTTCCTTTCTAGGGAAGTCGTTGTGGCCGAGTGGACTTACACACTGGTTTGACAATCTTGCTAGGCGGTGGGTGCCGTACGTCGCTGGTTCGACCCCGGGCTGGGGCGAAAATTTTCAGTACCTAGTTGTGATTATTTAGTGCTTTATATATAATAATGATGATGCAAATGTCACAAATCTGATTGTGTACGCTCCAATAGTTTCTTTACTGAAGAAGTTAATTAAGATAAAGAAACTAGAGAAGTATTCTCAATAGACTTTGATATTTTCATTAGCTCACCTGAGCTCAAGCGAGTTTTTCTGATTGCTCTTTGTCTCGCGTCCGTCCGTCCGTGCGTAAACTTTTTACTTTTTCGACTTCAATTAAACCAAACTTGGTACAAATCATACTTGGGAAAAGGCTCTCAGGTTTATTCAAATGAAGGATCATGCCCCCTTCAAAGGGGAGATAATCACGAAAATGCAAAAGTAGGGTGGGGTCATTTAAAACTTTTCATCTCAAGAACCACTGAGCCAGAAAAGTGGAAATATATAAAAGCTTTCGGACATAGTGTAAATTCAAAGTTGTTAACAATAATGGTCCTCAGGGTAAGGTGGGACCACAATAGGGGGTCAAAGTTTTACATGCAAAGGTATAGGGAAAATCTTCCCAAGAACCACTGGGTCAGAAAGTATGAAATTTATATGAAAACTTCCTGACATAGTGCAGATTCATGTTTGATAAAATCATGACCCCAAGATGTAGGGTTGGGCCACAATAGGGGATCAAAGTTTTACATGCGAATATATACATGGAAAATCTTCTTGTGATTTGAAGAAACTTTATTCTACTCTATATCAGGAAGTTTAGATACTTGTGGTATTGAATCTAACTACAGATCAGACCACTCTAGATCTGCAATATGTTTGTCATTAACTTTCAATGCATTCAAAAATGGAAGGGGGCTATGGAAATTCAACAACTCCCTACTTTACGATGATGTATATTTTGAAAGTATTAGAAATAAAATTGCACAGGTTAAAAAAGAATATACAGTCCCGGTTTACAACATGGAGAATTTACATAGACTTCCAGATGAAAACATTTTCTTCATTCATTGAAACCTTGCTATTTGAAATAAGAGGTAAAAGTATTTCTTATATCAAAAAGACAAAGAAGAGCAAGAGTTGATGAAAGAAATAAAAAGTATTGAGGAAAATATTTCTGAAGGCAATATAAATGAGTTAATTATATAATAAAAAACAAGACCTAGAAACAATTAGAAAGCATAAATTACAAGGAAATTATATAGAAGGGGGAAAACAATCAAGCTAATTTTGTCAACTCGAATCAAGAAATCTATAAGTAAGATCATTCCAAAGTTAGAAATGGATAGTGGTGATATGATACATAATCAGTCATGTTGATTGAAACAAAATCTTTTCATGAAATTTATATCAAAATAATCTAGATAATGCAGATTTAGATATAAATATGATAATATTCCTAAACTTTCAGAAGGGGAGTTTAAAAGCCTGAAGGGGGAAATTACTTTATCTGAGGCATCAAAGACATTCTTCAATGTGAAATCAAATACTTCACCAGGATCCGATGGTATATTTTGAATAGAGGTCACCCGGATAAACGTACTGGAAACCAAACAAGACTACGGTAAGCAATGATTTAGCATAAATTATAACATATAAACTTAAATAAAATGGGTCGGGAGCAATTTTCATGCAGATGTTATATATTTCATCATTTCTATCAGATTCAACATGACCTTGAATTTCACACAAAAACGGCACGTATGAGGACAAGCACATTATTGATGAAAACAAGATATGTCCAAGAGAATAGAACAAGCCCATATTATGAGAATAACATTTTAAAAACATAAAATCACTATTTGTCTATAAGTTTGAGATGTCTTTTAGGAGTTTTTCACTATTTGTCTATAAGTTTAAGATGTCTTTTAGGAGTTTTTCACTATTTGTCCATAAGTTTGAGATGTCTTTTAGGAGTTTCTCACTATTTGTCTATAAGTTTGAGATGTCTTTTAGGAGTTTTTCACTATTTGTCTATAAGTTTGAGATGTCTTTTAGGAGTTTTTCACTATTTGTCTATAAGTTTGAGATGTCTTTTAGGAGTTTCTCACTATTTGTCTATAAGTTTGAGATGTTTTTTGTGAGTTTTTCATTATTTGTCTATAAGTTTGAGATGTCTTTTAGGAGTTTTTCACTATTTGTCTATAAGTTTGAGATGTTTTTTAGGAGTTTTTCACTATTTGTCTATAAGTTTGAGATGTCTTTTAGGAGTTTTTCACTATTTGTCTATAAGTTTAAGATGTCTTTTATGAGTTTTTCATGTGAGTTTTTTCTGGATCGTTTGATTGTATTCAGTGTTTTTCGTCGATAACGTAGATTGCAAAAAAAAAATCTACACCGGAAAAGTTAAGATGTGTGTAATCTTTTGGAACAAAAAACTCATAAATGTTAGTTCCCTTTCTATGCCGCTAATGCTCTGTATTATACTATTTTTCGCATGTTTGTTAAAAATTTAGCAAATCTATTAAAACAAAGCATGGCCAAATTTGATTACAACATTTCACAACGTAGATTACATACATATTGCACGAGCTTTACTAAAGATAACAGATTTTGATTATTGTTTTCTTTCTTTCATAGATGGGAAAACCAAAGAAGGACACCCAGAAGGAGTATAGGGAGCGAAAAAATTGAAAGATGGTGAAAAATACTTTCAAAGAGAGAGGGAGAGGACAAAATCATATTATAAGCCTGTCGCAGAGAAAACGAAAAAGGAAGTGATGAGTCGCCGCGAAAAGGTCAGAGAATGGGTGAGAAGACATAGAGAAAAGAAAAAGAAGGAAAACTTAGAAAAGTTGACAAACAAAATAAACGAAGAACAAGTCAATGAGATAAGCTCATCATCAGATATCCTTGTCGTAAAACTTCCCTGCCTAGAACCCAAATCAAGGACAGGAAAACGTATTTCAAGAGCAAATGCTAAAAACCACAGAGAGATTAAAAATCTTAAAACAGACAACAGCAACTTACAAAGGAAATACAAAACTATTTCCAAACGTTTTGAGAGATATCGTAAAAGAAAAGAAAACGGGCAGGGTATTGGTTCATCAAACTCGAATAACAGCAATGAAATGAATGAGAAAGAAATTGACAAAGAGAAATTGACACCACGAAAAAGGACGAGCTTGGACTTGTCAGAAGAAGGCCTGACCTCAAGAAAAGTACCCAAAACTATAAAACACAAACTTCTTCTTGCAAACATTCATACAAATGAAATTCAAGATAGCTTTAAGAAAAGTTCTAACCGAGGGAAAAGTGCTGTCTGCAATATGATTGCCGAAAAATTAGTAACGAAATACAGGGTGAAAAGGGTTCTGGGATTGAAAACAAACATTAGGAGGCAAAGTTTAAATGATTCAACAAAGTCTCTTATGGATGGAAAGCAATGGAAATTTAGGAAAGAAAAGAAGCACAGGATTTTAGAAATAGTGTAATCGAGTTCCTCCAAAGAGACGACAATAGCCGAGTTATGCCAGAAAAAATCGACAAAGTCAAAACCAAACAAGGCTATAAACAAAAACGCATCCTCAATGACTGCATGAAATTTCTACATATGAAATTCCAAAGCGAAACATCAGAAAAAATTATCGCTTGTTACATTTTGTCGTATGCGTCCCAAACATGTCTCATTAACGAGAGTTTTAAGCCGCAATAAATGTCTGTGCCAAAAGCACCAAAATTTGGCTCTGGTCTTGAAGTACATGAGAAATGTGGGAGAAGTCCTGATGAATTCGGAAGACAAATAAAAGAGTCGAACAAAACCATTGATGAAATGCTCAGCCCAGTACAAGATGAAAACTTGAAGCTTGAGCAGTGGAAGAAAGTAGAAATGTCAGACGGCAAAAAGAAAACTATAATCGTCACCGAAGAGATGCCAAAAGAAAAATTCACGGAGAAAGTAGAGCTTCAAACAATCGAATTCAAAGATCATCTCGCTCGAATATCAGCTCAGTACAAGGCTCTTAATTCTCTAAAGGATAATCTACCCACTGGTCATGTTATCATTCAAATGGATATACATGTGTAGCTGCAGACGAAGTTCAAAGCGCTTACTGGAATAGCAATTCGGTCACACTCCATTCAGTTGTTTGGTATTATAAAGATGAATCAAATACTTTGCGTCATGAAAACAGTATCAGATGATGTGGGACACAATATTGGTACCGTCTTCGCATTTATAAAACATTTGCTACCAGAAAGTCGGAGAGTGCTCTACTGGACAGATAGTCCGAGCTTGCAGTATAGGAACAAAACTGCTTTCTTCATTCTGTCGGACCATAAGAATCTTTTGGATGTCAATGCTGTCTGGAATTATTTTGAAACGGGACACGGAAAGGGTCCCTGTGATGGAGTAGCTGGCAGACCAGGCGATAAAGCAAGAGAAAATATGTGTGCAAGATGCCAGTGACTTTTTTGCAAATGTTCAGAAAGTACACACAAGTGCCAAATACTTTTTTGTTTCAAGTCAATACATCAGTGCTCTGCGTAATGAAATTGATGACATTAACAAAACGCTTGTCCCACTGAAAGGAACGATGAAAGTTCACCAAGTAATTGGAAAAGAGAAAGGAATAGTTTTGTCTTCCTCAACATTTTGCTACTGTCAAGATTGCCTGAGTGGCCAGTATCATGACAAGATTGCTTGAGTGGCCAGTATCATGACAGGACTGCCTGAGTGGCCAGTATCATGACAAGAGTAAGCATACTATTTTAAAGACAAATACTTTGGATTCCATGGAGACTGAAAACATCACTGAAGATCACACCAATCAAAATCTCGATTCAAGCAGCGCTACCACTGAAATTGAATGTGAAAGTGAGGATTGGGTCTTAGCCACGTACGATAACAATCTTCATGTTGGTCAGGTGAAGGAAATTGACAAGGAATATCCAGATTTTGCATCCTTTTTTAGTCGCACCAAGGCAAAAAAAGTAGATGCCGTAACGTATAAGTGGCTAGTACCTGCAGATATTTTATGGATAAAACGTTCTGACGTAAAATCAAAACTCAGTGCACCGGTACCGAATGGTGCACTTGTTCTTCTGATCAAAACTGTATCAATGATCTTGTTACAAGGCGTAATTTACAGAAGTAAATGTTATCAAATTTCGTATGTTTGAAAAATAAGGGTTCAGATGCACAATACATTAAATTAAAATGATATCGTAGATAACAAAAATGAAAAGAAAATCAAACGTTGCGTTTTGATTTTGTTTTCATTTCTGTAATCTACGATACCATTTTAATGTATTGTACATCTGAACGCTTATTGTCCAATTTGTTGACTATTCATATCAGTATTAGGGATACTTACCTGTCACTATTAATTCATAAATGAATACCAGGTGGTTGTTTTATACCTTCGTTGTGAACTTTCCTTGTACTATATAAAGAACTGCATATAGCAAAGATCTACACATAGAGTTATGAAAAAGAAAGAAAGAGAAGTTGAGCTACTTATTTGCTGTCAGTTTGCTACAATTTTGGATCTATTTTCAAAATAAAAAGGTGCGACAATTCAATTTTAAGCGGCATTACAACGATTGTGAAATATTGAAGATTTTGTAATCTAGTTTATCTCCTTTTTAATCTCTGTCGTAATACTATCATTTAGATAAATGTGTGAAATTTTGTCTATTTCATAACTATACAAGTGGATCTATCATTTAAATGTAACATTTCAGAAAATAATCTCATTCTATTTACACTGACAGTGTTTGAACTCTTCGCTTTGATTACTCTATAAAACAAAGAATTCCATGATTACTCTATAAAACAAAGAATTCCATGATTACTCTATAAAACAAAGAATTCCATGATTATTCTATAAAACAAAGAATTCCATGATTGCTCTATAAAACAAAGAATCCCATGATTATTCTATAAAACAAAGAATCCCATGATTACTCTATAAAACAAGGAATTCCATGCATAGGCGTAGCTTGGGTTCGAATATTACCGAGGCAGGGGGTCTGGGGGGCGCAGCCCCCCAGAAGCTATCGACATTTTAACAACGTAAAAGGTGTTGTTTTTTTTACCGAGGCAGCTGCCTCGGTTGCCTCAATGGAAGCTACGCCACTGCCATGATTATTCTAGAGATGATGCATATTTTTTATTTACTAATTTTATAATTCATATATCAAAGTATTTTGAATACGTAAACTCTCGAAAACTAAGTAATTTTCTCTTTGTCACAATTTCGAAAATTATGATTGTTCTCTAAGCAGTGTAGATAACGTGGATTACAAACTGAAAATAGACAGGTATATTCCACTGAGCATTGTTTTTTCATTATTTGTGGTTGAGTGTTGAATTTTTGAAATTTGATGTTATAAATGTTCTTCTTTCACAAGTTGTTGTTCAATAAAGTATTCTGGAAACTTTAATTTTTGAATTTTCTTCAGAAAATGTGTCCACATTATATGAGAATAGGTGATTAGTGTTACCATTGTTGAATGATATCCTGATGTCCATCCTTAACCCATCTATTGCCTATTGTAAAAAATTAGAAAAGCTATTTTTCTCCTTTGTGTGGGATTGTTCAACCCACAGGGTAAAGAAGGATGTACTTGTCAAGAAATATGAGCATGGCTTCCTAAAAATGATAAATCTAAAATCATTTATAGTTTCAATGAAATGGTTTTAGGTAAGACATCTTATCTCTACAAATAGGGGGTTGAGTAATTTCATATCAAATTTTAACCTAAATAAATTCAAATCCTGTGGGATTGAATACACTAATCTACTTTTAAAGTAATTAAAAACAAATTTTGGATTGATGTGTTCAAGGCTTGGAATTACAGAACACTTGTACAGAGTCTGATGTTACTGCAGATTCACCTTTGTTTTACAACCCTATGATCCATATTAGTAAGAAAATGTATTTTAATAAACATTTATTTGACAATAAAAACAGACACATTAAAGGACACATCGCATGTTTTTAAACTTTTTAATTTTTTCAGCAAAATTAATTCATTTCATGCCTAAAACTACTTTACGTGTGTTTTAAATGAAACAGTTTGCGTAGTTTTCGAGTTTGAAAGCGATGAAATTCAAATCTTGCGATATGCATATTTTCTTCGATATTTTACGCGCCATTATGTGTGACGTCATATGCGACCTCGAGCGAGAAGATTTGAAAACAGTTGATAGCCATTTCATAAACAGATTAGATTTAATTGACAAACAAACAATTATCACAATAACAGCTTGTAAATAACACTGCATTATGGTGTTTTGTGCCGTTTAAGGGTGTACTTGCTGTCAGTAGAGAGGATTTGGACTGTGTTTTTATCAATTTTCGAAGGAATGTATGAGGGACAAGACGTGAATATTTTTTGTCGGCACAACGACTTTGCCATAAAACCCCCCAGTAAAATTTGTCCCTGTACTTTTTCTAACAAGCACTTGGACAAATACGTAGATAAACTGCGAGAAAGTGGTTCTATCGAAGCTACGCACTGTAACATATAGGCCTACGGCATATGCTTTCCGTTCTGCTCTCGAATTCAATACACACTCGCACCAACTGAGTAACAACTGAGTAACACTTGTAACAACATAGGCAGAACTTTGCTAGCAGTGTCTACCAACTGGTAGTTTTAAAAAAGAAATTTAAAGATAAAAGATAATTGAACTTTCAATTATAAATAATAAAATATAATATTTCCCGACTTTGAATTGAATTATAATGCTTTCATTTTTTTTAAGGAACGCGTACATGTACGTGTTTACAACAACAGCACGCCACGCTCCCACTTCCTACGTAACAAAAATTAATGATTAGGCCTAATAAAATTGCTTTAATAAAATAATTTAAAAGTATTGTGATTTTCACAATAAGTTTGATCATTATTATTATTTTTTCTTTTTCGAAATGCACCCGTGACAGTAGGCCTAGTTGTCAATGATACATAATCGTATCATAATTTAGGCCTATCTAACTTCTCCAAAAATAAATTTAATAATAATTGGACTGTTTATTTTAGAAAAGCAACAACTCTAATTACAGTTGTTTACAGAAATGGCATTACCAAATTGTGTTTAGACAGGGATCCGATGTAAACATTATTTACTCGCAAATTTAAGCAGATTTCATACTCGCTTTTCTCGCTACATTTGGGTCGCTATTTGTATGCACTGGTGGCTAAAAGATATAAGACTCTGGAAATTTGTCAACATCGAAATGTTATCCATGGTAAATAAATTAGGCCCCTAAAACCCGAGTTTTAAAAATATCTAACACTACTGTTACAACAAGTTGATCGACGAAGGTCGCATATGACGTCACTGTACCACGTGACTACCTATCTAATTAACTAGGCTTTTTGAAATCGGGGCTTAGATTTAAGTCCGTATTGTGGCTAATTATCGGAATACTTCAGCGAACGAACTATTACAATTAATTTCTATACGCATAAGGAAGACAAAATGCATATAATTCTGTATACTTTGAAAACACGAGATGTGTCCTTTAATGATATTATTGAGGAAGATGGTACTTTTTTTTAGTTATGGGACTTTTAGTGCTACTTATCCAAATGTAAAAATTAACTTCTTGGAATATGCAAGTATTATCCATGCTATAAAAACTTGGATTAAGCAGTCAGGTACAGACACTAACTTTAAAAGGTTATTAAATCCTTTTGTTAGAAGAAACATTTTACAATGTATTGAAGTATAAAACATCAAAGGTTTTTTTTTTATGAATTTTTAAACAAAAACTCTTCAGTGACTGCAGGTACAAGAGGATGGAGTCAGCTTTTAGATATTGATAACAGAGAATGGAAAATTTTCAATATACATGTACTACCTTTCAAAATAATAAATACTGCAAACTCCAATGGTTTCAATACAAAATGATTTACAGAATTTTAGCAACAAATTCGTTTTTATTCAAAATTAAAAAAGTAAATTGTAAAATTGTGATTGTGTTTAAGCATTCCTAAATGAGTTTCAACTTCACATAAAACAAACTTTCAAAATTTTTTTACCAAAAAATAGTTTATTTTAGGTATTCCTGGTAAAAAGTTTTATATGCAAAATACTCTTATCCTTTGGTTGAAATACTATATCTATACAGCAAGATGTACTGAGAAATCATTGAACATTTGTTTTGCAATATCCTACTTAAAACTCTTTTATGAAACGCAAAAATTCATATTTTACAAAAATGGTGATAACGAAAGATACCCATTGGAACAAATGGAACCTGATCTTTCCTTGACTTTCTATTTCTCTCTCTCTCTCTCTCTCTCTCTCTCTCTCTCTCTCTGTCTGACTCTTTCTCTCTCTCTCTCTCTCTCTCATATATATATAAACTGCCTGTATTTCTACATGGTATACATATTGAACATATATTATGATATATACAGATTGTTTACAAAAATAAAAAAATATATATATATTAAAAAAAGTTTCTTCAAATCATATCCCTTGAGGGTAAGATGGGGCCACAATAGGGGATCAAAATATTAGATGCTGATACACATATAGATAGGATTTTTTTTAAAAATATCTGACCTATTTAATATCTCCTGAACTATTCAAGGTAGGGCTTTCATATTTTGTATGTAGATTCTCTAAGATGAGACCTTGTTATACTATGGTGTTTGATCTTGTGACCTTGAACAAAGTGATTCAGGTGGACCTCTTGTTTTACTACTATTTGTGTAGAGTTTCTATATTCATTATACCCATTAAGTTCTTAAACGTATCTTAGCAACACCAAATTTTATTTCAAAAAGTTATAAAATAGTATTGTAGGTGATCATAAACATTATTATTTCAACGACACAGACATAAGCACCATTGGGTCACTATGAGAAATTGTTGTCAAAACAACAACCTGGGCATGACATGTACTATATATTATAGGTATATCCGACAGGTACAAATGAAGTACACAAGTTAAAACTATCCAACAGTTGTATCTGTTTATTTTGTGAGGAAATGCATAATTTCAAATGTTTACGGTTCAGTTGCACAAAATCACAAGTTAGATTTCTTCATGTATATAGTCTTCAATATACCTTTTCAATATCATATATTATTTTACCCACAAAAAATGAATTCATTTAGTATCATACATTCTAATGACCATGAGAATAACATACCGAAGCAATGCTGGAACATTCCCTGAAGTCGTGTTTTTATGCTTCCGGTCGGAACGCGAGATACCCGGAACCAAATTATTTATGCACCATTCCTATCGATCTGGCAAAGTAGGTCGTATGTATACGCACATTGATAAAACATGCCCCTGTTTCTTATGGCCCTTGAGCCCATCATTGAGAGGTGTCCATGAAGACTGAATCCAATAAGGTTCGACAACCTTGACCAACGGTCAAGATTATGTATGTACTCTTTGAATTTACTAGATAGACATTACAAAATGACAACTAGCTTACAAACTGAAAAATTACATTATGATTCATCGAATTTACCATTCCTAAACATATGTACATGACGCAATGATGATGAACGTTTAATTATCACTATCGTGAATTATCACTAATGATCATAGAGGTTGACCTTAGATTCCAAGTTTTAATTTTAGTAATTGGATTTATATACCAAAATTTGTAATGGTTTACCCCCATTTATGAAGATTTACAACAAGAAAGATTGTCGAACAATTCTCGCGTAGTACTCTGAACAGCTTTTCTAAAGCGTCTGTCAAAAATAGAGTAAATGATCGGATTCACAGCAGCGCTAATATAATAGGATCTTAAAAAGAAGCGGTAGGCAGTTCTCTCAGAGTCAGACATATTCTCGACAAAATCCTTGTTTACTTCACGTATTAACACTAAAGTGAGTACTGGCACAAAATTTAAAATAAACACAACAGATATGATGAACATAAGATAGGTCGTATTTCGAGCAAGTGTCTTCCTATTCCTTGCCTGTCTGTCCATAATAGGTGCGTTCAGATTGGTAGAGTCATTTCTGCTGAGGGTTGATGAACCTGGTTTCATATCAACGGCATTCTGTCCCACACCTGAGGACAGAGTAAAACTAATTTTATGTTTCAGTGGTGAGTTTCTCACCACAGATGACTTAGTATCCGTTGACACAACAGAATCGCCATCAGAGGACGACGCCTCGTTCTGAATTTTCTGTAGTTTTTCTCGCCGAGTTCTCCTATTCTCTTTCCGTTGTTCAATTGTATCCAAACCATTGGAGGAGCTACTTCTCCGAGCCTCATGTTTGTGCGCGAAAAATCGAACACGTCTGCCAATAAGTATGTACAATATCACAAGAGAGAAAACCCCAACAAGAAACACCAGAGTATGCAGTGCTTCGTATACAAGTGGAAGCGAAGTGTTTTTGGACGAATCATCAATGGAACATTCGGTAGATGTGCCATTGAGAGTGGACGAAAGTACAAGTTCTGTTGTTTTTATTCCATAAAGGGGAAGGGCGGGCCAAGACAGCACGATTCCAGCAAACACGGAAGCAAGACACAGAATCTTGGAATGCTTGTTTGTAATCTGCCATTCCAGAGAGCGACAGATCTTCCTGTAGCGATCCATCGCAATCAGCACAAGCACTACAGCAGAAGTGATAGTTGTAAAAATATTTGTAAATCGAGAGATTTTACATGTCCATGGCGAGTCAAACTGATACTGGTCCAATAAAGTAGCTATTTCCATAGGGATACCAATAGTACAAGTAAATAAGTCAACCACTGCAAGACTCATTATAAAGGTGCGCGAATTCGAAATTTTGTACACTCTGCCATAAATAAAACAGACTAAAACATTTCCTATAAATCCTGTTACTGAAAGAATGACCAAAAATAATGTGAGTGGAATCTGACGGAATTTCTCCTCCGTGTTCAGTTTAGATATTAAGTATTCGGCGAGAGTCTCAGATTGCCCACAGGGAGATACTCCACCGGTAGTGCTTATAAACTCAGTAGTAAATATTGTCTCATTCACATTTATGTTGTCAGACGAAACAGAGACGGCCATGTTGATAATGGTAAATCCACTTCCTAGTGACGATTAATCTATGTTAGCATACTTCCACGACCATGCCATCCATATACTGTATTTGATTCCTTAAAAGTTCAATGTCTGGTTTTTGGAAATACCAACAATATTTTAAATGAACACACTGTCAGGTTAAATACCATAATTTACGAGAGAGAAATCCGTGTGAATCCTGATTCTACGTAAAATAACAAACGGAACATTGGACTGTCATAAATGTCCACTATTTGTGGTCAACTACTAAACGTCTGTGCTAAAGGCCAAGACAACTCGCTCATTAACTTCAGGCGTCACTTTGTAGTGCAGGTTGTGTTATGAAGGACCCAGTGATTCACGCTTCGTTTGTACCAGATTGTGTGACTAATTGCCACTATGTCCGTAAGTGGGAGACCAAAACTGTCGCAGTTTGATATTTTTCAACAATGTAACATGTGATAACAAGTGCATTGTTTGCCTATGGCATTTGGACGATTTTCAGCTCGGAGGTTGGAAACATTTGTGATCTATACATCTAAGGTTTTTTTTTAAAAGCGTCGCGATACCTGCAAACAAGTTATTTATTTATCCCCTCTCTAACTTGTGCTACTAAGAATTCTTTTTTTAAAATAATAAATGAAGCGTTGTGAACTTGAAATAGGCAAAAACGGATGTTAACTTCCATTTTTGATAGAGATCAGGGTTGTGTATTTTCCAATAATTTCATACGTATAAGTGGTGGGTTTTTTTTTGGTTTTATTGTTAGTGTGTGTTGGTTTTTTTTTTTTTTTAAGTAATTCATCCTTGCTGGAAGTTAATCGAGAATAAGTATCAACAGATAAGTACTTTGCCAGGATTTTTCATCCTCTCATTTTAAGTTCTATTTTTAAAAATGCACTGTATCTTGACGCGATCACATGTTCGTCGGTGCACATACTACATGTACATGTATTTTACACACCAATTCATCCTCCTCGTTACTGCACTGAACCACCAATGTCACGCTTACCAACAGTGCCATAGCAAGATATTTAGCAACCTTATTCTTACGAATATTCAATGTGAATGAAAAAACAACACTAAACCTCTTTTTATGAATTTATTCAATACTTGGACACGGTGCATCATAAGATTTTGACCTGGTATGGATAAATGCCCGAGATCATTTTTCAACGTTGAAAAGAAATCCCAAAGTCGTGGAATTTTGCCCCGTGTCATTTTTCAACGGGCAGTCGGAATACAAAAACATTCTGAGTTCAGAACTAACTCCCGTTGAATTATGACCTACTGAGTGATGATCGATTTACAAAGCGTGGGCAGAACCCCTCTCCCCCTATGATTTTTAAAGATAAGAATGTTATGTGCTTAAAATGGCACAAATCACCTTTGAAATTTCACAATTTTCCCCCACACGGGAGGGGGAACCACCCCAACCATGCTTAGTTCAATCCCTAATTCTGAAGACCGTGTTTTCATAGGGCTTAATATGAATCACGCAGCGTAAGTTTAGTACTTAAGTAAACATATACCCAATGTTAAAGAAAAACAACTGAGTAAACTCAGTATGTAGCCCTCTCTTAAGTGATAAGTATAGAGAGGGCATTTAATTTAAAACTATTTGTTCCCAACTAGACAGCTCATTAGCAGAATGCTACATTTTGGAATCAGAATACATTGGAGTTTCCTCACCAGGGCTCTATCCTGAACTCACTGGGGGCATAAAGGTGGCCCCAGACTCCTTGCCTCCGAGGATTGGTTTTCGTCCGTTACTGAAATGGAAGATAATCTTAGAAAATTATGTAAAACATATTTAGGTTGGGATAAGATATCTTTTCTCGTAATTTTGAGATAATTATCTTTAATTTTTTAACAATGGATACATGTTGTTTTTTACATGGGCTTTCATAGTTGTAGTATATTGAAATTTGACAGAGAAATTAGTTAGAACGTTAGACAAATGGAATCCGGATCCCCTACCATGGACATCGTCCCGAAAAATGAACCTAGAAAGTAGTCATATAATGTCTACGAAAAGGTTTCAGAGCAGCATTAAGTATTACATCGTATCGTATTTATTTTCTCCTTGTGATAACAGAACACCAGTTTGGGCAAAACCATGATTTTCATGAATATATTTGTTATGGTGGTCATAGTTAATACAAATAGCAGATATTGTTAAAACTATACATGCCATAATATATATATATATATATATATATATATATATATATATATATATATATATATATATTCAATAAATTCTTTTTTCTTGGTATCGGGGTAGAATAAAGTCAAAAAATAAAATCAATACTCAGTCTTAAATAAAATAATACTCAAACAAATATAATTTAATATATATATATATATACCTTCACCAATCTATACATATAATACATTAAAATATTAGCCGTTAACTTGCGGTTTTATATCTCATAATATATATTTTTGTCTGGCAAATTTCCAATTTCTTTGCATTCCCCGATATCTAGTAGGTTTATCTACATGTTGTGTTAAAAACAATCCCTTAAGCATTCTGTGAATAGGTCACTTATGTTCTTAATTCGTTTCACTCAAACGAACATAAATCATTTACCATATAAAACAACACATTGTATAGGATAGGAGTCGAAGCGCTCAGATTTATTAACACATTGAAACCGTCACATAACCAATGTATCAAACACATTCTCAATACTCCATTGATACAAGCACTTCATCAATATGCCACCACCCTGTACAACATGTCCAAATCTCCGAAAGAACACAAACAAACAAAATATCATATTTATGATGTAATCAACCAATGTCATATTCATAATTCCAATAAAGAACCTTTATTTGGGAAGGGTGGGTGGGAATTTATAAAACGTGAAATATCCTGCGAATCTGTATGGAGCGCCAAATTAACATAAACTCAAATAATTGAAGATATCTTCAATTATTTGAAGATGTCACCAATTCAATTATCGATCTCTTTAATTGAATTAATGCGCGCATTAAATCAATTATTGCTCTCATCAAATGAATTAATGCGCACTTCAATTCAATTATTGCTCTCATCAATTGAATTAATGCGCGCATCAATTGAATTAATGAGAGCAATAATTGATTTAATGCGCGCATTAATTCAATTATTGCTCTCTTCAATTCAATTGATGCGCGCATTAATTCAATTAATGAGAGCAATAATAGATTTGATGTGCGCATTAATTCATTATTGCTCTCTTCAATTCATTTGATGAGAGCATCAATTTAGTAGAAATATTGCTCGCAATAATTAATTTAGAGCACGGTATAAGTAATTTGATGATCTTTTTAATTCAATTGAAGATATCTTTAAATCATTTACAATGCTTTTGTATAAGGAATGAATGCGCGCATCAATTCTTTTAAAGAGAGCAACAATTCAATTAAAGACATCATTAATTCAATTGTGGATATGTTGAATTGAAGATATCTTTAATTATATAGTTGCTCTCTCTAAAAGAATTATTGCTCTCTTCAAATGAATTAAAGATATCATTAATTCAATTGAAGAGAGCAATAATTGAATTAATGCGCGCATTATATCAATTATTGCTCTCATCAAATGAATTAATGCGCGCATCATATCAATTATTGCTCTCTTCAATTGAATTGTAGCGCGCATCAATTCCATTGTTGATATCATTAATTCATTTGAAGAGATCATTAATTCAGTTAAAGCGCGCATCAATTCAGCTGAAGAATTAATGCTATCATCAATTCAATTAATGCGCGCAATAATTCAGAATTGAAGATATCATTAATTATTTGAAGAGATCTTTAATTCAATTGTTGCGCGCATCAAATGAATTGATGATATCTTCAAATAATTGAAGATATCTTCAATTATTTGAGTTTATGTTAATTTGGCGCTCCATAAATCTGAGCCTTCGAATGGCACATTCACGCAAATACTGATCCCCAAATAACTAATTCACTCATGCGTACTAGCTGCTATTTGAATAACCAATCACTATGCAATCATTCACCCGTTCCAAAACACAACTTCCCACGTGTACAAACAATGCTAAGGTACCCATGATAATACATTATCTGAATTGTCCTTATCAGTCACAACAGTTATCCCAGTCAATGTTCGGATAATTAAAGTCCCCCACTATGCAATCAAATCCTGAAAATTCCTATTCACTACTTGACGCAAGAGTTCCTCTAAGCATCTGTTATTCTCACTTGCTTGACGGGCTGCGGTACACACATCCTAGTACATATATGTACTATTGTTTTGCTACTGTCAACTTTCACTTTTACCCATACTGATTCTTTAAATCTACGGAAATCTGAATTGTCAATATTAAGAACCTCCACTCCAAACTTTGTAGAAACATTTATACATGCATATGCCACGACCTTCCGTGTCGAGGTTGTGGACAGGTGCATGATACCCTACGATGGCCAGCTCAGTTTCTCCCAATGGTTCTTTGCAGTTCATAGGTTTCACTTCTGCGAATGCTGTTCAGTTTCCTCCATCTTAGTGGTGATCAAATCAACGTTGCTTAATAAAATTGTAAGTCCACTTTGTTTAAAACTATTTACTTTATTTAACGTTTAAGTTTTACCGGCTGCTCCTTGTGCTTCAACACCCTTGTCCTATAGAGCTCGCTCTTTCTTTTTCTGAATGATTCGTCCTCCTCTGATAAAAATATCAGTTTTTCCTTGTTCCTTCCTGTCGCATAGCTCCACCCTAAGTTTAAATTCTTGTTCTGTCTGCATCTTGGTGAGGTCTGGTCTCAAGAAAATGTTCTCATAAGGTTTATTTTTCTTTGGTATCTTGAAGTATTTGAGGATTTTCTTTATCACATCAACACTTTTTACAGTCACTTTAGTGATACGTGTTCTATTACGATCCAATTTACCAATTCTCACACAGGTCTCCACTATATCTTTGTCCTTGATCTCTATCACCTTCAGTAGAGTTAACACCGATGCCAAATCCTCCACTTGTCTTTCCTCGTGCTCACTCTTTGATGATTCAGGAAGATTCTGAATGATCCGGTTCCTAACCCGGAATTCACATTCTCTCTGTTCAGCAATCGTTTCTCTAACAGTGTCAGTATTACAGGGTTTAATAGTCTTGTCCTCACCCTTCTTTTCCAACTTCTCTATTCGTTCACTCGATTCCTCAACAATTTTGTCTGCTTTCCTATCCACTCTCTCTTCCATTTCCCCCAGCGGCTCGTTGATACTGCTCATATATGCTGCACATTTCTCCTCGATGTCTTTGTCGGACTTTACTGCTGTAAAATAATCAAAATTAATATATCATATAGTTTAAATTACCCGCCGCAAAGAGAGTGGCCATTGAAGTTTAATTTATGACGTCACACGGTCCGTTCCGATTTATTTCCTCAGTAGCATGGTAAACATGACAAGTCACTAACAGTTAAGTTTGGGGCCGTATAGATTTGAGCCCGTTCTTTCGCAAAGATGGAATTGAAAAATGACGTTCCTTCGAGTCGCAGACCAGGCAGACGGTACACGTCTCTTCCCTCAAATGTCTTGGAACCTCAATTTCTCATTACGCAAATGATAGATCCACAGTTTACAGTCTTTTCTTTTCAGGTTTCAGATGACTTGGTTGGGTCAGGAATTTCGGGGGAAAAAAACTTTTCACATCTCACCTTCGCATTAGTGCAATTAACAATTTGACAGGAAGGCATCAACCTATCTATTCGTAAAATCTACCACATGCACATCTTTGATGACCTTAGAATCTCATCAAAACCGGAGCAGACGGTGTGACGTCAAAATTATTGATTTTTATGGTCTTGAATACTAAAGAGTTCCACATCATGCAGCCTTTATACATGTAGATGGCGGCAATTTCATTTTTTAACGTTTTCAAATTAGTACTGAAGCTTATCTAGGCCGTATATCAACAGAATAGTATGACAAATTTTTATCATATAATTAATCCTATCATTTATCATGTAAAAATGTTTTGGGTTGCCTTCCCCTTTAAAGCGGTACGATAGAACGACGCGTGTAAGTATATTGAGAAGATTTACAATAAGAAATATAGTGTTTACTCTCTGTTTAAGCAGACCAGTTTAAATAGTTTATTGATCGTGAAAAAATGAAATCGATGGCAATTTAACTCTTTCGTAGCCTGTATGCAGGTCACGGCTGATTGGGCCGTTGGATGCTTTAGCCAATATGGAATTCTTAGGTAAGTGATTTAAATTCCAGGCGACAAAAACAACCATTGTACATATACGTATTTTCAGTTCATTTGCGAACAGACTGGAAATATAAGCGGAGTCGGAGAGCAGTGACAAAAGCTTTGGTGTGTCATGTTCCTTTTGTGAATGTAATATATTTCATTCGTAAACTATAACAAGATATTCACAGACATGAAAAGGGGAGCTAACCTGTGTCTTCAGAAAACTGTGTTTTTCGCTCTTTTTGTGGGATATGTATTATTTGTTGTCTCATTCTTCATTCCAAAATGGTATAAATTTACTAAACGGGAGACCGGACAACACTACAACTATGGGATCTTTATGGCGTGTATCATGGACACTGACGGAGGGAGTCGATGTCAGTACACCCATTTTGACAATGTTGAAGGTAGGTGAAGTATAATTACTATGGTACAGAAGACCATATAAATCTACGTGTATCTACACAATATTGACAATGTTGAAAGTAGGTAAAGTATAATTACTATGGTACAGAAGACCATATATTTACACAATATTCTTAAACTAGAGCAGAATTAAAGTAAGCAAGTTGGCTTATTTCCAATTTCATATTTTCACATTGTTTGTTTGATGATAAATAAAATAATGATAATAATTAAAAGTAGATAAAATTACTATCTGACATACGACGGACAACACCGAGAGACCCATGGGCCACAACGCTCACTTGATTCACCCTGACCATGCAGATATTCATAATTTAGAATAGTTTATAACTTAGAATGTTCGTAAATTAAGACAAGTTATTATCTGCGGTTCATCAGAAGATTTTCAAAGATTTCTCTTAAATTCCAATTGTGACCCTTTCTGAAACCAGGGGTCATGGTTTGAACAAACTTCTGTTCATGCAAGTATTGGCCTTTTTTGGTCTAGTTGTCCTTGAAAGGGTGATATTTCAAATACCAAACTCAATTTATCAATTATCTCTAATATGAAACGTGCAAGTTTTATTGAAATTAACCTCGTGCGAAAAGACGACAGACAACAACAGACTGACTTGTTCAGTAAAGCTCGCTCACTTGAGCGTAAGGTAAAATAAAGATCGTCACCGGTGTCTTTCCTGAAGATATGGGTTATTTGTGAAATATGATTTTTTTTCCCTTACCATATATTTATCATTATTTCAGTAAAATGTTTTATATGCATGTACATATGAAGGGTATTTCTTACTTGTAGGAGGCACTGTCGTAACAATGAAAGCGTTGGCCAGCATTGGCATTATTTTCTACACAGCTGCCATGGCAACCGGATTTTTGGCGCTTTGTTGGATCAAAGAGAGGAGGCAGCGGCTGTTCTACGCCTCCGTTGGGACCTCCATAATTGCAGGTTTGTACGTCTCAGTGGCAACAGGTGATGACGCTGACAAATAACAAACATTAGGTATAAGCTGCGTTTGTACATTTGTGTAGTACTTGGATTTTAAAATGATATTCAGATCTAGAATCCTACAGTAGTTTTCGAGGTTGCAATGTTCTCAGATTTCAAGTTCAAACAAACCTCAAATTGTGTCAAATCTATGTATAGATATAAATAACATAGAGACTTAGAATTTGTTTAACGCATGGTTTATTTGTTCAACAGAGAGCATACGAAATTGAAAACTTCAAAAATGCAGTGTATTGACATATCAGTTGCAAATTGAATGTTTGTGTATGCTGTTAAGATTTAATTTCTCCTTGGGCGTATTCCCAATCAAGTACGTATGTTCGATATGAGGGGCATATGTGAATGTTTTGTTTTATCACGTGGCCGATTAATCTATGTATTATTTACCAATGATTGGTAAATAACTTACTTACATGTAACACGCATCACTAACAAATACATGTAAACAATTCAAACAAAATCCCACCCAACCAGTGGATTATGTCTCCACTGTCATGGTGTGGTCAGTGTTTTATTTGTTTGTGTCTTTACGTCCCATTCCAGATTTTTTTCCCCTTATGTAGAGAGGTCCCCAGCTTTTGTGCCACAAAATTTGACATATGAATGACGCCCAAGGCCGAAGCAGTGAGAGTTCTGTATCGTCCATTAAAAAAAAAATTCGAAAAACCTCTTTACTTTCACAAGTACTGCTGGGCGATGCTGCTGGAACATTCACTACCTATGTTAACGTCGTAGGTTTAACGCTGCGCAGGGAACGATTGATTAATTGTATATTGTTTAACGTCCCTCTCGGGAATATTTCACTCATATGGAGACGTCGCGCCGGGAGCGAGACTAGAACCTCGGATGCGAGGCAAGCGCCATAACAATTAGGCTATCGCCACCGGTTCGTGTATAGAGGACAACAAAGACACTCTCATCGTCATTAATTCCTGGTTAGCTGTATCGTTGATAATGCATTTTATCATGTTAGACTATTAATTCATAATATATAACAGTAGTGGTAGCGTTGTTACATATATCAGATGATTTATAAGGCGACGGGCACGTGTACAAGGGGAATTTCCCCGTATCTTACGTCGACATCGTATAAATTGTCCACTAATCACATCATACGTGTATAGACACATCATACGTGTAGACACATCATACGTGTAGACACATATAGACACGTGTTGGCACATCATACGTGTTGAGCGTTAAATCCACGTAACTGAATTAGTTTTTTTTCGACAACAGAAACGGTTTTTTCTTCTCATGTCTTAGGCGGCTACATGTATGTGGTTTGGTACATGGTCATGGACTTTTTAATCTATTTGGTCTCGAAAACTATTCCCGATTCGAATTGGTGATATCACCTATTCTATTGCTTGATTGTATCTCGTTTAACGTCCCTCTTGAGAATTTTTCACTCATATGGAGACGTCACCAATACCGGTGAAGGGCTTCAAATTTAGGCCTATGCTCGGCGCTTACGGCCATTGAGCAGTGAGGGTTCTTTAGCGTGCCACACTTTTTAACTTGATGGAATTTTATTTATTTATTTTTGTTTCAATGAAAATGAACACAAATCCGGGCTAAAGATCTAATAAGACTTAATTGCGTCCAATAGCCAGGCAAGTTTGCAGAGCCACCCCACTTTCCTTATTCAACCTGTTGATGAATGGTGCAATTTGATTTACGTCGATGAAAATTTTATAAGCATGTTTGTTGAATTTTAAAGCTTGACCCAAAAATTAGAAATGCGTTAAATGAAATTTCGACAAAACATAAACCGTCAATAGATAAAATTTTGAGAAAACCCACCAACGACTTACCTGGAGTAAAATAATTACAATCTAATTTATAAAATCCATCATTCTGATGACATTCTAAATTCTCTGGTAACGTTACATCTAACACAACACGTATGTAATATGTATATTAGCGAATGAATAGGATTTTTATCAGTAGCAGAGAGTTTTATAGCTTGGTTTTACAGTCCATTACTTTATAGCTTGGTTTTACAGTCCATTACTTTATAGCTTGGTTTTACAGTCCATTACTTTATAGCTTGGTTTTACAGTCCATTACTTTAATTCTCTTATCTTTCCCAACAGGAATCTCCATCGTCATTGTTGTGGCAGTGTATAAATCCCAACAACCATACTCAAACGGAAGTGACGACATCGCTTTCTACTTGGCAGCTGCCAGCATTGCTCCTTTGTTTTACGGTGCAGTGATTGGGCTTCTAGTGGCAAGAACCATGGTGTTCGTAGACGAGAAAGAAGACGAGGAAAAAATGCACCAAAAAAGAAAAGAGCGAAGGAAAAAACGGCGACAACGAGAACCCGTCTTTATGTTTCCACCTTCTGGCACGATGATCGAAGACTTCAAGAAGAAACCCATTACAGGCATAGTCGTAACCAGTGAAGACTTCCAGCGGTCCCCTGGTGAAGATCCATTTTACTTCCAGCCTTTGACTATCAATAACGATATGTATGGGTCTAAAACGCAAGACAGAGATATGGAAGAAATCTCAGAACAGTATGACATTTATCCAAATGTGGACGAAAAGGAGGCCTCGCTGAACAACGTAAATGTCCATAACCCAAGTTCCAACCTGTCATCGGAGTGTCCACGACCATTCACACCTAAAGATTACGAGGAAGAAATCTCTTCTGAGCCCTGGGACGAAGACCAGAATGACCACCCAAAGCCAAAGGCCCGTGGTGTCATTAAGTCGCATATATTTTCTCCCATTAAAATTCCAGATCTTCTGAGGAAGACCCGGGCTTTTAAAAACTCACAGAAAGCCTCCAAACAGAAGAAGAAGAAGACAGGTCACTCAAACTCCGTGTTTAGCACTGAGGAAAACGCACCAAGTAGAGTGGACGTCCAAGGACAGAGTTTACATGCACACAAGTTTGAAGACTTACCGGCGGTAGAAAAGTGATAGATTCTTGCATCCGACAATTGATTATGATTGTTAACCACTTGATCTATCTTTCTTTTATTATGTAAAGATGACTAGATTTTGAAGACGAAGTAGCACGCTTTGTTCGGCTTTTTGCATGCCATATGGATATGATGGTTATTTTCTATTAAAAAAACACTCATTCTTGTAAAGACTAGTAAGTATATATGATCATGACTGATTAAGCATCTTTTTACAATCAGAATATCCTTCTCTTTGGTTGAACTGGAAACTACATGTATATATAAGTTTGGGAAGTCACAATGGATGATATACGTTGTATGCAATTAACAATTCATTGAAATAGGATTTCAATAAAACTGTGCAGGTGTTTCACAAATGTCATTTTATTGTGTTTCCTTTTTACTTTGCAATTTTAGAAAAACAAACTTTCGAAAAATGCCACAATGCCATTGGCAAATCGAACTCGTTTTTAAAAATCCTAAATGCTTCATTAATTTTTCGTGTGAAAATAAATGTCCTCGTTCAAGTAAATATTTTCATAAGATTTTGACCGCATATACATGTATCAGCTTACCGTAGGACCGAGGTGAAAGTTCTCAAATTTAATTAAATATCGGCTGGCGCGAAATTCAACGATGGAATAAATCTGTCCAACAGCTCACTATGTCTAAGTTGAGCTGGTGCAACCATAAACAGTCACTACAATCATAGACAGTCACTACAACCATAGACAGTCACTACAACCACAAACAGTCACTTATAATTATTAACCATAAACAGTCACTTATAATTATTAACCATAAACAGTCACTTATAATTATTAACCATAAACAGTCACTCATAATTATTAACCATAAACAGTCACTTATAATTATTAACCATAAACAGTCACTTATAATTATTAACCATAAACAGTCACTTATAATTATTCAATTCTTTATTGTCCTTGAGTTGTACAACTCATCATTATTATTCTAACTCACCATGATCACGTAGACATTGCTTTGTTGTATTGTAATTCATTTCTTCATTTTATTTTTTTAAAAAGACAATGTAGCTTAGAAATTACGAAGCGATCAAGTGTAACGTAAACGAATAATGAATATTTAAATATCGCATGACAACACCAAATATTTATTATGCATCTCCTGGATAGGAAAAGTTGTTTAGATCTAGATTTCAAAGGATCGGGTAATCAGGCCACTGAGCATGCAATGAAGCAGATAGAATTATATCGCAGAACTGGAAGTGAAAAGTTATAAAGTTAGATCAAACTTAGCACTCGCGCACAGCTATGTTATTAGAAAGCAAAATGTATTTCAAATGTGTTTACTAAAAAGTTCTAAAGATTTAACGGGGGGTACTATCGATTTTGAGGGAATATAAGTACAAAAATGAATTGTGTCTAACTGTACAAGATAACTCGAGCAAATTGCAAAATCCACTTGAAATATTTTCTACAGCCCAATCAGCAGAAACCTTCAGTTATTCTGATGTTTCTTTTTATCGGGTTCCTCTGTCTTAAGCAGAAACCTTCAGTTATTCTGATGTTTCTTTTTATTGGGTTCCTCCGTCAAGCGCTCGAAATTTTGATTGGATAATGTTTCAACATGAATGAATAAAATGGAATGATATGTACATCATGTGTAATTATTATAAATACCTAAAAGTAACTTGAGTAACTTAGAATGTTGAAACACACGCATGCACGTGCACTGTATTTTGTAAAGTGGCACCCCTGTAACCGCAATTCCTGGATCCGCCCCTGGAGAGAATCACCGACACGTCGCCATCACCCTAATACGGTTAAGAAATGGCATCTGATGAGATGACACAGTAGGAATCGTTTACATTATGTACATGTTTTTAAAAAAGACGATCAAATCGCTGACTTCTAAGGGAATTAAACAATATCAATTATTCAAAATCTACCAAATATTATGAGAATCATTGTATGTAATTTTGTATTGTTTTAAGAATCGTGAGATTGATCCTACTGCAAAATCGGCCGTGTTCTTCAATGCAATATTTACATTTACCTATTTATTATCAGAAATTAACCAACAAGGTTTCATTAATTTATAAGAATATGCAATAAAGAACCTTCTCTGTGTTTATGGTTCTTTTGGCAGCTACAGGCCTTCTACCGTGTTTAGTTAGCCATATTTTGTTTCCAATTTTTTTTACTGGTTCCAAAGTGAACCCATGTTTCGTCACCAGTAACAATGTTTACAACTTGTCTTTGACTGAATTTGGGAAACATTTTGAGCAATTGCTTAGCGGTTTGTACTCGAACCCGTATTTGGTCATCTGTCAATATATGCGGTATCCATCTGGCAGAAATATTTCGTACTTTCAATATACGCTTCAAAATGAAATGCACCCGCGATAGTGATATGCCAACAGCTTTGGCAATATTACGAATCGTGTATCTGCCATCACTTTCAATTATTTCCTGACTTTTGAGACATTTGCCTTGCCTGTTACAGTCATAGGTCGGCCAGATGTTGGCTGCATCTTTGACGGACTCTGTGCCAGTCAGAAGTTTCATTCTTCACCTACGGACTGTCTCATAAGATACCTTATCAGACCCATAAACTTCCCCCGATTCAGTAAAAATCTGCAATTCCGAATGATGGAGTTTTGTGCGAACTTTTATATAAGCTCTAATTTCTTCAATATTCTCAACCCGTTTCCCAACCATTTTACAACATTGGTCAACGACTGGCTCTATTGAAAATGACTATAAGTCATATAACTATGTGGAGCTGAAGGTTCGTGTTTATACTGTTGGAATGGTATTGGTTAGAGCTATTCAAGAGTATCATCATCCACGAAATCGTGCAAAGCGTTATCGCGCTGTGGTACAATACACATTACATATCGAACAGCCCTCGTATATTAGTATCAATACCCACGGGCACTGGAAGTTAATGTAAATATATAGTATGTGCATGTATAAAAAAGGAAGGGTAGGACACTCTTTTTGAGGCAAATTCGGGTTTGGGTTATTGTGGGCGTTTCTCAAACGGCCTGACGCGATGAATCGTTCACATATACCTTACTTTCAATATATGTACGGTTTCTTTCCGTTCCAATGCCGTTCATTCGAAGAAAAAGATGTTATTACACCCCCAAGTGCCTAAGAATTTCGCTAGACTGTCTTACTTCCGGTTTAATCGCACTGAATCGATAGGTAAGTTCTGATAGGTCAATAATAAAATTGAAGTCTGAATTGACACACGTTATCTAATCCATAAATACATATGTAGAGAAAATAATTCTCAGGATTATTACTTCATGATGGTGTTAGAGACTCGTGGTTAAGTACATGAGCCATGTTTGTTTTTATAGTTCAAATATTCTTATCATTATTTCACAACCAATAAGAATATGACCGAAACTTATAAATGTTTATCACATTGACCAATCACAACTTACATTTTGATTCAGTGCGATTAAACCGGAAGTAAGACAGTCTAGCGAAATTCTTAGGCACTTGGAGGTGTAAAAACATCTTTTTCTTCGAATGAACGGCATTGGAACGGAAAGAAACCGTACACATATTGAAAGTAAGGTATATGTAAGCGATTCATCGCGCCAGGCCGTTTGAGAAACGCCCACAATAACCCAAACCCGAATTTGCCTCAAAAAGAGTGTCCTACCCTTCCTTTTTTATACATGTACATACTATATATTTACATTAACTTCCAGTGCCCGTGTCAATACCCACATGACAGAGTCAAGACCATTCCGTATGCTTGTATTTAGTAACAGTGGTAGCTGTAGGGGAAATGCAGACAGAGCGACAAATAACCGCATTTGACTTTTGAGTACTTTTATTTGTATATCTGCCATTTACTCAATTTATTACGAATGATTCCCTTTCACATTAATACGTTTATCTACGTCGGGTTCGAGATACCCCCCCCCCCCCCCCCCCCCAAATTAAAAAGATGCGTCAATCGGAACTCCTCTAATATCTCGTGCACTCGACATAGATCTCGGATGTAATACGATGGTATCCATGAGTGAATTTAATGCATTACTAACTATGAAGTACGTAACGTCGTGCAGTACGCTTTGACGTCATAGTTGACAATGCATCAAATTCACTCATGGATGCCATCGTATTACATCCGAGATCTATGTCGAGTGTGCGAGGAATTCCGATTGGGGCAAGGCTGCCTCGCGTTCATTCGGGTGGTACAAATATGACGAACAGTACTGTTTGCGCATGTCAGCTAACCCTCATGCCTCTTGGGGTCAAATCAATCAGGAGTATTGGTTACTCTACGTAAATGCCAATGCTACATCCAATGCCCATGCTGACACTTACAACTTTCCAGAAATGATGGGACCCACCTGTCAGGAGTGGGCAACCTGGTTTTTCTGAATAATATTCAGGGAACATTGGAATTTATTTCCCCCCCCCCCTTAAGTTATGGCAATCGGTTCCCTTCTCCACTCCCTTGAATGCTATTCTCTCCTGTTGGCTTAAGGACATTAGATCAACTAAAGCTCGGGATATATCAACAAAATTTGTATCCTAATTCAATAATATATTTTTTTGCGAGTATTTTCCCTGTCATCTTGCACTTCTGTTAACTCTTCACCCAGCCTTAATTTTGTGGGGGGCATTGTATCTATGTGGCGGGGACTGGGGAGACTTTTGTGGTGTGTAGGGACGTCCACCCAACCTGTTGTCTCCTCCTATATGCTAAAAAAGCATGGGGCGGTAACAGTGTACAAAACTCGCCAATAAAAAGTTAATAGGCAGAGCTTACACTAGAAATATGTACATATATGTTATAATGGATGTTTAATCCAATTTGAGGTTCACAGTATACATTGTAACTTACAGTACTTGAACCCCCTCCACCTCTTAAAAAAGGAGGGGAGGCTACAGGCTGGTCATAACAAATATAACAAACCAGGTAGCAAGTAGGAGACAGGGTGTGAGGGTCGGAGTCGCTGCTATCCTGTCCATCAGTTGGTAAACTGAAGACCTGTCACTGGCACAAAAAGCTAGGACACTGGTTTGCCCAATATGTTTTTTTCTGGCATACCAGATGTCTCTTCCTCAGTCTTCTACAAAATTTGCGGCCAATTTTATCCACTATTGTAAGAAGTTTGTCTGTTCATTATTAAAATGCTGAAACTACAGTACGTGTTGTCTATCTGTGCTCCTATGACAGGAGAGGAAGGAACTAATAGGTTCAAGGAGGATAATTGGTTTAACCAGATTCTTTGATTGCGTTTGTCTGTCTGTCACTATCCAGTATCTCAAAATTAATGTACATTTATGCTATGATGCTACGAAGGGGCGGAAGTTCAGTTGAGCCGTCTTATCCTTTATGGACGTGCATATATCATAAAAGATTTAAAACCTATTGGACTAATGGAAAATGATTGAAAGTATTCGAAAAGGTAATGTCTCGCAAATATTAGGGCATATAGGTATCCTGTTATTCGTTCAGCTGTGCCCTTTTTCTATAAATCGGATATGGGCATCACTTTGATTAGGACATGTTTGACCATTGTTAGAATTTGAAGACTTCTGTGCTTTGAAGAAGATGTTAATGTTACAGATTCTTGGTGCTTGCAATACATACGGTGCCTCGTCTTTGCAGATTTTTTTTTATACAAGCTTGTACTTAATTTTATTCAACTGAAAATATAAAAATGAAATAAAAAGGTAATGTTAAATTCGGTCACAAAAGAATGATTGCGCCCACACTGATGTATGAAGTAATTTTTCTACCTCACGTAGCATTTGCTAAACATTTTTAAATGTATACTTCTGTTCTGCCCTTTGAGCAATAAAATGGTGCATGGCATGACAAATCATAAGAAACACGATTAGATAGTCAATTCATCACAGACACACATAAAAAAATATCCTCCTCCACATCATTTTCATAACCAGTACTCAATAAAGCTTTCAATACTTGGCAACTTAATTCGTGTATTGATATTTTCAATCAATAGAAAGTGGAGCGTGAAACCCTATGAAACACATCAGAAAACAAAATTAATATACCCCACTTTTAATTTACACTTCCTCTAGTCCTTCGCGATAATTCATTTTATTAACAAACAGTATAATTTGAGGGATATTATTTCTTTGTTACGAGGGACTTGTAACAATATTCTAACCCGTTAATTTTAAAGCCACAGTCTTCAATGATAATCCGCGGCTACATTCTTTTGGAGCATTCGACTATGGTGGAACAATTCAAGTCTTAATAAATAAATTTTGATTGAAAGATAAATTGATCAAAATCCCCGATATCCTAGCAAAATACTTAACAATGAATACTAGAGGACACATAGACATGTTAGAGACAGACTATTGAATAGTTACCGAATACGTTTTATAGATATAGGAAAAACTGTGGGGAAATATGAAACCATGAACCAAAAAGCACGGGCGCTTTTGCGTAAAATCACTTTTCTATTCATCCTTGTGGGATTTATAGTGTATGTGGTGGCCTATGGCCTTCCACAATGGGCAAAATACACGTCGACGGACCAGGGACAAATTTACAGATATGGCCTATTTATGACTTGTATTGAGGATTTTCTTAAATCAGAGTGCGACACTTTTCATCTCTCTAACGTTGATGGTAAGTCTTTGTTGGTTGTGTCATTTTTGTTAGGTTTCTCTTGATAGATCACAACTTGTATCATTCAGGGAAAGTTTACTAAAAAAGGATAGTTGGGAGTTTTTATGTGACCACACAAGGAAATAAGATCGAGCAAATAACGATTGAAAAATGTGTTATTACGGCCACTTATCTAATCATAAACATATTAGCATCAACAAAATATCAAAAACTAGAATATTCTACAGTTAATTCAATTGATTTGCATACATAACGTACAATCCTTGGATCTGAACTTGTAAGTGGTTGCACTATGTACAATATCAATTGACCTAGTAAATATCTTTAATTGACACAAAGTTAATCAATTGTGACTCGACTGTCTTTAATAGCACGCACACACACACATCTCTCTCTGCTGAGATTCGGCATTGGCTGAATATTTGGACTAACGCCTTTACCGAATCTTGGAACAGTTCTTCATAATTCATGTCTGGAAATTTACTTTCAGCTTCGGCCGGTTCTAGCAATGAATGTGCATCTAGGTGACACTGCTATTTGCTTCAAATAAGTGATTTGACTGTTAAACTAACCCTCTATCACTATCAATTTTGCATTGCTTACCGTCTAGGTATGAAAATCCTAAAATGAAGAGTCACTAAATTTTTCGTTCAAATGATGACTTCCATGGCACACTATTTTATCTCCTGAAATTGAGGAGTTCCTATAGCCTGCACTATCTAGTTACTGACACATTGTATCTCCACTTACCGTCTTGTATATCGCTAATTTAAAAAAAAACAAAACTATTGGAACTCTTCAATATCGGGAGATAAATTATTGCGCCATGAAAATCATCATTTGAATGAAAAATCTAGCAAGAGTTTATTTTATGGAATTTACATACTTAGACTAAGTAATGCAGCATTGATAGTGATACAGATTTGGTTTAATAGTCAAGTAACTTATTTGAAGCGAACAGCTATGGAGCGCCAAGTTAACATAAATACTCAAATAATTGAAGATATTTTCAATTATTTGAAGATATCATCAATTCATTTGATGCGCGCAACAATTGAATTAAAGATCTCTTCAAATGATTAATGATATCTTCAATTCTGAATTATTGCGCGCATTAATTGAATTGATGATAGCATTGATTCTTCAGCTGAATTGATGCGCACTTTAATTGAATTAATGATATCAACAATTGAATTGATGCGCGCTACAATTCAATTGAAGAGAGCAATAATTGATATAATGCGAACATTAAATCAATTGATGAGAGCAATAATTGAATTGATGCGCGCATCAATTCATTTGATGAGAGCAATAATTGATTTAATGCGCACATCAATTCAATTATTGCTTTCTTCAATTGAATTAATGAGATCTTTAATTCAGTTGTTCAAGAGAGCAATGATTCTTTTAGAGAGAGCAACTATATAATTAAAGATATCTTCAATTCAACATATCCACAATTGAATTAATGATCTCTTTAATTGAATTGTTGCTCTCTTTAAAAGAATTGATGCGCTCATTCATTCCTTATACAAAAGCATTGTAAATAATTAAAGATATCTTCAATTGAATTAAAGAGATCATCAAATTATTTATACCGAGCTCTAAATTAATTATTGCGAGCAATATTTCTACGAAATTGATGCTCTCATCAATTGAATTGAAGAGAGCAAAAATTGAACTAATGCGCGCATCAAATCTATTATTGCTCTCATTAATTCAATTGATGCTCTCATCAATTGATTTGAAGAGAACAATAATTGAATTAATGGGCGCATTAAATCAATTATTGCTCTCATTAATTCAATTGATGCGCGCATTAATTTAATTGATGAAAGCAATCATTGAATTGAAGCGCACACTAATTCATTTGATGAAAGCAATAATTGATCATTAATTCAATTAAAGAGATCGATAATTGAATTGATGACATCTTCAAATAATTGAAGATATCTTCAATTATTTTAGTTTATGTTAATTTGGCGCTCCATAAACAGCAGTGTCACATTAATTGCTAGAACCGATCGAAGCTAAAAGTAAATTTCCAGACGTGAATTATGATGGACTGCTCCGAGATTCGGTGAAGGCGTCAAGTCCAAATATTCAGCCAAACCGAATCTCAGCCGAGTGTGTGTTTAATCTGAATGATGGCAAATAATATATATATATATATATATATATATATATATATATATATATATATATATAAATATATGTGTGTATATATATATACATTTTGGTCTAATCTGTCTGTCCGTTACACCGTAAACATATCCTATGATGTTGGTTTATCACTGATTGCCTGCTACAGTTTGTTTCTTACAATCATTTTGTCTGTATTATAGGAGCCTGGGTGGGAGCTGCCCAGGCTTTTGCCAGTGTTGGACTTTTCTTTTACTTTGTTGCTACGGGAACAGGATTTCTACAATTCTACTGGGAATACAGAACAAAAAGAAGGCTTTTGTATGCTTCTGTGGGGACCGGCATGCTGTCAGGTATGAACAATAAAATATGACGGATCCGACATCAAAAAGGTCTATGTACGTGTCAGCCCATCTTCGCAAGCCAAGTGTCCGATTCACTTACGGGAGAGTAAGCGAATCGGACTCTTGGTTTGCGAAGATGGTGTCAGCCAGGCTGTTTGAAAAGTTCATGATTTTGACTTTTCCATGATATCGAGCGAAATTGAAAAGTTGATCATACATGTAGTAACAAAATAACTAAAATAAGAGATGAAAAAGAGAATAAACCTATAAACTATGAATACCACCATAGCAGAGGAACTTCGGGGAGATGTGTTAATACCATAGCATACCACCCCCAAATGTTATTGAATTTTGTAAAACCATTTGTAAGATTTTAATATTGCTAAAAACCCATACCAATACAACATTTTCCTATGAAACATCCTTATTTTTGTATTATTCACAAATCTTTATTGGAAAATTCAATGGAAAAAATATTACCACAAAATTCAAATATTAAAAACGTCTTTTTAGTGATACATTTCATGTGTGAATGACTGATTTACATTGTTGTTTGATCAAATAATACAAAATCTTGCGTACTTCATTGGATGCATCCACAATCTTCGGTATCCTATGAGCTTAAGATGTTAAAGTCTTTCTGTTACGCAGGTCTCCTTCTCATCATCACAACGTATGTGTTTTCCTATAACAACACCGGAAGTCAAATCTCTCTACAATATGGATTCTTCATGGCAATCATATCCATCGTACCAATCATTATGGGAAGTTTGCTTAACTGCTTCAACGCAGTTCTGGTTCGCACAAGTAAAAAACGGAAGCACCTTGGCAGCGGCTTCGACATTCGTCAACACATGTTTGACTTCAGCGTAAAGCCTCCCGTTGGTACGCGTCTTAAAGACCACGTGCAAATTAGTGAGGACGACTACGAGGAATACTTGCGACCAACGACCAGGCAAAGTAAAAAATCTCAAAAAAGGCCACCACCAAATTTTGATTATTTTAATGAAATGTTGGACGAACTGATGGATGATGACAGCAAACAAACAGAAACAACAACGGATGGCGGGAGTTCTTTTAAAAAAGACGACGAGGATGAAATCAAGAACAACGAGGAAACGAAAGAATCAGAAGATATACTACAGAGTCCAGAGAGCGAAACAGAACATATCGAGGATGAGGAAGAAGCAGAAACAGAGACTGCACCAGCACCACCAGTTCGGACTGGAGTGTCATTCAATGACTACCTGGTCGTATTTACTGATAGAGCGCAAAAAACAAAGCCCGCCAAAAGTAGACGCGAAATAGAAAAGCCCAGACAGACAGCACATGAAATGAGAATGGCACAGAAAAACAACAGGATAGCCATATTGAAGGTTAGCTGCAGAAAGTGTCCTTTTGAACATACCATAACAAAGCTTGTTGAAGATCTTAAAACGGAGGATTATCCTAAAATCGTTAAATATGTTGAGAGTCCAGAGTATTTGTCGTTTCATCATCTTCGAGATCGTTGTCTTCAAAACATGGTAGATCCAGTTAGGAATCCTAGTCCCAAAAAATTGTCGCACAAAGAAGAACTTCTGTTGAAAGCTAGTGCTTTACAATCATTGCCTAAAATAAGAAAGCATCGCTTCTCAAAAATCATTACTCCAAGGGGAGTTGATGTAGGAGGAAAAAAGAAAAAGACAACAAATAAGATTTCCCACGTCGATAATTCCAAACACGATAAAGAACCGAGAAGTGTATCGCACTGTGAAGAGGAAGAAAACACGGAAAAACTTATTGACGAAATATATAGGTCTATGGACACTCAAAGCAAAATGTCTTCTGTATATATAGACACGTCCCTAAATATGGTTGAGAAAGCTAATAGACCAGCTGAAGTTATCTTTGACGGAGAAGAAAATATTGCAAGAGAATCGACCACTGAACAGGATGGGGCGGAAGATCAAAGTCAAAATGACAATGAAGACGTAGAGTTGAAGGAAAATATTGATGACAATGAAGACGTACAGTTGAAGGAAACTATTGATGATATTCTGGAGAAAAACGAAATCAACGGAAAGACAGGGGAGGGTGACACTGTCAATGACGAGGGAGACGTCAGCGGCGAAGAAATAATGGATGATGTCGGAAATGGACCGGGACTTTCAGATAATGAGTCGGACACCGACAGAGAAGAGCACACTGACGGAATATCCAGGAAGACCAATCTAACGCATCCTTCCGCTAAGACATATTCCTCCGGCATGGCAACATCCGCATTGTATCAGCGACCTCTAGTGTCATTTGAGGATAGTAAACCACCCAGTGTAAAAAGGAAAAAGAAGAAACAAGTTAATAGAGCCAAAACGTCACTCCCTAAAATTGACATGTCACTTGTCGGTCGTAGTCATAAAAGTGCTTCCCTGACCAAACAAAGGCGTGCAAACAAAGAACAAAGGATTGCTGTAGTTCACGATCGGTGCAAAAGGTGCTGCTATGAACTCTCTATTCCAAAATATGAAGAAGACCTCACACAAGATGAAAAATCAAAAGTGGAATTTATCATAGATCGTTCGAAAAGTGCCAAATGTTAGACACTTTCCCACTTGGTGATGCTTCATAAAACGTTTTCATGCACTCTAATGTGAATAAATGTGACAATTAATTCAACATATCTTTATTTTCGTAGAGACTAACGTATATAGTGGGTAGCTAGTTGGGTACAGCTGGGGGAAGAGGTCGTCCCCTTCTCCCCTGAAAAAAACGGGTGGGTGCAAGTATGTTTGTGTTCTCATCAAATGAAATTTACATTCGTCTTCGGCCGGTTCTAGCAATTAATGTACAACTAGGGGACATTGCCACTCGCTTCAAATAATTTGACTATTAAACCAACTCTGTATCACTCTTAATGATGCATTACTTACCGTCTAGGTATGTAAATTCCTTAATAGAAATTATCACTAAATTGTCCGTTCAAATGATGACTTCTATGGCGCAATATTTATCTCTCGATATATAAGTAGGTATGTGTAGATAGTATGTCAATAATTTAATAAAACAGACTATATGAACTCTTCAATTTCAGGAGATAAAATATTGTGCCGTGGAAGTCATCATTTCAACAGAAATTTAGTGTTAGTTTTTATTATGGAACTTGTATACCTAGAGGGTAAGTAATGCAGCATTAATAGTGAAAGAAAAACAGTTTAACAGTGAACATTTGAAGCGAATGGCAATATCACCAAGCACAATAACTGATAGAACCGGCCGAAGCTGAATGTCAGTCCAAATATCTAGCCGAGCCGACTCTAACCCGGGGTAAATATCCGTACAGCCTTGATTGGACCAGGCAGAAGTTAGCAGCCACTTATCAGCAGTCAGTAAGTCCGTATAAGCTTTGAAAATCATCGAAGGACTGAGAGTACTCAGAGAAAAATATTTAATGTGAAGCCTTTGAAAAAAATTGAATTAAATTCATGTTTTGAATGTTTTTGCATACATGAGCAACTTAGCTCACATGAGAAGTTATACACATTAATGGTGAATTTCATTTATATCAATAATATTGAATGAGAGTATAAAAGTAAAGTAAAACTTCATTTATATCAATAATATTGAATGAGAGTATTAAAGTGAAGTAAAACTCACCACACTTTTCATATCTTTTTGAATAATTAGTTTTACCACCTTGCATGTAAGCAAATGCACATTGATGATTTAGCTCACCAGAATATTATGATCTCAGTCATTTAGTACCAATTAATAGATTTATATGATGGGGGAATTATATGATGTGGGATGCTTTATCATCTCAAGACTGTTAATGTGCCAATCCAATTGAATTCATAATGCATTAAAATATCTTCTCTATAAATTAGCTCACCTGAAGTATGATTAGCATCGGCTTCTAACAAAAGAAATCACCATTTCAACGATTTGGATAGAGCAAATATCAAATCACACAATTATAAATGTTCTATATATCTCATTCTCTGTTTCTAACAAAGTAATTTAGCTTTGAGATGATCCCTAATGTAACGAAACAGCTACATGTAATACTGAAATCATTTCTAAAGCGCCATTATCAACATGCCATGCTTGTTTGTGTTCCTATATATTGCGATAAATGTTACACAGTTACATACAATTTTATTCATACCTATATGAATGAGATTTATTTTAGAGGGCATTGAGATAATTAAATCTAGTAATTATTTTTACTGAATATTTTGTTAAGGTAACATCATATTGACATACACTTGAAAAAGTTTTAGTTGATACTTTTCGAATTCCTTCAATGAACGATCAGTTGACCAATACTACTTTAATTTAATTAAATTCTAACAAAACTGCAAAGGGGATTTTTGCGAAACAAAGAGTTTGGAATTACAATATCTTTATTTCAATTTTTATACATGTTTCTTGGATATTGGAGGGGGTGTGTCCTGAGTATATTTAGGTCTAGAATAGAGATACGACCTGTTGAATACTTTCTGCTACTGCAGCTGGACGAGTTGCTGGGTCATCACCAGGCCAGACTGTCTCCTTGCTGACAATAATTGTTAACATGAAAAGGTGAAGATAACGAAGTGATCAATCTCATAACTCCTATAAGAAATACAAAATAGAGAGTTGGGCAAACCATATACTATATAAATTGGATATACCAGAGGTGGGATTAGGTGCCTAGGAGGAGTAAGCATCTCCTGTCAACCGGTCACACCCGCCATGAACCCTACATCCTGATCAGGTAAACGGACTAATCCGTAGTCAAAATCAGTGAGCCAAGAACAGCCTAACAATCAGTATGAAACAAGTCAAACAACATTTGACCCAATGATAGGTTGTACTAGCAAACTAGATCATTATAATGACTATAGAATTTGCGAAATGCTTACTTTAAACAAGACTGTTGAAACCCCTGCAACATCAACTTGTTTGTCAGTAGTCTGCCTCGATTTAATACTTATCATACGCAGAACAAGTTCTTGCGTATCGAATCAGTTGCGATATATTCACACCATATGCAGGTGACCATCTCATTTGTCATAAAGTTGTTAGTTTCCATCAACATCCATCGTCAACAAGAGGTACTGTGAGCAATGTTCACTAAGAATAACCCCCGCTTACCCCAATCTCCCAAAGGGTGTTGGTAATAGGTAAAACTTCAGTATTATGATCCAAAAGGTATCTAGGAACACAGCATCTTCATGCGATGAAAAAAGCCATTAAAGAATTTAAATGGAAACCATATTGCTACATCGATGTCCAGTGCGCGTGACCTTTGACCTTTTGACCCCAAAATCAATAGGGAACATCTTCATCCCATGGGTAGTCCATATGTATGATATGGTGACTGTAGGTGGAAAGGATAACGTTTTAGAGCCCGGAAACCATATTGCTACTTCAATGTCCAGTGTGCTTGACCTTTGACCTTTTGACCCCAAAATCAATAGGGAACATCTTCATGCCATGGGTAGTCCATATGTATGATATGGTGACTGTAGGTGGAAAGGATAACGCTTTAGAGCCCGGAAACCATATTGCTACTTCGATGTCCAGTGCGCTTGACCTTTAACCTTTTGACCCCAAAATCGATAGGGAACATCTTCATCCCATGGGTAGTCCATATATATGATATGGTGACGGTAGGTGGAAAGGATAATGCTTTAGAGCCCGGAAACCATATTGCTACTTCGATGTCCAGTGCGCTTGACCTTTAACCTTTAGACCCCAAAATCGATAGGGAACATCTTCATCCCATGGGTAGTCCATATATATGATATGGTGACGGTAGGTGGAAAGGATAATGCTTTAGAGCCCGGAAACCATTGCGTCTACAGACGGATGGACGGACAGACAGACAGACGGACAACCCGATTCCAGTATACCCCCCCCCCCCCACAACTTGTTGCGGGGGGTATAATAAAAATATCCAAGTACGAAGCAGATGTAGAGGACTCTGCATTGTCTTTTATTTCGAGTTCAAAGGAATATATCAAATCGACATATGAAAATGATTATGATTGTTAACGGATAAAACGTCGTCAATATATCTAAATGTCAAGTTGAAGCCACACTGCCACAGCAATAGATTTTTTTCTCACGTAGAAGCTTTTCAATAAATTCTGCTTCATAAGAATATAAACAAGTCAGTTAACAAAAGGAACACAATTCGTGCCCATATCTTGGGATTTCCAATTGACTGTTGGATGATCTGATTACCAAAGACTACAAAGATATTGTCAATGAGGAACTCCAGCATATTTTTTTTCAACTTTAGAATATTGCATGGAATCAGAGTGGTGATTATTAAAGTAATTTTTTGGATGACTGATCACTAGATATGAAAGGTGAAGATAACTAACAGTGATCAATCTTATAACTCCTATATTAAGCAAAACAAAATAGATAGTTCGGCAAACAAGGACCCCTGGACACAACAGAGGTAGGATCAGGTGCCTTGGAGGCGTAAGCATCCCCTGTCGACCGAAAATTTCCTTTTTCCATTTTTTTTGAAGAAACAACTGTATATGATGTCAAAAAGCCTAATCTTTGGTTTTTCGTGAGGAATGGTCGTGTAAAGTGTTGAAGTCATACGTTTTAATGTTGTTGATTTGAGCAAAGTTTTGCAATTTCAAATTAAATACAAGAGGTCCAAGGGCCACATCACTCACCTGAGAAGATTTTCCCTATATATTTGTATCCAAAACTTTGATCCCCCCTTGTGACCCCATCTTACCCCTGGGGGCCATGATTTTAACAAACTAAAATCTGAAATATGTCAGAAAGCTTTCATGTAAATATCAGCTTTTCTGGCTCAGTGGTTCTTGAGAAGAAGATTTTTAAAGATTTTCCTTATACATATGTATATTTGTATGTAAAACTTTGATCCCCTATTGTGGCCCCATCATAACCCCAGGGACCATGATTTGAACAAACTTTAATCTGCATTATGTCAGAAAGCCTTCATGTAAATCTCAGCTTTTCTGGCTCAGTGGTTCTTGAGAAGAAGATTTTTAAAGATTTATACTATATATTTGTATGTAAAAGTTTAATCCTCTATTGTGGCCCCATCTAACCCCCGGGGGCCATGATTTGAACAAACTTGAATCTGCATTATGTCAGGAAGCTTTCATGTAAATCTCAGCTTTTCTGGCTCAGTGGTTCTTGAGAAGAAGATTTTTAAAGATTTATCCTATATATTATGTAAAATTTAATCCCCTATTGTGGCCCCATTCAACCCCCAGGGGCCATGATTTGAACAAATTTGAATCTGCACTATGTCAGGAAGCTTTCCTGTAAACAGCTTTTCTGGCCCAGTGGTTCTCGAGAAGATTTTTAAATGACCCCACCCTATTTTTGTGATTATCTCCCCTTTGAAAGGGACCTGGCCCTTTATTTGAACAAACTTGAAATCCCTTCACCCAAGGATGCTTTGTGGCAAGTTTGGTTGAAATTGGCCCAGCAGTTCTTGAGAAGAAGTCGAAAATGTGAAAAGTTTACGATGCCGACAACAGACAAATTTTGATCAGAAAAGCTCACTTGGCCTTTGGCTCAGTTGAGCTAAAAAGTTCTTCAGAATTATTTAGATTTCACATTTGATTTACACCACTTCTGGGATGTGTTGTAGCACAGCAGGTTTGAAGTTTCTTCTTAACAGCTATTAATATTTTCGTGAGGAGCAAAGACATTCACTGGATCCAGCAATGTATCTTTGTTTGTAAGGATTTTTCTCCTTGTTTACTTTTCTAATCGTAATTTCGGAGCATTTGTTTATAGTGTGTATTGTTAGGAACTGTGACTTGCATTACATCATTTGGTGCAATGCTATTCTCTCGCAACTTTTGTACTCAATATTTTTTGGTACTTGTAATAATTACCACTTTTCAGATTCAGATATCTGATTATTTTCCCCTGATATAGAGTTGATATTTTTTGATAAACCAATAAACAAGCTTATTAGTATATTGTTTATATTTTATTATTATGCTTTAGTAAAGGTCATTATGACGTCATGATATAAAATAACAAGAGGCCCATGGGCCACATCGCTCACCTGAGTCACCTTGGCCCATATCAGAAGACTTTCCATATATATATTTGCATGTAAAACTTTGATCCCCTATTGTGGCCCCATCCAACCCCCGGGGCCCATGATTTTAACAAACTTGAATCTGCACTATGTCAGAAAGTTTTCATGTAAAAATCAGCTTTTCTGACTCAGTGGTTCTTGAGAAGAAGATTTTTAAAGTTTTTCCCTATATATTTGTATGTAAAACTTTGATCCCCCCTTGTGGCCCCATCCTACCACCGGGGGCCATGATTTGAACAAACTTGAATCTGCAATATGTCAGGAAGCTTTCAGCTCTTCTGGCCCAGTGGTTCTTGAAAAGAAGATTTTTAAATGACCTCACCCTATTTTTGCGATTATCTCCCCTTTGAAAGGGACATGGCCCTTCATTTGAACGAACTTGAAAGCCCTTCACCCAAGGATGCTTTTGGCCATGTTTGGTTGAAATTGGCCCAGTGGTTCTGGAGAATAAGTCGAAAATTTGAAAAGTTTAACAGACAGACAGACAGACGACGGACAAAAAGCGATCAGAAAAGCTCACTTGAGCTTTCAGCTCAGGTGAGCTAAAATCCATCATGGATATTGCCTAACTGGGAGTTAAAAACAACACTAGAGGTCAACAGTATACAGTTATTGACTGGGTTCGAGGACAACAGCCGTTTTGTTTGACCAGAGAACGGCTTCGGGCAACAGATCCGTTTGAAGGTCAAACAAAACAGCTGTTGTCCGAGGTATCCTGTTTTGTTATACACTTTCAATTTTTAGGATATTTTACTAGATGCATATGCCATGTGACATGGTTTGTTGACTTCGAACTTTTAACATGACAGAGGAATTGTATACATTTATCAACACTTCCACTAGTTTAAAAGAAAACCTACCCAATATCCTATTAATTAAAAATCTACTAAACTCTGTATCTTCATCAGTCAAATCAGTGAACCTCGCCATAGCAGCAGACCGAGAACCACGTGACTTACATAGCCAATAGAAATAAAGCAGACTATTGCCCGGTCAACAGTTCGTAAACTGTTGACCGGTCAATAGACCACGAGTGTGAGAATTGGTTTAACAGTAAAAATGTTACTTCTAAATCGTATTAGCTTTATATAAGAAATCTTTTAAGGTGTATAACAATCTTATCTATTGGTTTTGAATTCC